>NC_091796.1:39931000-40257500 GCF_041296235.1 Equus asinus | reverse complement strand
TTCCACCTTTCACCTATTCAGTCAAGCCTCTAACAAGAATTGATTGATTGTCTAACATGTGCCAAGTACTGTACAGTCCTGTGCCGCATAACGATGTTTTGGTCAGTGATGGACCGCATATACTATGGCGGTCCTGTAAGATAAGTAACATATAGCTTATGTGTGTAGTAGGTTATATCATCTAGGTTTGTGTAAGTACACTCTGCAGCATTGGCACAAGGATGAAATCGGCTAATGATGCATTTCTCCAAACGTTATCCTTGTTGTTAAGTAACACATGACTAGATTAAACTCAGGTTAAATACATCTGTTCTAGTTGATGAGGCCTGTTTCCAAATGCTTAGTACTCTCACATTCATATGTACACAATAAAATGTGGTTTGCCATTCAAAATGTTTAGAATTACATATCACCCTATCTTTCTAATAGGAAATTATCGCAATTTTCCATCCAAAGAGTTGCCTTAGACAAAGTAAAAGAGCAGATATATGTTTTTGGCTGTCTGTTTTAATCTTAAATGGCAATTTATTTTCACTTACTTAGTTTCACTAAATTTCACCGTAGTTGTCATATATAGTGACAGCTTGTCCTAGACCACTGCCTCTGTCTGCAGCCAGATGTAGACAATCTCACTGACCACAGCATGTGTGTTAGCAATGAGAAAGTATTTTCTCACCTTTATACTGACCTAAACATGGTCAAAGATGGTTTTTTAAGTGTCAACGTTCCAATTCTGCTTGAAAAATAAAACAGAAACAAGAACATAGTGGAGACGGATGCACATGCTGCCTCATCAGTGGAAAACCTCTCCCTGAGCTTCCTCGCTTAGCTTCACCTTAGGGTATGGAGACTATTATTTTTTCTTTCAGCAAACTCTCAAGTGGGAAGGTGAATCTACCTTGTCTATGAAGGAGGAAAACTGCTCAGAGACTAAGATTTGAACCTTCTGTTGGACTATGTTAATTTCAACTTTGTTAAACTGGAAACTGTTTCCCAGAATCCCCTTCCCTGCATAACTCCAGGCTTAGAAGTGACCAAAAGAAGAATGGGTGATAGATTTGGAAAGTGGAAGTGAAGCACTGGCCCTAACTTGTAAAAGGCTATTGCAGCCAGATACAGTGATGGAAAGAGGCAGTGATGGACAGACGCAGCTTGCCATTACTCTTTACTACTCGGCATCCAGCTTATCTTCACTAGCACTTCCTTTGTCAGTAGAAGCAGTCCTTCCTCTCCTGTCTGAGGAGGTCACTTTCCTCTTGAATGAAGAACCTGTAATGACCTCTCTTAATTGCAATGCCTTTCAGAGAAATTCTGACCTCCTTAAGACCACCTCCAAGATACCTCAATGCTTCTAGACTTATAACCAGACTCAAGTTCTGGATGTCTCCGGGGTCAGATACAAAGTATGACCTGTGAGTACGTACAACATATATCAAAGAATTGTAAGGTTTTGCCAATTTATATGAACAAAATCCTGGGCAATGTATATAAGAATGTATTCTAAAGGTGTTGGATCATAGTGGAATAAAATAAGGTTGGATTGGGCCAAATTTATTCATATGGTTGCACTAAGGAGAGGTTCAGAATTCAAAGTGTTAGCTTGATCAGATGTAGGAAACTCAATTTGATTGGTAGGTCAGCTAAAATAAGGACCCAAAGCTGGCCTATACTAAATAAAGTTGAAATGCTATGACTTCCTTGGGATATTGAGGAAGGTAGCCAAATTTTAGGAAGACCGACTTATCAATCTCTACTTATGTACCTATGTTCTCTGGGAGGATCTAGTGGACACTCCCTTCCCCATGCTTTGAGAAGCACAGTGGGGAAGGAAATGTCAGCATTCTTCAAGAGCTCTGTAGTGATTAGTCCTGGCCAGGCTATGATAGCTATGGGAAATAATGCTGCCAAATTCAGTTATCTGAATTCAATGGGGATGAGGGAACATTGGAGTGGCATGAACCAAATGATGGCACTAAACCAAAAGAGAAAAAGTAATTAAATGGTGGACTCAGATATGGTGCCAGCTGAGTGAAAACATCATGCAGGGTAAGATAGTGTCTTTCAGGGTGCAGTACATGCTCTAAATCAACAATCAATATATGGTACAAGATTCACGGCTATGGTAGACAAAATTTAAAGATGTTCCCACAAGAGTCCCATCTTCTGGTTATTCGATCAAATACTGATCTAGGTATTACTGAATAAGGACTTTGCAAATGGAATGAAGGATACTAATCAGCTGTTTTTAAAATAGGGAGATTATTCTTGATTGTCCAAGCAAGCCCAATGCAATCACGTGAAGCTTTAAAAGTAGCAGATGAAGGCAGAAAAGGAAAGAAGGAGAGATGTATCAGAAAGGGAGGTCAGAGAGATTCCAAAAGTGAGAAGGATTTGACCCACTTGTTGGTTCTGAGATGGGGGACATGTGCGAGGACCAGAGAGAGGCCTCTAAGAGCTAAGAGTGGCCTCAGCTGATAGCCAGAAACTAAATGGAGACTTCAGTCTTACCATCACAAGGAACTGAATTCCTCCAACAAACGGACTGAGCTTGGAGGCAGACTCTCCCTGGGAGTCTCCAGTAAAGAACACTATTCTACCTGCACCTTGATTTCAGCAGAACCCACCAGACGTTTCATCTACAGTACTGTGAGA
This sequence comes from Equus asinus, assembly GCF_041296235.1. Classification (NCBI taxonomy): domain Eukaryota; kingdom Metazoa; phylum Chordata; class Mammalia; order Perissodactyla; family Equidae; genus Equus; species Equus asinus. Next base: position 40,254,848 of record NC_091796.1, on the reverse strand, counting down.
TAATAAATGGATGCTATTTTAAGCGTCTTAGTTTGTGGTAATTTGTTGTGGCAGCAAGAGAAAGCTAATACAATGGTCCAGGTATTTAGAGGTGAAAATAAGAGAAATTATTCCCCAGAGGATACAGTTCTGTCAAACTGAAAGTTGAAACTTCCATCTGGTCACGTTGGGATTTTCATACCAGGGAAGCAACAGGCAAAGACTCATGGCACTATACTGGCCAGAATGACTGATCATGACTTTTAAAGGAAAACTGAGTCACTACTATACAGTGCAAGCAAGGAGGAGTAAATCTGGAAGGCAGGAGTTTCTCTGGGGTGTCACTTAGTACTCCCATGTCCTGTAATAAAGGTAAATGGAAAATTGTAACCAACACAGGCAGAATGGCCAGTAATACAAACACTATAGAAATGAAGACTTGGGTCATCCCAAAACACAAGCAACCACAACAAGGTGAGGTGCTTGCTGAGGGCAAGAGTGTAAGTAGCAGAAGAACAAAATTATAAATACTAGCTATGATCATGTTGCAGAAAAAAGGACCATAGTAATTATGATTATTTCTTCTTTGTTTTGATATGAATTTACTTGCATATTATATGTATGTTTACATATGTGTATATAATTTCTCTTTTCTTCCCTATGCATCTCCATTACTATTTAACATATTAATAGTGTTTAATCTTATATCTTGGTATTTAAATAACAGGATAGCACATACAGAGCGTTACTAAGCCAAATGTACAAAAAATGTGCAAAGTGATATGGACTTTGTGTATCTTCTTTTGGCCAAATTACCAGCATGTTTGGGTTGTCTGGGCAATAGTTGTACTATGAAAATCAGAAACGTGATTTGTAGTTGCCTTTATTTGGAAGTTAAATATAAATTTTCCTCAGATTTATTGAAGTATAATTGACAAATAAAAATCGTGTACATCTAGGTTGTAGAATATGATGATTTGATACACGTATACACTGCGAAATGATTACCACAATCAAGTTAATTAACATATCCATCATCTCATGTAGTTACCATTTTGTGTGTGTGTGTGGTGAGAATACAAGATCTACATTCCTAGCAAATTTCAAGTATACGATACAGTATTTTATACTTTTAAAGCGTATCTATGGGTATTAATCATCAAGCTGACAAGAGGCTGACTGTACTGAATTATGTTGTTATCAACTTGGTTAAGTCAGGAACTACATTTCCCAGAAACCCCTTCTCTCTAGAATTCCAGGTTAGAGTTAGCCAAGAGGATCTTGTATGGGATTTGGAAGGCATAAGTGAAGCAGTGGCTGTAATCTTGGGTGATCATCATGGTCATATATGGTGACAGACAGATGAAAAATTGCCCAGTGAAAACAAATCTGCCCTTATTCCCGTCTGCTCTGCTCTCTGACCATATTCCTGACTGCTGACCCTAGACCAACTAAAAGATACTTGGCTATGGACCTATAAAGGTAGCTGATTCTTAGAAGCAACAGCTTGCCACAAACCTCTCCACGGGCTCCCTTTTCACAGTTCTACTTTGATAGCTTGATACACTAGGCTTATTAGAATTCCTGGAAAGTTTAGACTTTTCCACCTATTCTAGTGTTTTGGAAAATTGGTTAGTGACTCAAATCTTCCAACTCGCCCTCCTGGACTTTTATTTATTTTTTCTTTTTGAGAAAGATTAGCCTTGAGCTAACTACTGCCAATCCTCCTCTTTTTGCTGAGGAAGACTGGCCCTGTGCTGACATCCATGCCCAACTTCTTCTACTTTATATGTGGGACTCCTACCACAGCATGGCTTTTGCCAAGTGGTGCCACGTCCGCACCTGAGATCCGAACCGGCGAACCCTGGGCTGCCGAAGTGGAACGTGCAAACATAACCGCTGTGCCACCGGGCCGGCCCCCTCTTCTAGACTTTTAATCCAAGCTTTTTCCACTTGTGTGTTAGGTTGAATTCCCACAATATTTCCCTTATTCCCATACTATTCATTAAAAGCTCATTTCTCTGTCTGAATCCTGATTGATATAGACTGAATTCCTGTGCGGCTAGGCAGAATTTGAGGGATGACGTCTGTGCTATTAAACAGAGACTCTTCTAAGACAACAAATAGACATAATTTCATAATTTTCATATGCCATGTCTTCCTTTTTCTGATTTTGTTTTCTGAGTGAATATTTTTAATAATTATTCTAAGTGAAATTATTTAGCACAAAATCAGTCAATGAGGAAAGCTTATACATTCTAAATGTGTTTCAAACTTGAAAGCTTGTGTATTTCCAAGGTAGACATTTGATGCACGGTTAAGCAAAGCTGGCTCCCTACCAAAAAATTCCAGAACTGGGAAAAATATTACAAAACTGCCTGTACCACATTTATCCTGGAGAAGCTGAGTATAGAGGGCATCCTTTAGACCTGCAGATTGGTGGCCCCTGCAAATACCTGCTCTTAAACATCAACTGGAATCTCTGTGCCTCCTTCCTTTCACTTTTTTAATCCTTTTACTTGTTCTTGGTCCTTTCATTACTTTCAGTGATATCTCAGTAGATCAGCAATATACTCAGTCCTTCTACTCAGATGCACTTTGCTCCTCACTCAGAATTTGCTTCTCATATCCTCCAGATTATTTCAATCTTTTGAGGTTAGATGTTCAAGCATCTCAGGCATCTTTATTTCAGGTATGATATCACTCTCAAACTTACAAATGAATCTGCCGTTCTTTTGTTTATGTTCCACTATCTCTTGTACATCTCTAAGAAATCACGTGTCACCTCCTTCAGAATTCCTTCTTTCACTGACTTTCCCAAGTTGGGTCAGATGCTCTCGTAATAGTACTCTGTGTTTATACCTATTACTGGATTACCATATTACATTGTTATTGTATATTTTTCTGTCACACTTCCCCAATAGATGGTGAGTTCATTGGAATCAGGATCTGTATCTAAGGTACATCATGCTAGTTTATATTAGAGGCTCATCAATGTTTGTTTTAAATGTTTAAAAAATTTTGTCCTAAAAAACTGTCCCATATGTTTTATAAGAAGTCATTGACAACACTTTCTTTCAATTTTGAATTTATTTTCAAGTATTATGAGAATAATTTATCTGTTTTCTATTTTAAGAGAATTAGTTTCAGAGTAGGCAATGTAAGTCTTTTCTCAAGATGAATGGAATGCATCATACAAAAATATATAATATTACAGATACATTTTCCTTTTTAATATTATTTGGAAACTTCGCTTGGCGGTTGGACTTTTAAAAGATATTCACTGAAGAGGTCTCATATGTATGGGGAGTTCAAATTTTAAATTTCTAGGCTTCAAATATTTATTGGATATATATGCTGCAATACTTATAATTCTGAACTATTTCAAGGAATAAGATGAGATAGGAGCAAATGAAATGAGATACAGGCATGCTAAAAGTCCATAATCGGAGCAAAATTATAGTGAGATAAATATCTATATATTGATAGTTGAAATCCTAACCTTCAAAGGTGATGATATTAGTAGGTGGGGCCTTTGGGAGCTGCTTAAGTGATAAGGGTGGAACCCTTTTGAATGGGATTAGTGCCTTATAAAAGATGCTCCAGGGAGACCCCCAGCCCTCTTCCACCCTGTGAAGATACGATGAGAGCTCTGGGACTCAGAAGAGAGCCCTCACCTGACCATTTTGGCACCTTGATCTTGGACTCCCAGGCTCCAGAACAGTGAGAAATAAGTTTCTGTTGTTTATAAGTTACCCAGTCTATGGTATTCTGTTATAGCAGCACCAATGGACTAAGACAAATGCTTTCCTGAGTTCCATGAGCTATCTACCAAATTATTAAACCTGAGGGTGGTTGTGGGGACCCCCGAATTTGTAGCCAGCTAGTCTGAAGTGAGAGTGGTCCTGAAGACCCTCTAACTTACGGCTGGTGTCTGAAGCAAAGACAGTCTACGGTAACTGTGTCCTCTGACTGTGAACATTTGTTTTTTTTAAACTCCTGGGTATTATAAGTACAGTGCCATCACATGCCAACATGTCAAAAGTTGAGTACACAAATGTCTTTAAATTAAGGGCAAAATTATGGTACCACATTCTCTAACTTCATCACTCCTGAAAATATCCCCTCCTCAACATATACAACCTGCCTGTCTCCCATCACACAGATGGTGATTATGGTGGTATAACAGGAACAGGCTGAAAATGGGAGATACTTTTGTTCTGTATGCCTGAGTAAAGAGTTCCTGGTGAACATAAGCCCCGTTTACTAATGAATATTTTGAGAAAGCCTTGATACAGTGTTTGTATTGTATCGACCTTTTAACTTCAGAAGGATACTTAATTACTCAGGTTATTGTCTGCCCAATTGGGCTTTAATTTCCCTTGATTGATCCTAGTACCCAAAGAACAAGGACCACTGTAAGGCCACCCAGCCCTGGTGACAAGTAGTAATGATATCCTACTCCTTTACTGTCTACTGAAGGGTTTAGGGGGAGGGTACTAGAAAGGATATTCATTTTATTCTCAGACGTACAATTTAAAAACTGAGCGATTATGAGAAAGTCTTCTTTAATGTCTCCAAGTTCAAGCGCTCCAACTGCAACAGTAAAATTAGAAACATGATACCTTTGCTGCCTACCACACTGGATCACTTTATCAATGAGGTAATCCTTGTACTTGAACCCTGAAAGAGTAACTTAGAGTTGCCAAAGATAGAAATTAACATCCTTTATTTTAAAGCTGTTTCTATTTCAGAATTCAACTCTAAACTTAGGAAAACCTATGCAGAAATTTGAGTGAAGAGCTAAAAAATTTTTGCTAATTTTTTGGTTTGTTCATTCATTGTCTTTTTCCATAAAGTCTGTTTCTTATTATAAAAATCAACAAAGGTTATCGAAAAACATTTTCATTATTTTATATAGTACTGAAAATGAACATGACACTGTACAATAGTTTATATATTCCATTTCCTTTCTCTTTATAGCCTATTTCATTTTCTCGCAAACTGTTATTATTATCATGGCACCCAAATTTGAGATATGTAGCTCCCTCAGGAGGTCAGGTATGCATGTTCTCTATAAGCAAATAAATCAGACAGTGGGAGGGCTATTTGGGTAATGCTAACAACACTCCCCACAGGACACTGTGCAACTCACAGTTGTGATATTTGTCAGAACATCAGGGCCGGGTTCAATAATTCTAAGTTTAAGAGGGAATTCGTGGTGCTGATACTTAATATGAAAGCCACTGATAACTCACTAAAGACAGAGTGACTGCTGGTGTCTGTCTGTCTCTCTCTCACACAAGCACTAACATCTATGTTCTCTCTCTCTCTCTCTCTCTCTTCTGAAAAGCTTAGAGAAATAGAATCAAAATAGAAACTCTTAGTAATTGAAAACAATTTCCCAGCTGAGGTGAAGCACTTTAGGCTAAGATCTATGCTTATGAATATTATAACACTGTAGATATCTCACTTATGCAACATTAAATTCATTTGTTTCTGAAAGATGAAGTGACCTTCCTGAAGCTAACTGAAGTAATATGCAATTTGAAGGAAGAGAGACAGGGCAATTGGAGGTTCTTTTAATTATATGTACAACCAAAAGAAAAATAATAATGTTATGTTATTCAGCACTGCTTAGTCATTTTATAAGTGACAGTTTTAAAAAATTCTTGATTACAGACACTAACATGTAAGTATGTATTTCTAATAACTTATAAGCTATAATGTAATTTTGTTGATGCCTTTATTAATGGTATAGGTGAAACAATACCATTTCAAGTCTTGGTGGTCTCAGTAACTCACTTTCTCTCTTTGAAAAAATTTTTGATAAGTACAGGAAAATTGACAGTATTTACAAGTTGTATTTTAACAGTCTCTCTTTTCCTTTGATTCTATCGCTGGGTAGCAAAACCTATTAAAATAATGCTATGATTCTCTTCTCTGTGAGGTTGGTCTGCTTCTCAGAGTTTAGACTGTGCTTTATTCCAAAAATTCCACAGCATCTAGAATAGTGTATTTTATGTACTAAGTACTCAGTATATACTTATTAACTGAACCGACCCATTATCCCAGCCTAAACCTTTCCAAAGTGAACTCTGGAAGTGCTATTCACTGGTAAACAAGCTCAGATTGTATTTTGTTCTCATTACACAATACTGGATAATACTCTTTGCAGCAACTAAACATAGGACTGAATTAAAGAATATTAATAATTTCTCATGGTCTCTATATTAGAGGTTCTAGTTGCAGTTAGCATAATCCTACTTCTCCATTATTGCTTTCAAACCGTTATGCCTCCATCTTATGTAAAAATACTCCTCGTTTTGACTTTTATATTGATTAAAGAACATAATCCTCGACCTTCTCCCTCCCTATTGAATGGTCATTTACTGATTTCCTGGTCATTTTCCCACACCAAGGGAAGACTCTGGCCTACAGGACTCAATCTTCTCTCCCTGTGTATCCTTTGTTCCGCCATCATTCTGCTTTACTTCAATATCTATCTGGACGATCTATCCCACATTTTAATCTTGAAGTTTATGGACTTCCTCAAATCTAGTTAACTTCAGTTCCCTGTCCCGTTAGCAATTCATACCCGCGGACACCCTTCTGACTTTGTTATCCTCTAGATTGGCACCATAGCTGAAGTTTTAAACTCCTGTATCTCACTTTCTGACTACAATATCTGTGCCTTTTGCTTCCTCTCTATTCTTGCTACCTTTTCCATATCATAATCACCCAACCAGGACTGTGTCTTGATCTTTCTTCTCAACCTTCCATGTATTATTAAAGATTTCCTGAAGACTCTGATGTAATCTATATGCTTACAGTTTCCACAACCATATCTTCATTCAAACTCTTGTTCCTTCAGTTCCAGATGCTTACATTCACTTGGGCAATGGATGCCAACTAGCTCCTCCAAAGATATATCAAATTTGATCAAATCCAGTTTCAAACCTATTCCTCAGACCACACTCTCTATTTTTGGATGCTGATGCCACTAACCATCCTGTTGTTAAAATAAAAAACTTGACATATATCTGGATAATTTTTCTCACTATATAGGCAGATAGTCATCAACTTCTGTCTATATTAATTCAAAACAATATCTACAACTCATCCTTTCATCTTACTGGAACCTCATCATTACACCACTAAATTCTTAGTTGGTATCACTGTATCCAAAATCATTCATTCCTCTTCAACTTGTTACATGTAATTAATGATCGCCAACCATTGTAATGTCATGGAATGCACAGAAAAAGAAATATTCACCATACTGGCTTAAAGGGGCCAGGCTCTTTGATGGCAGAGTCTTCTGAGACCAGACTTAGCCATTTTAGGCCCTTCCCAACTCTTACTGCTGACAGGATCAATGTCTCAGTTTACCTTTGGCCCATGAACACCACAGCAATGTGCCAGAGCAGACCAGTGGACATCTCTGCTCATGTTAGTAAGATTTTCCTCAGCTACCTTGGTAGCTTTATTACTCTTCTGATCAATTATTCATGAACGAAAGCCTAAACTCCTTAGTGTGACATTTAGAGCCTTCATGACGTAGCTCCTTCCTGTATGAATGGCCTTTTTCCCTGCCTCTGACCTCCAAACATAATAAACTACCTGCAATTCCCTAAATACATGATGAATTTTTTTGACACACGTATGCCTTTCTTCCTACCGTTTTCACTGCTTGAATATTCTTTCCTTGACTAACTTGTTCCCACCTTCCAAGACTTAGTTCTGTTATTATCACCTTAGCAAGCTTTCTCAGATTTCCTTCAAGCTCTTCTTCCTGGGTTCCAGAGAATTCCATGTTTAATTCAAGAAAAACAGTTTTTGCACCTTATTTTAATTTACTTATACCTGTCTCTTCACCATTGCTCAGTGAACCTAATTGAGAGCAGGTGCTACCTTTCATTCAACCTGCTCAGAATCTCATTTGGATTCTAACACTCAATAAATAACTTCAAAATGAACAAATAAATGGATGGATGGATGGATGGATGGATGGATGAGGAAAAATTTCCTTTATCTTTGCCCAAGTAAATGGAAATGCAAATCTCAGGAGTGACTGAAAAATCTCTTATTTTTCAGGAGTCACATTACTTCATTTCGACTTCAATTCAGCAAAGATTGAGTACTTCTTATGTCCTAGACACTGTGACGGACTCTGGAAGTACTCACATGAGTGAGATATCAAAGGCTTCACCAATTGGAGTGGGAACCAAATATTTAATCAAAACTGCATAATACAACATATAATACACTCTCTCCCTCAATTTTGTCTCTTTCCTCTTTGCTGGAAAATTATACCTGGGATTCGCAATTTGCAAACAAATCGACCGTACTACTCTGTCACTGATGCTCTCCTAATGGCCAAATTAAGAATGTGTGACTCAATACTTTGGCAATGTACGGCCCTGTTGATTCCCTGTGGAGATGAAATTCAGACCTCTTGACTGATGCTAATGTCTCTTGGCTCGAAGGACAGGCTCTGTGAGCCTGGGACACAGACTTCTGGGGAGGGGGCTCTAGTTGGCTGGTTCTGGTGTCTCTGAGGTAGGACTTGAAAAAATGAGTTCTGCAAGTGTTGTAAAAGCTGCAAGTTTTATTCAGGCATGGCTATGGACAGGAACTGCTGCTGGAGATGAATATGCATTTGTGGATAAAGCTGACTGGAACCACAAGAAGACAGGAAGCCCGCTGGAAGCGGGCAGGAAGAACAAGTGTCTTCTTCCTCCTTCAACCATTCAATCTCCTTCTAATGCCTTATACCGCCAGAGCCTAACTCAGAGGCATGTGATAAAGGAGAAAGAAATATAGAGTCTGCCAATCTCCAGCCCTAGCAGTACCAAGATGAATATAAAAATGCTGAGAGATAGTAATGTAACAACTTGCATACCCAAGTTCTGTTTTCAGATGTCCTGTAACACTTTTCTTCAAACCTTTTGTGAGCTCCCATGGAGCTGTGGCTGCCTCACTGATCTTCTACTCCATTTTTACTCTTTCTTCCCAACTCCACCTCCACAGGGTGAATTTTTAAGTACATATTGCCACTTACATAGTCTCTACCATGTCTGCAACACATCATTTTTTCAGCAAAACTAGTCATCAAAAGTTCTTTTTACTATAAATGCCCCATAACTTTTCCCAGTCAATCAGTATCATACCATGCCCTACATATTCTATTCTCTTGTTCACATATCACATCCAATCTGACATCAGTCTCTGTTAAGCCTACAAGCCCCATTCCTGTTCCATCAGTGCCTCATTTACTTCTCTTTGATTACAAAAGCATTTTCTTGTAACTCATATCTTCAACTTGTGCTTTCATTTCATTTCAGTTCATCCTACATAATACTGTCTAATTCATCTTGCTACAGACTATCTCTGAGCACATTACCGCCTCAAAAATTCTTCATGCCTCCCAAAATCTTTATGAATTAAGTGTATACGTTTCAACTGGGTCTTCATGATATATCCTGAACCTACACTCTCACCTTTATCTCTCATTTTCTATTTGCATTACTAATATAAGAGTACATTTAGATGGAAACTTGAAAGTGACATAATTAAAAGTAGAATGTCTTCACTTTGTATTAATAAAATCAAACCACAATAGTCAATATGCCAAAAAAGTAACGACAAAGTAGAAAGATAGTATCAATACAGAAAGCATTAAGCAAGATGATAGAAGAACCAATAAAACTTGTCATATAAATTAATTAAATTACCAAATCAGAATGGATTGAAAAGTAAAATATCATCCTAAATACTGCTCTAAAAGGTTACTAATGCACATGTAAAAAATAAACCAGAATAGTTGATTAAAACAATGAAAAATTAGATTAGTCAACAAGAAGAATAGATGTTGATAGCACTAACTTTAAAACAATATATAGGAGAGGACTGTCATTATATTAAAAAATTATGGTTAAAATGGTCATTTAATGAGCCTGTATGCACTGAATAACATGACCTAAAAATATATGAAGCAGAACCCACAAATTGATTCATGTAGAAAATTTCAACATACTACTAATAGACTATGACATTCAAGTAGACTGAACTATAGTAACTTTTATGACATTAAAAGTATAATCAAATTGAACTAAACATTTCGTTAATTTACTTGCTCATAACTTATCTATGGAGCAAAAGTTGCAGTGATTATATCTGATAATCCCATGCAAATTAAACAAAAATCATTTAACAGAAAGTTATTATTTTTTCCCTAGGAAATTTCTAGGAATTTATCAATTCTCTCCAGATTATCCAATTTGTTGGCATATAATAGCTCATAGTAGTCTCTTATGATTCTTCGTATGCCTGTGGTGTCAGCTATAATGTTCCCTCTTTCCTTTTTAAATTTATTTGAGTCTTTCTTTCTTTCGTAGTCTAGCTAAAGGTTTGTGAATTCTATTTATCTTTTCAATAAATCAGGTTTTGATGTTGCTGATTTTTTTCCACTGTTTTTCTGGACTCTACTTCATTCTATTTCATTTTCTGCTCTGAGGTCTTATTTCCTTCCTTATGGTAAGTTTTGGCTTAGCTTGTTCTTTTTCTAGTTCCTTGAGGTGTGAAGTTAGGTAAACAAGACCCAATTGTATGCTGCCTACAAGAGATTCGTTTCAGATATAAAAACACACATAAGCTGAAAGTGAAGGAATAAAAAACATGTCTTCCGTGCAAATAGAAACCAAAAAGAGAGCAGGGGTAGCTACATTTATATCAAAGTAGACTTTAAGTAAAAACTGTAACAAGAGACAAACAGGTCATTATATAATAATAAAGGGAGGGGGCCGGCCCGGTGGTGCAGGGGTTAAGTTTGCACGTTCCACTTCTTGGCAGCCCCCGGTTCTCCGGTTCGGATCCTGGGTGCGGACATGGCACTGCTTGGCAAAAGCTATGCTGTGGTAGGCGTCCCACGTATAAAACAGAGGATGATAGGCATGGATGTTAGCTCAGGGCCAGTCTTCCTCAGCAAAAAGAGGAAGACTGGCAGTAGTTAGCTCAGGGCTAATCTTCCTCAAAAGAAAAAAAATAATAAAGGGGACAATTCATCAAAAAGATATAACAGTTGTAAATATATGTATATACCTGATATTGGAGCACCTAAATATATTAAGCAAATAGTAACAGATATGAAGGGAGAAATAGACAACAACGCAATAATAGTGGGGGACTTCAATAGCATCACCGTGATGCTTACACCCTCTTTTGACAGCTTTTTTCCAAAACTACCTTTTCAAGATTCTTTGCATAGCAAATGTAATGCCTTCTTCTGAGGCAAAAGCTGGGCAATTTTGCTAGAAGCTCCCTTATAAAATTGGGGGTTTCCTACATTCTGTGTTCACCAGCTACGATAAAAATCTCCTGCATATGTACCATCCACCTGGACCACTTTCACATTATCCATGACACTTGGAGCCAAAGGGAATCTGTGCAAACACAAAGCTCACACTGCATTGTGTGGTGAGTAATAAAAGTCCTTTGTCTTTCACTCAGACGTTTCATGTCTTCTGCCAGCACCCGTGAAGCTGAGGCAGACTAACTTGTGAGCTTGCAAGTGAGGGAAAATCTCTGACTCTTCACCTATCTTGATAGTGTCATGGCAGAATTTCTCCAACCTTTAAGGAACTGAAATGAGTCATGCTATTTAATAGAGAAAAAAAGAGGAAAATCTTCTCATTTCATTTTAAAAACTCTCGTAAATCTCTGATACCAGTATCTTGAGCAAAGTACAAAAAAGAACTATAGACTAATAGATTTTCAAGATTAAATGGTTGCAAATTGAATCCAGTAATGTATTACAATTTTAACACAGCATAATCGATTATGGTATACTTAAGAATGCAATTTGATATTTGGAAACTCATATTATGATGACTTTACTTGATCAAGAGAGAAAAATCATATCTTTAGGCCATTACCCGGGGGAAGGCATTTCAAAATTGGCCCCACTAAGAAATAAATACTATTTGGAAAAATCATAATATCCAAGGTGTGTTCATAGAGTATTATCTCAGCTATGTTGAAAAAAGCACAATGTATAGAAAAACTAAAATGGACTTTGGCCAAGTGACTGTGATAGATTCCCCTAGGTAGTTGGGAAATAAAAAGCTAAAAATGGTGGTTGGCTGCCAGTTCAAAAAACAAAAAGCCTATTCAAACTTCATATAACATAGTATCAGCAGAAATTCTGGGACATAACTACAAGATGTAACATGGTGCTAGAGAGAGAACTGAAAAGAAAAGAAGGTTCGTCCTTGCTTAATGGATCATGCTCCAAGAAAACATGTAAGATATATTAAATTTATATTTGGGAATCCGTCATACCCATGCTACATCCTTCTTTCACATTCTAGTGTTACTCTCTCCTGATTTCTAAGTACTTATGATCATTGCAGCACAGGGTCTGTGCAAAACCTTGAAGTGTTTCCTGATGGAAAATTAGCATTCTTTTTCTACCAGCCCTCAAATCAAAATGTTCATTTCTCAGAGAGTCATAGATTTGAACAAGTTGCTTTAAAAAAGCAATGTGGTGAACCTGATTAATATTATATGTGATTAATTAATGTTTAATCCTGTAAGAATTCTTTTTAAGAGAAATATTAATTATGCAAACCATGTTCCTAATTTTTAAAATTTCATATTATATTAAAATCTTTTGGTGGCAAGGAAATTATCATTCTTGTCTAGGAGATTCATTCATCAGTTCTTCTAAATGTTTTTCACTCATTAATTTCCTACTATTAAGACCACAACATATGTAATATTTATTATTTATAGTAATATATAATGTGTCAGGTCAGCAGGCCAGGGACACAATTTATTGTTTGTAATTTGAGTGTCGTCACTATATTCAAGTCTGTTTTTCACATGTTCCATCTTCCTACTGATTGCATTTTTTAAAATTGAGGCTAGGGTTTTGGTCATCCAACATGAAGTGCCTCGAACGTAGTAGAACACATAAACTAATTGCAGGAATGAAGAAATGATAAGCGGCCAATAGGAGAATAATTTTCAAAATTGTAATAATCCTTAAAATTATCTCAGAGATTACATTTGTTTTTGATTTTTACTATTTCTCTGCCTGGCTGTCCAATGAGGTAGTGAATCACTACCTCCGTTTTAAGCTGATAGTCTTCCACATGAAAGGGTCAAGAGATGATTTAATAGCCAGATTTGAGACGGTTACAGCCAAGGGGGAGAGGTATTGCCTGAGAGTGGAAAATGTGAAGCAAAATAAAAATTAATAAACTCTGCAGAGTATCAGGGTATTGTCTCTGCTGGAACTCAATCTGGAAATTGTTCTTCTGTCTGCCAAAGATCCAAAGTCGTTCACTGTACCCCTTTCATATCATACTCTAAATTATAGGGAGGAGAGCAAGACTACGGAAAGAACACCGGGGGAAGGCATTTGCACAGGAAAGACAGGGGGACTTCTGAGGACGTCTCATAATCGATTAAAATGCCTTAAACTCCAGTTTTGTTTATATCTTTCCAGAAATAAAGAGGAAGATCAGTAGCCAGAGCTACTCTGATTTTGACTATACGGAAATTTTAATCTTAAATCATTGCATTTGCAAATTATAGGCAGTTAGTAAAAACTCTATGACATTAAAAAAATCTATCATTTAAAGATGTCTTATATGGAATTGCCTACTGAAAAAGATTGAATTTATCTCAGAACCACATTGTACATTGTCTGAAGTTTGTGCATGTTTTTTCTTAAACTATTCTTTTAGCTGTTTGTATTTCTAATTCTATTATGTGTTACCTCATGTCGTCATATAAGTCACTGTGGCTTTTGTTTTTTTGGGGGGGTTTTTTGGTGAGGAAGATTGGCCCTGAGCTAACATTTGCTGCCAATCTTCCTCTTATTGCTTGAGGAAGATTGTCCCTGAGCTAACATCAGTGCCCATCCTCCTCTAGTTTTTGTATGTGGGATGCCACTGCAGCATGGCTTGATGAGCTGTGTGTACGTCTGCGCCCAGGTTTGAACCCGCAAACCCCTAGCTGGTGAAGTGGAGCATGCGAACCCAACCACTGTGCCACCAGGCTGGCCCCAATTACACTGTGGCTTTTATAAAGTCTTTTATTGAACAATTCCTTCAGGTGATCCAAAATTGTGATCAACTCTTTTGCCCAAAGGGGACACCCCAGATTAGTAACGTCACATTTATCATGATGCCTAATAAGACTTGTTTTTTTCTGGGAATGCTTTATACTACATACATATTTACAAATTTTTATCTCATCCAGTTTCTAAACAGGGATAAGAATAGGTTCTCTATGAAGAATCACATTGCTTTCCACTCTTTAACGCCAATAACTGATCACAATCATAGATAAACAGCATCACTAATGATGAATTATACCAATCTCTAAACTCTTCATGTTCAAACCCTATGTTTCCAGTCATGTAAGGTGAATCCATAACAAAGAGCTACCCAAGTGCTGATAAGAGATAAGTTCATATAAATTTAAGGTGACCTGAGAAGCACAATTGAGCTATTTAGCAGATCCTTAACTGCTAGAAAGCAATAGACAATTTAACCATTTTCACCTAGAGGGAAAGGACTGGATGGCAAATTTGTCATGTATTATCAACGAGAGAGAGAGAGAGAGAGAGAGAGAGAGAGAGAGAGAGAGAGAGAGAGAGAGAGAGACCCAGCTTTTGCATACAGAATGAATATTTGTTTAAGTATCAGGCTAGTGCCATGTGTAAAATATCTCTGAAATACTCTTGCTTCTAGACATCATCATGCATGTGGATAGCAAAATTAGCAAAAAAGCATATGTTCATCCATTTATTCACTTAGTCAGTCAGAGTATCGATTGCTTCTGTTGTGCCAGGCATAGTTCTGAGGTTTTAGGATACAGAGAAGAATGTGACAGAAAACCCCCTGTCTTCATAGAGACTACATTATTGTAGCAGGATGTAGGCAGACAACAAACAAGTAAAAATGAATGGACAAAACACGTTCAGATAGAGACTGGTGCTAAGAAAAAAAAAACATGAGATCATGTGATGTGTCCAAGTACATACACTTCAGAATGGGAAAGCAGAGAGATGCGTTTGGATGAAAAGTAATACAAAACTCAATTACCGAGAGACTAGTTATACAGGATTTTTTTCTTCATCTCTCTCCCGCTGACCATATTTTGCCATTTCACTAATTATGATTGTTCCATTAAAGTGTTGAAATGCTGGTCAATAAATGATTATTGAGATCCCACTGTGTTCTCAGCACCAGTACAATTGGAAATGTGGTTGAATTCAAACAACTAATTTTACTGCTGTGATAAAATATGAGGTGGGGATTGATGCGTGAGTCAGTGCATAACTTAAGCCTCCTCGTTGTGAGGGGTGCCTTTGAGGCTAAGCCTCCCCAGTCCACTCGTATATCGCATATCTGAGATTCGGCCATCAGAGTTCCAGAACTCCTCTAAGAGGAGGCATCATTTATTGCCACTAGATGGCACCAATTATTTTCATATTTTTAGGCCAGAAAAAGGCCTCTTTTTCTATATAATGGCCATATTTACAATGGAAGAATGTTATTTAGCACTATTATTAATGAAAGTATTGTTCTTTTATTAATAATTTTCTTATAGGAGGGATCACAGCAATAGGATTAAAGATGGTATGTTCATTCACTCACATACTTGTTTATTCAATGTATATTTGTTCCAAATAATCTTTTCTTAAATGTATTAGCAATGTCTTTGAAAATGTAAAAAGGAAAAAAAGGAATTGAATATATATAATAATTGAATATATATATCAGGATCAAAAATAGCTGATAGAAGTATATTATGATATTACATTTATCTTTAAAAGTTTTGCAGAAAATAGTTTTAATAAAATGCAGAATTCTTTAGTTTTTAGAAGTATTTCCCATTGTGTCTCTCAAAAATAAGTAAAAACCACGATATTTATTATTGAAATTAAAGGTAAAAATTATTACAAAATAAAAATGGGATAGGATTTACTTAACTAAATGTATATTATTTAGTCATATTCTATGTAAAAATTTAATACATATAGCTTTATAAAATGTAATTAACAAAGCTTCATATCTAAAAAGACATGTTTTATATGATTTCCCTGTTTCTAAACAGCAATTTTACAGTGCAATTAAAACATATATAAAAGTTTTCTAAAAGAAAAGAACATGAAATATTCTCATTTTTCAAAACGGTGGTTGGTGAACATTTGAAGTATGTTTATTCAGAAACAAAATGTAACTAATCTTATATTTCCCATTAAAAACATAAAAATGTCTCTGGAATAAATATAATCTACACTTTTACATCAGTAGACTTCAAAATAAAATACAATGACAAAATGAGAGTGCACATAAATGCATTGAAAAATACAATACGCTGCATGAATATATAATAATTACTTAGAAGAAAAAATGAAAAGTTTCATGTTTGTTATACTGACATTTATTTTTAAAATCCAAACATCTTTGCTACTTCAGGATGAAAAATGAATGTCACAAACTAGCTGCTGATTTGACTATCACTATATTTCCTTCATTCTAAAACAATCCAAAAATAATACTCACTTTAGTATCCGCCAAAGTTTTTTGCCTCATGGTAACAAGTGTTCTAAATCTCTGTTCTTCCTCATACAGTCTCTCCTCACAGTCTTTTTTCTCACTTGCGAGATGATCAAACACAGCTTGTGCGTGTTCCTTTTTGTATCTTATAGCCATAAGTTGGTCCCTATAAAGAAGGAATTGCATTTGCCACTAATCAATTCATATTTTGTTTTCTAAAATACTTTGATGATACATTTCGAAAGATCCGTTATGGAAAAATCTTAAAATTGAAGGGCTTTAGAAAAATTCCCCAGTTCCTTCCATAGGCCTCCCTCCATATAACTACATCTAAATGATCCACGTGGAAGAAAATCTCTGGAGAAATTTTAGTGGATTTTCTTTGGTTGCCTACCCAGCATGCCTCTGTTTTGTTGTCATTCCCAAAGAACCCCTCCTCCACGCAGCAGGTATCTCCAATGATATATTCTGATTTGACTAAGCCCACCAACAGTTGGCGAATTGTCTGGGAGTGAACACATATATTAAGATAGCCCAATAAGATGAAAAGCAAGGACCTAATTCCATGTAAGAGAGGCACACATTCCACTAAATGTGAACAAGGAGTCATGTTTCCAAATTTGCTGACAACAGCCATACGGAGAGAGAAAGAAACGAGCATCTAGCGTTGAGCTGCTGAATCAAACCAACCTGCAGCTCACCCTCCCCAAGGGCCTTCTGTTTTATAAGACGATACCTTTGCCTGTTGTTTAAGCTGGTGTGTGTGTGTGTGTGCGTGCATATGTATGTCTGTATTTTGTCATTTGCAACTAAGTACATCTTGACACAGAGGTAACATGATTTTTATGGTGAAATCAGTAGTTATATAAGGCACAAAACTAGTAGAAAAAGCATCAAAAAGTCGTTAAAACAATATTGCAAAAAGAAATATGATTTAGAAATAATTCCCAAGGTTGATCAGCAACCTAGAATCCAGAATAAGCAGAGCTGCCAACGCGCAGCTCAGTCTTCTCTTACCCACCTTCGTTTTCATCTCTACTGGTATAGAAAATTGAATCATTTGCACAGCTAACTATAAAGGCAGCAGGACTAAAATTTCTGAGGGGCTAAAATGTTAAAGTGCTTTGAATATGATATCACATTTAATACAACAACAATCCTGTGAAAGAATAGTTATTATAGCAATTTAGAGACAAGGAACCTAAACTTCAGCATAATTAGCTTGCATAAGCTAACCAGTGAATGACAGAACCAGAATCGAAATCCAGTCCTGTCTGGCTCTGTTTGATTCAGCAGCTCAACATTAAGTACTCATTTTTTCCTCTCTCTTCTCTACGGCTGTTATCAGTAAATTTGAAAACATCACTCTCTGCTAATATTTTTTAGATGTCAGCCTCTTCTTCTAAATGGAATAAGGTACTTCCATTCCATCTCTCTCACCACTGGTTTTTCTACTTCATCATTCACACCAACAACACCCAAAATTCTTATGTGATGTTCATATAAGTGTCACTAATAGTGACATTGTGGAGCATAGGGAACCAGTGAAATTCCCACAGGGAGGAGCTGGTTTGACCAAAACCAAAAAACTCTCAATTGCTCCCAGAAAACATCACCACCTCTGACCACATATACTTCGTTCTCTACACTAAGTGTTTTGAGACTGGATTATATTCAACATAGCATTTTATTAATTTTATATACACCCATTATATATAACATATATTTATGTGTATATCTATGAATGAAAATAGTGTTTCCTTTCTCATAGTGATAAAAGGAACAAACTGTGAAGCCCTATGCGTCTGGGTTTTAATCCTTTCACTTTCTAGTTAAGAAAACAGTCGCAAAAATTAAATGAGAGCCAATGGTAGCTCTGATTGTTTTTTTTAAATTTATTTATTTGAGGAAGATTAGCCCTGAGCTAACATCTGCTGCCAATCCTCCTTTTTGCTAAAGAAGACTGGCCTTGAGCTAACATCTGTGCCCATCTTCCTCTACTTTGTATGTGAGACGCCTGCCACAGCATGGCTTGATAAGTGGTGTGTAGGTCCACACCCAGGATCTGAACTGGTGAACCCTGGGCTGTCAAAGCGGAACATGAGAACTTAACTGCTGCGCCACCCGGCCGGCCCCTTGATTGCTATTATTTTTATCACCATATTTTAGTTGTTCTGCGTGTGCAAAGTTTATCTTTCCAAAAACATCTTGAGACACTTAGAGGTACACAATCCCACTTGCCATTTCTTTGTCCTTCTTGGTGCCTGGCAGTAGGCACACTATGGGATCTCAATAAATAATGATTAAAGTGATATGGTCACCTATTGAAAACAGCAGTAGATTATTCCTAACACGGTTTGTCTGCAGTAATCTTCCTTTCCAAACCTAGTTTAGGGAGTCAGTATTCACAGTTGAAAGAGCATGCACTTTGGAACAGGGTGAACCTAAGCTGTACAGCTAATTAGCTGTGCAATCTTAAGACAATGATTTAATTTCCCTGAGCTTCTGTTTCTTCAGCATTCATATGGGAATGTTATTACATAATTTAAGAATCGGCTGTGAGAACCGGATGAGATTAAGTTACATAGATTACCTGCAAAGTGCCTGGCACATTAGGAAATCAATCAATGGTGGTTTTAAATAATACTTAACATTATCCATCATTGCTACTAATTCATAGATTTGTAAATAATGGAACAATGTCAGCTACACTTTTTCTCCTTTTCCTGTGGGAAGGCAGAGTTTTCTCCAGTTTAGAGAGGGAATTAATTCATTGGGACCTGGTGACCATGCTTGTATCAATATAATCTAGACACAGGATGGAAGAAAATATTAGGACTGAAATGGTAAGACTCCTGAAGAAAGAAAAAAGTTCATCTGGCTTGAATGAAATCTTTAGAAGTTTAATATAATTTACATAATTTTAGGCTTATCCCTTTGAGCTCCAAAATAGTCTTACAGATATCAAACAATGCGGATAAACATCTTTCAAAGTAAAATATGTTTCCTTGCTTTCTTATCTGATACAGTGAATATGATTTAGTCTTTTCCAGATAAAGCTGTACTATCATTTTGAAAATAAGTTTTTACTCTATGGTAATAGCTAAACAAATCCTTGTTGAGTGCATTGACTTGACTCCATTAAGCTGTATGGTATTAGGCTGTGCATAACTATTTTTTCTGACACTTTATCCCTAAAGGGCTCTTAAAATTTTGATAAGATATATCTACTTACCTTAAACTGTCAAGTATCTGATCAAAATTTTCCTTTTCCTTTTCTTTTTCTTTTAACTCTTTATTCAATTGACTTATTTTGGCTTGATAAATACTTGTTTTACCTTTAGTAGTCTCTATTTCTCTAAAAATCATTGATATTCTTTCCTAAAAAAAAATTCAGGGATGTTTTATTTTAAATACTGGGATTTTCAAATCCTTTCAATTTAAGAACACAATTACGTTTGGCTGTGTAAACAATTAAAAGCAAATAGTAACCTCTTACCAATATAAGTAACAACTTAGGTTTATCTTCTCTTCTCCATTGTTACGTCAGCTCAGATCTTCTAAAAGATAGGTTAGAACTATGTAACGTCTCTCCCCCCACCTCTCTTCCTCTCTCTCTCCCTCTTTTGCTCTCTCCCTGGCACTAACTTGTCCCCAACTCCCCGACACTTACACATACACGTTAAAGGTCCTTTCAAGATGCAAACATGTGATCACTGATTTTCAAACACGTACATTGAAGCTGAGCAAGGATATATATTGTTTTGATCTTTCAAACAAAAGAAATCAATATTTAATGCCAGCACAATTTCCCAAGGCTGGCCTGTGCAATTCCAGATGGGAGATTTGATTTTGTGTGTACTTTTGCATCATCCCTTCATGACTATTGGTGTTTATACTGATTGGCTGATTACTGACTGGGTGACTGACTTACTGACTATCCTTCCCACATCTGACATTGCTTCTAATTAGGGCTTCTCTCCCAACCGATCTCAACTGCTCCCTTTGCTCCTATTTTCCTCTGTTTTTCCCCACATGCTTCCTAATTCTTTCTCTACTCTGATAGATTTCAAGAAGAATGGCTAATCTTTCATATTCATTTTCCTATGAAAATCTGCTGTTTGTCCAAGATTTGGAACATTAGGTATGTATTTGAAATGTCATACCTCCCTGCTTCCTTTCTTTCTTTTTCAGGAAGTTCTGGAATTTTTCTACTGATAAGCAAATTAATAATAAAAATGGGATTTAAAAAATTATTTCCAGTAGCCTACATAATATTTTTCTTTCTGCTATATTTTTTGTTATTGACTCTTGATATTACTTGATTGTGGTCAATAAAAGTAATCTCTATGGCTTGACCAGTGTAACGCCATGGTTAAGAGCATAGATTCTAGTGCCAGTGCTAGACATAGTGAATCTCAACTCCATCACTAACGAGCTGTGTAAAATAGAACAAGTTAATTAGAAAACAAGGCATCAGATTCCTCAACTGTAGAATGGAGATACTAATAGCAGATTCTTCATAGGGTTATCATGAAGATCATATGAGTTAATATGTCTGAGCACTTAGAACAATGCCTAGCATATATAAAATATGCAAAATATTAATATCTGTTCTTATTATTATAAACATTACTATTTTCCTCTGTAATTTCTTTTTACATTTCTTTTCTGGCCTAGTATAGGGCAAACATTTTTTAAATGATACAATTACACCTCTATCTCATAATCTACATGCTGTTCACCAACAAATCTTATTGGTGCTACCTTTAAAATATATCTGGAAGATAGTAAGTTTAAGATAATGGACTATCTTCACTTCTCCAGATCCAATGATTCTCTAAAGATAGAATGTTAGATGTGAAGATTTTCAGGGAGTAAATATATCTAATTTGGAAAAAGCTCTGAAGCCCTTTGATTTAGTATAGCCATTTGTCCATGCTGCCTATATGCCAATATGAGGGTAAAATTTAGATGCCAGATATTAACAAATGTTTCAGGCTGTAGACTGGTCTCATCTGTAGAAATATGGTCTTTACCTAGTACACTACAAATCCCTACCTCTACTTTGTAGAAAGATAATGGGGGGGATACACCAGACCAGTGGGAAAGACACTATAAGAGAGAGAAAATGAAGACTCTGTGCGTATGTGCGTGTGCGTGTGCATGAGGAGGCAATTTAGTGCAACCAATTAGAAATGAGAGGCATCCACCTAAAATTAGATTTGCTTGAATAGTTTTCATTGAGATAAAGAGGTTGTAAGTTCAAAGTTTTTTTTTTATATTAAATTTCTTACCTCAGTTTCTACTAGTGCATCATGGGTTTTCTTCCCCTTTCTTCGCAAGTTTTTCTTTGTTCTTTTCACCTTTGCTTTAATTTGTTCTTTCCTCTGAATTATATCATTTAAAGCCTAGAAGACATTCAGAAATTAAGACTGGTTTAGACCAAATAGTTCCCAAGTGACTATATATTTCAGTATAAAGGGAAAGGACCACCACACATAAACTACAAAAACATACTATGATATCCACAATCCCAATATTTAGTTTGAATTACTGAAAAAACCAAAATCTAGTCAATTTTAGCTAAGTAACAAAAACTAAAAAACTCACATAGGAATTATAAATTTTCATCATGATATTTAAAGTATTTTAACCAAAGTTAAAATTCTGAATACAAATTGTCAGCAATCATTACAGAGAGTGTACAAAAACTTATTCTTTTCAAAAGTTTATGCTAAATTAATAGTTATTATAATTTATAAACTATTAAAATATAATAAAAACAAAAATGATTACTAACGACAAGAAGATAAAAAACAATGGCTATTGTAAAATGAGGGGAATAAAAATCATCAATCTTTTCTGGAATTTATTATCACATTCAGATGATTATACTGAGGCTTTTGATTTAATTAATAAATTTCCATCATTAATGTGAGAAGGAGCCATTATTAAAATAATTTCTCTCATTAGAAGTTAGCACTGGTTCTATATTTGTTCCGTGAGCTCTAGGGTAAGCATTTAGAAGCCCTCTGCGGGGTAGTAGACTCAGAATTTGTTGTATCTATGCTTTATGGCCTTGTACAAGTTGCTGTGTGCATTTAGGCCCAAGCTTGCTCAAGTCCACGATACAGATAAACTCTCGCTTGCCTATTCCATAGAGAGGCTTTAAAGATCAAAATACACTTTCATAATAGAAACACCTTGTAAATCACAAAGTTTTCTAAACAAAGAAATTTTGAAAATTATGAAAGACTAAGAATGTAAAGTGACATCATCATTTGCAAAGAAAAAATCCTGTTGCCAAAACGGTCCAAATGAAATACGTACACCCCCCCGCTGCAGCTGAAGACAAGAATGTACAGCTCTTACCACACCCTCCACTGCTCCAGAAGACTGAGGACGTGACGGATATGTATTTGTCTACTAAACTTTCCTTTGGGAAGGGCGAGTAATATCAGTTACTGCCATAAGCTTGTTGTTTTGAAAATATTTTATCAACATTTGCTATATTTTTCATCTTGTCTTAATTTCTTCTCCAGCCATCAAAAACTTACCATAAAAGTGCCAAGCTGCATTATAGTTTATATTTGAGTAAACATAGCATTAGCATTTTATTAAAAGCAATGAAGACTTTGAATTAAATGTACAGTGGTGGGCAATCATATCAGATAAATCACCACTCGATCATTTGAAATGTGCTTTTCCTAAGTACATTCTAAGATAGAGTATGGGGTTTCAGGTAACAGCATTGATAGTCCCGCTGTATAGTTTCACCGTAGATCAGGTACGTGGCCATGAAATAGTTACTTATTTTGTCCATGCTTTCATGGCTTCCTATGTGAAATCATAATTTTCCAAGTAATACTGTAAATTCGTATACATGATTTATCAACCCACATATTCCTGCCGATTAGTTTCTGGATTAATTATAAATGCTTACTTCAAAATGTTCTTTGTGGATAATTCTGAGCTTTTCAGCATCTTCTTCTAGTTGACGCATAGGTTTGTCTAATTCTGCCAGCGTTAGGGCATATACTGCTTTCTTTTTCAGAAGCTGCTGCTTCTCATTTATCTGATCTTCTTGAATGGAATACAGTTTTTTCTGCCAGGAAAAATTTTAAATAATTCATTCAGTTATTAATTACCTAAATGTTTACTGAGTCTCTCCCCTCTGCCAGGCAGTAATATTTGTTGTTACTTGGAAAAAAAAAAAAATGCCCCCATAATAAGCAATAGGTAGAAATATAGAATATTTAAAGAACACACAGTTATTTTTAGAAAAAATGAGATAAAAAATTTAATAGACAATAAAAATCAAACATTCATAAGTAAGCATTGGAAGATATTAAGGTTAGAAAACACACTAACAACAAATATTGATATACATGTAATTCCTGCAATCCAAGGGCAAATAAAACCAAAGAACGAGAAGTTAATAACAAAACATTAAGCAAAAGGGGCTAGAAGATTATGGAATTATTGAACATATATATATAAATAGATAGAAATAAATTAGGAAATTTGGCATTTTCAAGCATATAGAAGCAGAGAAACACTGCTTTTATACATTTGAAAGTGTCAAATTTCCTACTAGAAGAAATCACAAAATTTGTGCTTGCTTCAAAGAGGATCTGAGTTGCAGATAATCTCAAACAATTTTTTAACAAAACTGTTTTGGACTGTTTCCCTCTTGATTTTATTCTTCTTATAATACTAATTTCAAATATTTATGTATGTCCGAAGAGGAGGCATTCTAGAAACATGCCAGTGATCAAAATATCCAACCTGGGTTCCAAAGGATATGAAGGTGGTAGATAAAGGGTTGAAAAATTAAAATTGATTTTGTTACCTATAGTGCTTTAATTTCAAAATCTTTATATAGAAATATAATATATTTTTCTTTCATAATTAAAGAGAGAAATTCAATTGAAAGATACTAAAAGTAAAGAAAACATAAAATCATCACAAAGCAAACTAAAGAGACAGTTAGGAATAAGATCCCACTGCCTTTTTACTAGACTGGCAGAAATTCCCATTAAGCCACAAAATGAGATATGTGTATGGGAGGTCAGTTTCTTTATGCATGAACAGACACTGCTAGTCGTACACAGGGGGCAACTGTCATCAGCTAAGGAGAGAAAACTGCTGGCTTGCAGACCAAGTAGTGAAAAGATGCCTCATTACAGGCAAATTTAAAATGCTAAGTAAAATGCAAATTAAAGGAAGAATACAATATTGAAACCAAATTAGGATTACCTGAATCATCATCCCATTAGCCACTTCACCTCGAGTGAGTTTTTTCAAGAAGTCTTCTCTGCCCTATATGTTATCAAATATTTTTAAAAGGAAGTTTTATTTATAGGATATCAAAAAATATTTTTAAAGACAATTGCTAACACAAGATACACTTTACTTATGACGTAGTAAAGAGTAAAATATTCATTATAAATTGAGTATTATAAAATTAGAAAAAAAAGACCCTGATGTTATTTGAGACAAAGTTAGTAAGTTATACAAGACCAAGAAACAGACACAAGATTTCAGTTAGTACTTTAGAGACCTGAACTAAAATATCAAAGTAATCAAAAAGGAAAAATCAGACAGTCTTCAATTCCTCTTTTCAAAAACTAGTAGTTTGCTGTTAATATTACTTTCCAGAATGAACATACTTCAACTTTGAAAACAAGATAGACACAATTCAAGTCTGAAGTTTGCAAAATATGATCTGATTCTCCATTTGGCTAGAACAATTGTTTTTTTTTTTTTCCTTTTAATCATTCCTTGAAAGTTAGAGGATAAAAATATGTAGAAAAATCTTCTTTCTGTTACTCGGATAAAGAGTCTTAGACTCTTCTCAGTTGTACTTTAGTTCAAAAAGATTCTTGTGCTTTAGAATTATACCTTGGAATGCCTTATTTGAGAGAGGATCTGGCTTGGTTTTAAGCTGTTTTCTATATTCAAAAGAGATGCATAGCTTTGCAACTAGGGACAGTGGAGGTTCAGAAACGTCTCTATATCCCTTCCTCATTACTGAATCCCTCATCATATCCCAGGGTCTACAGAGACGATACGAAAAAACAAGTCGGTAAGTCTCTCCTACAACTCTTCCTTTTCTTGATATAGTGACTCATCAAAATCTTGCTCTCCTAAAGTATAACTCCAAAGAAGGAAATAGAAAGATCATAAGGAAAGCAATAACTTTAATATATCAGTTCACGTAAGGATATACCTACACCTAAAACCAATTTACACAATAATATATTTTGATAATTTAAAAGAAATTAGTTGCTTCTTCTAACATGATAACATACACAGTGGTTCCATCAGTTTGTTGAATGTTTAATAAAAAGGGAATCAAATTAACAATGCCCTTATGGACTGGAGAAAAATATATCATATTCCAAAATAGAGTGCTACATTTGAACTTTGTCTGAAACTAACTGAGAAATGTGTGTGTGTGTTTGTGTGCACTGAGGAGATGAGTTAAGGAATGTTAAGGTATGAAGCTGAAAAGATAAACTACGACCAGATTATCTAGGATTTTTAAGGAGCAGTAAGAAAATTAGTGAAGGATGTTAAACAAGGTGTGTGTTTTAGAAAGGTCATTCTGGTTGTAATATGGATTGATTACTTGGTGTTTACTTAAAATTTATTCATTCATTCTTCAAAGTTTTTTGTTTCTTTTATTTTTGTTTTTAAAGATTGGCCCTGAGCTAACATCTGTTGCCAATCTTTTTTTTTCCCCTTCTTTTCCCCAAAGCCCCTCAGGACATAGTTGTATATTCTAGTTGTAGATCCTTCTAGTTCTGTGTGGGATCCTGCTTCAGCACGGATTGATGAGCGGTGCCACGTCCATGCCTAGGAGCCGAACCAGAGAAACCCTGGGCCGCGGAAGCCGACCGTGAGAACTTAACCACTCGGCAGGGGGCCGGTCCCTGTTTTTTTTTGTTTTTTTTTTATTGTCAACTATTTAGACAGCAATCCATTGTTTAAATGAATTCAAGTCCCTGATCTTAGATAAATTAATATTGTACAAAAACAACTTGTGGATGTAAGGCTAATAAAAACTTAAGCAGCATATGAGAAATTATGATAAAATAGACTAGGGGTCTGAAGCTGCAAGAGTAAAACAATTGGATTTCTTTGAAAAGAAGGGAAAGAGTCCCTTGAAATTTTGAAATTTGTATATTTATGCGAAACCAACTCAGCCTGTTATCAATAGGCGAATCTGCACTCTCCATGGGAAAAACGTCTAGAGCTTCAGTCTTCGCCCCTTAGGGAACTCTTCTAAGCTGTTTTCTATCATGCCCCCAAACTTCCGTGACTCAGAGAGCAAGGTCAAATGACTGGTCCCCAGAAGGGAGGCTATTAATACCTATTAATGGCTGGGTTGCTACTTTTACACTTACAGTAGACACAAGGCCACAAGCAGTGTTTCCAGCTAGATGCTCAAGGCCTTCCTTCGTACTGTCCCTTTCCTGAAAGTATGATTGGTCCACCACAGCACTGGCAAAATGCTTGGAAATGGCCCAATTCCTAGGAGAATTATTGAGCTACTGAGAGCTACAACACACCATAGAACACGCTAAAGACTGACATAAACTGAGCTCCAATGGTCACAGGTCTTAGGCCATGGACTGCAATATCTGAGTGAGGGGACTTATTGTCTTCCCCTCCTGTTATAACAGGCACTGTTCTCCATAAAGCTGATTCCAAGGTGGGGTTTTGTGTGCAAGATCCTTATTAAGGAGTACACTTGGAATCAACTCCTGTTGGAATCTAGAAGGGACAGTATGGGAAATAAGGAAGAGAATGGGAGAGGAAGGAAGCAAGATTTGGCAGAAACATAGGGTGAGTTGCAATCCACTCCCAACAACAATCTCAGTTAACTCCATGGGGAGTCCTCGAGCAAGAGTGGACCTTCAGCTTTGCTCCAAGTGAGACCAAGGTGGCAAGGCTATACTCCTATATTTATTAGTCATTGGATGTGAGCTTCCCCATGAAGGAGAAAGACTTTAAGCAAAGTGACTTAACTGATTCCTAAAGGGGAATCTGGGCAGTTATGTCCACCAAGCAACATAAATGTCATAATGATAAAACTATTGTTAGTCCTACTATTAATTATGGCTACATGCCTACTATGTGGAATTATCTTATTTTAACTTCATAATAAAATCCATGAAATAATTATTATTGTCCACTTTTGCAAATGGGAAAACTGAGACAGAGATTATATAAATTGCCAAAACACAAAAAGCTAGCACATGTTGGAACCAGGCTGTTAATCCACACAGTCTGAGAGCCGAGGGACTTTATGTCATTGATTTAGCATCTCAGTGACACCTGGATACCTAGGACCCTTCAATGCGAGGGAGATAGCCATTGTAGAGCCTTCTGACTCTTATGTGCCCCTGTCCACGCAAAGCTTCTCTTTCCATGAGGCTTTCCAGGCAACTGGATGTTGAATTCTGTAACTTAGCCTCATAAACGACAGGTTGAAAATGGAACTGAGACTCTGTGTTAAAGAGGCGCCAATCTGGTAATGCTGCCATAGCTGGCTCTGAAACAGAATCTGCTGGGAAAGTTAGGAGCACCATGGAGATGCTGCCTTTTAACTATACAATATGAATCACGTAGCTGCTAAGAACAGCCCCAGAATTAAATGGATATAAATTACAGTAAAATTAACACAAGAACTAGAGTGTGGTCTTCTTAGTAAAATATCGATTGCACTATCATTGGAAATGTTCAAGAAGAAAGACTGGAGTGCCCAGTTCTGTGGCCGAGTGGTTAAGTTCGCGTGCTCTGCTTCCGTGGCCCAGGGTTTCACGGGTTCAGATCCTGGGCACAGACATGGCACCGCTCATCAGGCCATGCTGAGGCGGCGTCCCACATAGCATAACCAGAGGCACTCACAACTAGAATATACAACTATGTACTGGGGGGCTTTGGGGAGAAGAGGAAGGAAAAAAAAAAGAAGATTTGCAACAGATGTTAGCTCAGGTGCCAACCTTTAAAAAGAAAAGAAAAGACTGGAGAATGACAAAGAGCTACAGTAGTTGCAAAAAGATTTCCTGATTTAATATAGGTACCACTTTTGAGAATTCCTGTATTCCTGGCAATTTTCTAGAATGTTTTACATAAACAGGCAGCCCTCGTCTTGTAGAGTGCCATGCTAACTGAAACTCATGCATATCGGGACCATGCAAAATGAGGACACGGCTCAGATATGCACACATTTCAGTTCACTTGGTGCTGTGGGGAAGTGAGGGCTGCCGATTGTATACGTGCCTGTGTGCCTGTGTGTGTATTTAAGTTAATCATCGTATCCATTTAGTGACATAGCTACAATTATCCACATTCAAAGATGAGAAAACGGAGGTCATAGAAGTCATGGGATTTGTCCCATGACTAACATTCAACAAGTAGCAATACCCAGGACTGCTTGATACCATAGCCTGGACACATTCTACAGCACTTTGAAGTAAGCTCCCTCCTCTAACCCCAGCTTCCAGTACTGTCTGCACATAATATTTGTTGAATGAATAATTTATGGAATGAATGCATTGATGAATAACAAACAAATTGTTTTTGGTCCCTAGGTTGGGGAATTAAACTGCAAAATTTCAAATTCTTTCAAACTCAAAAATAAGTTTTTTAAAAATTTCTTTATATAATGAGAAACGCAGTGTCTATTAAAATATCATAATCACACAGATTCTCATTCATAAATAGCATTTGGAGGATGGATAGTAAAACAAGGCCTACAAGCTGTTTTCCCTGAGATGTAGGGAAATGGGTGAAGTGGTAGGAAAGGCAGAGAGATAAGTACCTGAACAAGACCTGAAAGAAGACAGCCTTTTTCAGGAACGTGGCCTGCAGCACAACTTGTGCTAGGCTTTTCAGTTCTTCAAATTGTCAATTCTTTGTAAAGGGAATGAAAGCCCCCAAAACTTGCCATTTCACAACTGTCACAATAGTGGAAACAAAGACAGTTGCATATTCTTAAAATATTACTCAATTGAGTACTTATTAATTACAACAGGGAAATGGATAAGTCGGTTGGCCGCCATAATTTTAACTGAATGATCAAACTTATTATCACCAGTAATGACACAAACTTATACCATGCACTTTGTGAAGTTTCGTTGACATAATATTATAACCATGTAATGTTCCTGCCAAAAGTTTAACCTGAACTTCAAGTTTAACCTGAATCTAATCATGAACAAACAAAAAGACAAATCCATGGGGTTGGCCCGGTGGCATAATGGTTAAGTTTGTGTGCTCTGCTTCGGCAGCCCAGGGTTTGCAGTTTCCCAGCCTGGGTGTGGACCTACACACTGATCATCACGCCATGTTTGGCAGCATCTCACATAAAAAATAGAGGAAGATTGGCACAAATGTTAGCTCAGGGCCAATCTTCCTCACCAAAAAAATAATAATAATAAAATAAAAATAAGTCCATATTGAGAGAAATTCTGCAAAGTAACTGCCTAGACTCTTTAAAAAATGTCAATGTAATGACAAATTTTTTTAAAATGTAGGAGACTCTTTAAGATTAAAGAAGACTCAAAAGTTATGGGGTGCTTCAACTAGAAGGACCCACAATGAAGAATATACAACCATGTACCGGGGGGCTTTGGGGAGAAAAAGGAAAAAAAAAAAATCTTAAAAAAAAAAAGTTATGGGGTGCTTGATTACATACAGCAACCAAATGAATTAGAGAAATTTGCATATGGACTACAGATTTGTGCCAGTTATCTAATTATCTCACCTCTTAGTTCTCAATCCAGTCTTTTAACTCTAATTCGAGATACTTGAGCTGGATCTTGTAAACAGTTTTCTTTTGCCAGCTGGAGAAAAGTTAGGCTTTATCAATAAAGGGCAGTGGAGGGGCTTACAAGGCTGCAGCAAGGGGCATCACAACCTTGTTCCAGTTCTGTGTTGTCTCCTTCCCCCTGTGGAACTGCTGCCAGCTGCGGTGTGCAGAACCAATCATGCTTGACCTCCAGCTGGGTTCTCAACCCAGAAACTCCATTCAAAGTCCATTCAGCCTCCATCGATTTCTCTGGCACCCAGTACTTGGCTGCTTATGGATCATCCACTGAGACACACCGTCTCCCATAAGGCCTTACTCTGCTTTGGGGGAGGGCAGCTTCTTCCATGCTGGTTCCTCCTTTGGGTACTTTCCCTCATCCCTAAAGGCTGTGGTGCTCCCTATTACTGTATTGTTATTCCTGTATTCTCTATAGCAGGGATCAAACAAGCTTTCTCTGTAAAGGGCTAGATAGTAAATAATTTAGGTTTTGGGGCCACTAGGTGTCTGTCACAACTGCTCAATTCTGGTTTTTGAAAAAAGGAATAAAAGATATCAAAAGATCACTTTGAAGAGCTTGGAAGAAGCCAAGGGAAAGGGGGTGACAGCATCTCAGATGTTGGGAAGAGCCCACACTAAAACATAGTCACCTTTGACCTGCTGCCTGGCTTTAGCAGTCAGAATCCAGAAGGTGGCAGCAGAGAGCTATTCTACCGGAAGAGACTCCTGTACTAGGACAAAGGACAGCTGAAGAGCAAAGTATGGGACAGTCAATCCTATGTGTCTGGAAATCTACTTTCAAAGAGAAAAGGGAAATAAACACTAAATATAGATAGATCTAAGCTCGTAACCAAAGAAGTAGCATCAGTTTGCTTTCCAGTGACAAATGTAATACTAAGAAAAAAGTTGGAAAACTCATTACGTAAAGTCTGAGACGAGGAAGAGAAAGAGACTTTGAATTAAAAGTTAAAATCATAAAGCGAAATTTGGGATTTGTGCAAATAATGAAGGGTTAGACTGCATGAGTGGGTCAGGGCGGCTCGGCTGTGCTTTGTTAGGGCACTTTTTGGTGGCTAGGACCCTAACAGAAAGGTCAGGTGGCAGCCCAACCTGGTTCCACCTAAAAATAAACACAAGGGTGCCAATTTATCTTTCTTTTTTAATGAAGATACATATATTTTTGGTAGAAACATTTTAAAATTGCAAAAACTAAAATTAAAATAACCTGAATACCCAAACCCAGAGATAAGAGATATGCATTGTGATTTTTTGGTGAATTCCTTTTTAGGAATAGCAATTAAAGTTGCTACATTGGTAAAGTCAGCCTACAAAGATCTTTCTCAGGCACTAAAGAAGCAGAAGTCCCATTAATTTTTTCTTAATTCAAAATTGAATGCATAACAATTTATGTTTTTACTCATGTATTTAACTACTACTCCATCACTGAGAAATTTTTGTATTTAAAGTTTCCCACTATATGTTAGCTATGCATTCATTTACATAAATATAAACATTACATAAACATTTAATGAACGTCTACTTTGTTCTAAAGACTGCTCTAAGCACCGGGATGCAGCAGTGTACAAAACAGACAATAATTCTTGTCTTCCTGGTGCTTAGGTAATTAATTATAACCATCCTTAAACATGCATCTTTGTGGCCTTTGTCTGTCTTTGTTATCAGGTGATTTTCCTTATGCCATATATTTTGAAATGATGCTAATGAATTATAGATTGCGAATGTATTTAAAGTTCTTACATATATTGATAAATTACTTTCCAGACAGATTACACTAATTTACACTGAGTTAAATACTGCAGCAGCTTATCAGAGTTGCTACATATATGTCTTCACCATTATCAAATATTAGTTTTCACATATGTAAAATTGGGATAACATATTCTTTTCCACAAAATTATTGTGGGAGTAAAATAAGATAATGCATGTAAAGTAGCTTACTCAAGACAACATTCACAGTAAGCATTTAACAAATAGCTGTTATCACTTTCAATGTGTTGTATAGAAATCTACATATTTAGCAGGAGACAGACTCAGAGTTAAATGTGTAGGTCAGTTATTAAAGATTGTTCTGTCCTAAAAAGTAAGGTAGACCAATTCTATGGACTATTCTTTACGTTGTTTATCCTAAATACTTTTGAGAATATATTATCTATCAGCCTCCAAGTTAAATGTTTTATATAGAATAGTATTCATTTATCACACAGAGGTATAATACAAGTATTGTTATGCTCATTTAAGAGATGCGAAACCGAGGCTCATAACGGCTAAGTAATATTCTTGATATTCTCAGAAAGATAAATAATTAGTAGACCCAAGATTCAAATTAAGAAACATCTGACTCCAAAATCGATACTCGTTCAACAAAATCACATTTCTCTTGGAAAAGGAAGGAAAAAAATAGAAACAAAATGGAAATACTAAAGAGACAATTTGCCACCTCTTTTCTGGCAAACAAAAGCTCTAATCCAGTAGAAAGGGGAAGGAAATGATGTTCTCACATGGTATCTACAGCAAGTCAAATAAAGTTTTTGTCCTCAAAGTATTGTACCATCAAGATCCATGACTGTCCAATGCTTTATTTTGATAATATTTTTCAGGTTTATTTACTCCCCCAAATATGTGTCAGGAAAAATGAACTTTTCTCATGCTTGACTAAGGGGATACCCACCCACCATTTGAAGCACTTCAATCCTAACATACCTTCCCATTATTTCTGTTTTATCTGTACCTTAACACTTTTCCCCAGCAAAGGTTTACCATGTGAGTGGATGTTCCAAAAATTACAGTTAATTGCTTCCTTTCACTCAATTTTGGCAAAGTATTCTGCCTCTGAGTGGAGTAGGGAAGAATTTTAGTAAACTAAAGACCAATGAAACAAAAGTAAAAGAGTGCCAGATCAAAGTTGTAAACACGGAACATAGAGAGGGACAAAGAGGAGTGATTACGCTAGGAATGTATAGCATAAATGACTCTGAGATTCTGGGCTGCTTAAACCAGAGGGGAACATGGAAGTTTAGAGACTGCCTAATTATTAATAAGAGAAGAAATACAATTTTATGAAGGAAAGTTTTTCTTAGTTCTGAAATCTAGGGTAAATTAGGTGCATAGGGTTTTCTGATCATCTTGAACAATATGACTCCCTCTCTCTGGTTTGAAAAACCAGGCAGCAATGGTCAATTTTGGCCATAACTTTTTTTTTTCCCCAAAGCCCCAATACATAGTTGTATATCCTAGTTGCAAGTCATTCTAGTTCTTCTCTGTGGGATGATGCCAGAGCATGGCTTGATGAGCCATGTGTAGGTCTGCACCCAGGATTCCAACCAGC
Source organism: Equus asinus (assembly GCF_041296235.1). Lineage (NCBI taxonomy): Eukaryota > Metazoa > Chordata > Mammalia > Perissodactyla > Equidae > Equus > Equus asinus. The sequence continues at coordinate 40,221,118 of NC_091796.1, read as the reverse complement.
GAACCCCAGGCTGCTGAAGTGGAGTGCACAAACTTAACCACTCGGCCAAGGGGCCTGCCCCATAACTTTTACCAACCTTTGTTAAAAACCAAGGATATAATATCCAATTATAATTCAATAAAGGCTATTGTACATGGGTCAAGAGTAATATACTCTAGACTTGACTAATAGGCATAAATCCTCAACAATTAAAATGAACACATTATTAGAATGTTCATTTTATAACCATTTTAAAGTATCGTCCATCTCAACTGGAATTGTGATAGAAACTGTATAGTGCACAAATCAAATTTTGCCTTATTAAAGCTGTTTTGTTCTGTTAATTGAATTGGACATGCTCTAAGTAGACCTGAAGTAGCAGGGCTTTCTTGCCCTCCAAGAAAGCTTTTCAGAAGGTTCTGACTTCTAGTGTACTCAGATGAAGGGTCTAGGAACTTTGGCTCAGAGATAAACAAATAGTATTTGAAGGGAGCCAAGATTTTTTTCTAAAGAAGAGTTTGGGAATGGTTAAAATATTTGAAAAAGAACTCAAGCAAAGCCATAAACTTCTAAACTAAAAAGTTATAGACCAGATTACTGTGGCCAGAGCATTCTAAGGACATAGTACACTGCCTTTTTCTAGTATTAAAAATGACCCTTAAACACCTAAAGAAATTTAAAAGAATAGAAATCATACAATCATACAATGTGGTCTGTTCTCAGACCACAATGGAATTAAACTAGTAATCAATAACAGAAAGATAACTAGAAAATCCCAAAATATGTGGAGTCAAATAACATATTCCCAAATAATACATAGTTGAGGAATAAATCTCATGAGAAACTTAAAAATATTTTCAACTAAATGAAAACAAAAAAATAATTTATCAAAATTTGTGGGATGAAGTGAAAGCAGTGCTTAGAGAGACATCTATAGCATTGAATGCATACACTAGAAAAGAAGAAAGATCTAACATCAATAATCCAAGTTTCTACTTTAAGAAACTAGAGAAAGAAGAGCAAACTAAATCCAAAGTGAGCATAAGAAAAGAAATAATAAGAATTAGAGTGGAAATCAAGGAAATCGAAAACGGGAAATCAGAACAATATCAATGAAACCAAAATCTAGTTATTTGAAAAGATCAAGAACATTGTTATGCCGCTAGCCAGGTTAACTAAAGTAAAAAGAAAGAGGACAGAAATTACTAATATCAGAAATGAAAGATAGGACATCACTACAGATCCAATGGACATTGAAAGGATAATAAAGGAATACTACAAAAAACTCTTTGCTGAAAAATTAGATAACGTAGAGAAAATGGACCAATTCCTTGAAAGACACAATCTGCCAAATCTATACAAGAGGAAAAAGATAATCTAAATAGGCCTATATCTATTAAAGAAATGGAATCAATAATTAATAATCTTCCAAAACAGAAATCACCAGGCCCAGATGGGTTCACCAGTGAATCCTACCAAACGTTTAAGGGAGAAACTATATTAATTCTCTACAACCTCTTTCAGATGACAGAAGTAGAGGGACTGCTTCCTAACTCATTCTGTGAGGCCAGCATTACCTTAATACCAAAACCAAAGACATTACAAGAAAAGAAAACTACATACCAATATCTCTCATGAAAATAGATGTAAAAATCCTCAACAAAATTTTAGCAAATCAAATCCAACAACATATACAAAAAATTATATATCATGATTAAATGGGATTTATACCAGTTATGAAAGGCTGATACAGCATTCAAAAATCAATTAAGGTAATCTATTACATCAACAGGCTAATGAAGAAAAATCACATGTTTGTATAGACACAGAAAAAGCATTTGACAATATCCAACATCCTTTCATAGTAAAAACTTCCAATAAACTGAAACAGAAGGGAACTTCCTCCACTTGATAAAGATGTCTACAAAAAATCTACAGCTAACATCACAGTTAATGGTAAGAAAAGTGAAGCTTTCCCTCTAAGGTCAGGTACAAGGCAAGGATGTCCCATTTCAATATTTCAACACACCTTTTCACTGCTGTACTGGAAGCCCTTAAAATGCATTAAGACAAGAAAAGTAAATAAAAGATATAAAGATTAGGAAGGAAGAAATAGAACTGTCTTTGTTTGCAGATGACATGATTGTCTATGTTAAAATCTGAAAGAATTAACAAAAAACTCCTGGAACTAATAAGCAATTATAGCATGGTTATAGGACACAAGGTTAATACACAAACGTCAATTGTTTTTCTATACACTAGCAATGAACAAGTGGAATTTCACATTAAAAACACAAAACCATTTACATTAGTATCCCTCCAAAATGAGAGAGTTGGATATAAATCTAACAAAATATGAATAAGATTTATATGAGGAAAACTACAAAACTCTAACTACAAAACTACAAACAAGAACTAAATAAATGGAAAGATATTCCATGATAATGCATAGGAAGACTGAATTTTGTCAAGAAATCAGTTGAGCCCAACTCAATCTATAGATTCAATTCAATCCTCATCAAGATCCCAGCAAGTTATTTTATGGATATTGATTAAGTGATTCTAAAGTTTATAAGGAGAAACAAAAGACCCAGAATAGACAACACAATATTGAAGAACAGGTGGAGAGCTGACAACACCAGACATCGACACATCTGTAAAGCTATAGTATTCAAGACCGTGTGGTACTGGCAAAAGAAGAGACAAACAGACCAATGGAACAAAACAGAGAGTCCAGAAACACCCATAGAAAAATACAGTCAACTGATCTTTCACAAAGGATCAAAGACAGTCTCTTCAACAAGTGGTGCTGGCACAAGTGGACACTCATATGCAAAGAAAAAGATGCTAGACACAGACCCTACACCTTTCACAAAGTCAACTCAAAATGGATCATAGACCTAAAAGTAAAATGCAAAACTATAAAGCTCCTAGAAGATAACATAGAAGAAAACCTAGACGACCTTGGGTATGGCAATGACTTTTTATATACAACACCAAAGACACGATCCTTGAAAGAAAAAATTGACAAGCTGGACTTTAAAATTAAAACCTTCTGCTCTATGAAAGACAATGTCAAGATGGAATGTTATTCAGCCCTAAAAAGAAATGAGCTATCAAGCCATGCAAAGACATGGAGGAAGCTTAAATGCATATTACTGAGTGAAAGAAGCCAATCTGAAAAGGGTTCATACTGTATGACTCCAACTATGACATTCTGGAAAAGGCAAAACTATGGAGACGGTAAAAAGATCAGTGGTTTCCATGGTTTGGGGGTGGTAGAAGGAACAAGAAGCAGAGCACAGAAGATTTCTAGGGCAGTGAAAATCTCTGTATGATACCATAACAATAGATACGTGTCATTATATATTTGTCCAAAATCAAGAAATGTATACGACACCAAGAGTGAGCCCTAATGTAAACTATGGACTTTGAGTATTAATGATGTGTCATTGGAGGTTTGTCAATTGTACCAAATGTACCACTGTGGTGGGGGATGTTGATAAACGGGGAGGCTATGCATATGCAGGGGCAGAGGATATATGGGAAATCTCTGTACCTTCTCTAAATTTTGCTCTGACCCTAATACTGTCCTAAAAAGATAAAGTTTTAAAAGGTGATTCCTAATATGGTTATTTTGAAGCTTTGAATCTGACTGAATCTTTGTTCGTCAGAGTGTATGTCTAGTTAATGTCTGACTGCCTATTTTAGACCAAATCCTGCATCAGAAGACCTTGTCCCCAAACTCTAAACAGCTACCTGAAAGCTATGCTACTTTGAGCAAGCCGTGTCTCCTCAAAATGAACACATTAATAACAACTGCACAGTATTATGAACACTAAATTAGTTAATATGTATAAGGAGTCCAGAATATAATAGGCTTGCAGAAAACTTTGTTTTCTTTTCTACTTCCTTCCTTCTTTTCTACTAATTTTCCACTTAAGTTCTTGTACTACAATTTTAACCTGGAACCAGAGTGGCTGGATGTTCTACTTTTCCATCAAAATTCCAAAATATTCAAGCAAAAAGCCCTCCAAATTCCTGAAGCTTTCACAAAAGCCTTCCGTGGAAACATTAAGAAGTACTTAATATGTGATAAAAGCTTTCAAAATTTTTTTGTTACAATATCACATTCTTCAGACAACACTGATGATTTTCTGTTCATTCTATCAACTCCATAACTGAATACATATTACCCTTTTATTGATTTATCTCCCATCATTATTGGCTAATTTTACCCTGGGACTTGGCTAATCAGGTCTTTTCTGAATAGGTTAGTTATTGGAATTGAAGGTATGGAAAAATCGGAAAAAATCAATATCTGCAATAGTTGGAAAATTCCAGAAATTGCTAGGTATCTTGATTATTCAGGGTTGCTTCTAGTTTAAGGCTGCCTAAAATTTACTGGGCATTTCACAGATGCTATAATTTGAGAGAATGTAATTTAGAAATTCTACCTCTGAGGCTTCAAAATAGTATTTCTCAGAGCTATCTCAGAGGTGGTATTGCTATAATTAGTTTCTAGAAGACATGGATTAAGGACTAATTTCAGACCAGGATCAATAAATATACAAAGCTGAAGAAAAACATGATGCCCAGAGTCAGAAAATTATATAGATTTTCATTAATTAGTCAATGAGAGACAGGAGAGTCATTACAAAGGTAGAAACTACAAACTTGAGTTACTACAAACCAGAATTATCTAAGGATTATCTAGACATTTATTTTTAATTCACTACCACTCTGACACAGATACATATGTGTACATCAGAGAAATTTAATGCCCTATATATTCAACTCAAAGATTGGCAGAAATGTTTAGCAATGCAGAATATTTCCTAAGTGAAGTAATTTCTTTCTGTTGCTTCTTTCTTGTTATCTCTCAGCTACCGTAGGGTAAGGAAAGGACTTGATGAACAATTTCTTTAATTTTTCTTGAATAAAGCCAGGGGGACACTTTGCTTTGGGTTGGCAAAGCAAGTACAGTGGAGTCACACCAAATTTGCACTTAACGTTCAAATTGTATTTTACGGCATCAGGAAAATTTAGAAAAAAAATAAACAATTCAATGCAATATCTTTCTAAACAAGTGATTGCCTCAGATTAGTGAAGGAATGTGTGTGAAGAATTAAAGGTAAGTTGTGACAGCTACGGGAAAAATATGTGAATTATATACCAAGGGTTTCCTTTCAATTGAAAAAATTAAAACACTTTAAGCGGCCAAATCATTGGATGATGTCTTCATGATATCCTCAACAACAACAAAAAATTGATGGCCACAGAGAAACACATAGTAATGAAAAATTATAGGAAATTATAAACAATATCTACTGTATTATCATATATGCTAAACTATATATAGTGACATGTCTTATATTTTAAAAATAATTTTGAGGTTAATTTTTACTACATATAATTATTTTTAATTTTCACTTTTTTCAAATTTATTTATTTTTTGAGGCAGATAAGCCCCGAGCTAGCATCCGTCACCAATCCTCCTCTTTTTGCTGAGGAAGACTGGCCCTGAGCTAACATCTGTGCCCATCTTTCTCTTCTTTATACCTGGGATGCCTGCCACAGCATGGCTTGACAAGCGGTGCATGGGTCCACAGCTGGGATCTGAACCAGCAAACCCCGGGCGATCAAAGCGGAACGTGCCAACTTAACCACTGCGCCACTGGGCTGGCCCCTTAATTTTTAGCATACTAATTTCGTAGCATCTAAGACATAGTAACCCCAGTGAACAACCATGGGAAGAGGCACAGGCACGATACACCAAGTGAATCGAACAGCTGGACTCAATGTGAGAACAAAACCCGAGTCTCTCAGTACAGAAACATTTACTGGCAGACAATCTATGTGTTCTAAATTTGGATAGCACAAGAGAAAGTCTTCACTAAAGATAGTGCTAGTAGAGGGCTTGGACAAAGAATACAGATTCTATATTTTACAGATAATTGTGTGATTATAAGTCTTTAAGAAGAAAATATGAAAGATGGGAGAAGTGTGGATGTGACGTGTTATGAAGAGAAGCAGCCTGATGAAGTGGTCCCCCAGGTGTGGTAATATGGAGTTGACTTTGCTAGTCTCTATGCCAAATGGCAGGGAGTGTCTATTCATCATATCTCTCACTTAGGAATGGATTTGAGGCCTCTGAATAGTTGTTTCTGTGGCATTGTGGTCTACTGATTGCTCGGTGCTCTGGAATCCAATACCTTGCAGGCTTGATATAGGTACTCCCTTCTCTTGCTTTGTAAGAGAGCAAGAGCACTTCCCAGCATCTTTTTCTTCCTACCACAGGCAGGAACTATTACGTAGATGTTTAGAGTGAGGCTTAACCAAGTACCACTCTTCTGGTGAGTCAGGTAGTTTAAGTTCAGTAATAACAAAAAGTAGACAAAAGTGTTGATTAGCTACATCGAGTCACGTTTCTCTTCTATTCAGGCTGGGCCTCTGAGAGAAGCGATTTTCTTCTGATTTATCAGAAGGAGTAATTTTTTTGAAAATAGCATTATAGTTTAAATTAAAATCTATCAATATTAAATCAATAAAATTCAGATTAATCACCATTTTTCATAACTAAGAAGAACACAGAGATACAAACCTTGAATTTTCTTCTCACTTCTGCTATTTTCTCTTCTAATTCCTCTGTTTTAAATTTGGTTAGGTGGAAAACAGTACCAATGTTATAAGCATCCTTGTATAGTTCTTTAAGAAACGTTTCATTTTTTGACTTCAGTTTTATCAAAGATTGGATTTCAGACTCAAACTGTGCTTTTTTCCTTATGCTATAAAAAATAAAGAAAAAAATTGATAGGATTATTCTAAAAGAGTATATATTGAGGTAAATATATTTAATAATTATTAAAAAAGGAAGAAGTTCATATTTTATGTTGCTGAAAATACAAAATAACCAGATACTTAGCTAAAACTTGAATACAGAAAATATGTCCCCAAATCCCATTTATTTTTCTGCTTCCCCTGTCAGCTACCCCTGTCAGGCTGTACTCAATCTCAGAAGGAGAAGTGTACTGATAAGAAAAGTCTGGGGATCCCAGATGCCCAGCTTTCAAAGCATTCATTCCCTTCTATATCAATCCATCCTTTCTATTCCTATATAACATTACTACTAAGAATAAATCAAATATAAGAAAACTTCAGTCCATGAAAAAGAGAAACAACTCAACAAAAGAAAATTAATACCTAAAACAAAACTCTCAAAAAGAAAACCAATAGCTAAGGGAAAAGAGTTAAAAGGGAAAAAAAGTAAGACATTAATATCATTACAAGATTCTCAAAGACACAAATAGTAGACTCTACGGAAAATTAACGTTATGCTTCCTGTTCAGATTAGGTATTTCCTTTGTTCCAAATATGTACCATTGAGGCACACAGTATAAGAAGAAAACACCAAAAACACACACCTACACTCACAAATGAGGTAATTATAACTGTAGAATAGAAATGGAACTGGAAAGCAATGAAGGATGGAGGCGAAGCAGCAAGAAACTGGGGGAAGGTATTCCACCAGATAGGTTACCAGGGCAAGGTTCACTGCATCATAGCAGGGGTTTGTGTGAGTTGTCATCTGGGAAAGAACCAACTCACTGATGGGGGCTATAGGTTTATAGAAAGCTATAAGTTAGGGTATCGAGAAGAAAAGACCCAGAGACCAAGAACTCAACCAATGGGTAAAGAAGAAATCAGAAGGGAAATACAAAAAAATATCTTGAAACCAACGAAAATGGAAATACAACATATCAGAACTTATAGGATACAGCAAAACAGTTCTATGGGGGAAATTTATGATGATAAATGACATTCTTAAGAAAAAAGGAAAGATTTCAAATAAACCAACTAACTTTGCACCTGAAGGAACTACAAAAAATGTTAGCAGAAGGGAATGAACAACAATCAGAGCAGAAACAAGTGAAATAAACCAAAAAAACCAAGAAAGGATCAACAGACAGAGGTGGTTTTTTAAAAGATAAACAGAATTGGCAAAACTTTAGCTACGGTAACTAAACAAAAGGACAAATAAAATCCGAAATGAAAGGGACCACATTACAACTGATGCCATAGAAATACAGATGATCAAAGAGACTACTACGAGTTATTACATGCCAACAAATTGGACAGCCTAGAAGAAATGGATGCTTTCCTAGAAATATACAACCTTGTACCAAGACTGAATCATGAAGAAATAGAAAATCCAAACAAACCAGTAATGCATAAGGAAGTTAAATCAGTAATCAAAACTCTCAATGAGAAAAGCCTATAACCTGATGGCCTTACTGGTGAATTCTACCAAATATTTAAAGAATTAACATCAATCCTTCTCAAACTCTTCCAAAAAGTTGAAGGGGAGAGAACACTTCCAAACTCATTTAATGAGGCCAATACTACCTTGATACTGAAGCCAGGCAAGGACACTACAAGAAAAGAAAATTACAGCCGAATATCCCTGATGAACGTAGATGCAAAAACCTTCAACAAAATCCTAGCAATCAGAATTCAACAGTATGTTGAAAGGATCATATACCATGATCAGGTGGGCTTAATCCTTGGGATGCTGGGAAGTTCAAATATGCAAATCAATAAATGTGATACACCACTTTAACAGAATTAAGAATAAAAATCCTATGATCATCACCATAGATGTAGAAAAAGCATTTGACAAAATTCAACATCTATTTATGATAAAAACTCTTAACAGAGTGGGTACAAAGGGAAAGCACCTCAACGTAATAAAGGCTGTATATGACAAGCCCACAGCTCAAAGCATGCTCAGTCTCAATGGTGAAAAGCTGAAGGACAGCCACATGCAAAAGAATGAAACTGGACCTCTATCTTATACCACTCACAAAAATTAACTTGAAATAGATTGAAGACAAACGTAAGAACTAAAACCATAAAACTCTTAGAAGAAAACATAATCTCCTTGGCATTGGTCATGGCAATTATTTTTTGCATATGACACTGAAAGCATATGAAACAAATGCAAAAATCAACAAGTGGGACTACATAAAACTAAAAAGCTTCCGTGTAGCAAAAGAAATAATCAATAAACAGAAAATGCAACCTACAGAATGAGAGAAATATTTGCAAACCATTTATGTGATAAAGGGTTAATATCCAAAGTATATAAGGAACTTATATAACTCAATAGGTAAAAGCCAAATAACCCAATTAAAAAATGGGTAAAGGACCCAAATAGACATTTTCCTAAAGAATACATACAAATGGCCAACAAGTACATGACAAGGTGTTCAACATCACTAATCACCAAGGAAATACAAATCAAAAACACAGTGAGGTATCACCTCTCACCAGTTAGGATGGCTTTCATCAAAAAGACAGAAGGTAGCAAATGCTCGCCAGGATGTAGAGAAAACGGAACATTTGTACACTGTTGGTCGGGATGTAGATTAATACAGGCATTATGAGACACAGAATAGAGGTTCCTCAAAAAATTAAAAACAGAACTGCCATATGAACCAGGATTTCCACTTCTGGGTATATATCTAAGGAAACAAAATCAGTTTCTCAAAGAGACATCTGCACTTTTATAGTGTAATGTTCATTGCAGCACTATTCACAGTAGCCAAGATATAGAAACAATCTAAGTGTCTGTCAGTGGATGAATGGATAAACAAAAAATATATAATGGATATATTATTATATTATTGTATATATATTTTGAAAATATATGTGTGTGTATATATAAAATGAAATATTATTCAGCCATGAGAAAGAAGGAAATCCTGTCATTTGCAACAAGATGGATGAACTAAGAGGACATTATGCCAAGTGAAATAAGCCAGACAGAGAAAGATGAATGCTATATGATCTCACTTAGATGTGTAATTCTAAAAAAACCCTCAAATTCATAGAAACTGAGAGTAGAATGGTGGTTGTCAAGGGCAGAGATGTGGTGGAAATGGGGGAGATAGTGGTCACAGGTACAAGCCTTCAGTTATAAGATGAATAAGCTCCGAGGATCTAATGTACAGTTTAATAATAGTCTGTTGCTTACTTTGAATTTGCTAAGAGCGTAGATCATAAGCATAGTCACCTCAAAAAGAAAAAAAGAGTAAGCGAGGTGATTGATGTGTGGTAATTATTTTGCAAGTATATATCTCTCAAATCATCACATTTTACACTTTAAATATAGACAATTTTATTTGCCAATTATACCTCGATAAAGCTGAATAATTTTAATAGAGAAGTGGTATGTGTAACGAAATTTTATATGAAACATTTCCAGTACTGAAAATCATTTTGGTTTCCATTGAAAAGTCTACTTAGTGCAAAACTGGATATATGACACACATAGAAACACACACACCTAGACAGAGAATTGTGAAATTTCAGAACTCTGAAACAGAAAGAAATTTCTAAAGTTCTCCGAGAGAAATACAGATTTGTTGTTATGTGTCATCAAGTCAGCTCCAACTCCTGGTGACTCTACAAATGAGTGATGTCCACAGGGTCCTGTCCTCAACAGCCCTACTCAGCTTCTGCAGACTCATGCCTATCGCTTCCTTTATGGAATCAATCCATTTCATATTTGGTCTTCCTCTTCTCCTGCAGCCTTCTACATTTCCCAGCATTATTGTCTTTTCCAACAAATCCGGCCTTCTCTTGATGTGCCCAAAGTAGGAGAGTCTCAGTTTTGTCATTTTTGCCTCCAGTGATTGTTCAGGGTTAATTTGTTCTGGGACCCATTTGTTCTTCTTTCTGGCAATCCAGGTCATCCGTAGAGCCCTCTTCCGACACCATATTTCAAATGAAATATTATTTCCTGCCAGCTTTCTTCCCTGTCCAGCTCTCACACCCCAACATAGTAATCAGGAACACCAGGGTGTAGGTAATCTTGGCCTTGGCCTCTAATGACACTTCCTCACACTTGATGATCTTCCCTAATTCTTCCATTGCTGCCTGTCCGAGTCTCAGTCTTGTCTTGATTTCTTGGCTGCAGTCTCCATTTAAATTGATGACTGAACACAGGTGAACAAAATCTTTAGCAATTTCAATGTCTTCATTACCTATGCTAAAGTTGTGTAGTTCTGTAGCCGTGATTTTTGTCTTCTTGATGTACAAATACCATCCTGCTTGGGCACTTTCTTCTTTCACTTTCGTCAGAAGTTGTTTCAAGTTACTGCTGCTTTCTGCCCATAAGATGGTGTCATCTGCATATTTGTCTGACAACCTTGCCTACAGAAAACGATTCTTTCCCTCCATGTTCTGTCCTGACAGTGGCTTCTTGTCTGCAATATAGGTTACACAGCAGAACAATCAAGTGCTGAAGCATGCTCATTTCTTTCAGAGCAGCCCATAGCTTTTCATGATCCACTCAATCAAAGGCTATACTGTCATCTATAAGACACTGACTAACCTTCTTCTGAAATTCTTTGGAGCACTCTAGTAGCCAGTGAGTAATCACAATTAGATCTCATGTGCCTCTCCCTTTTCAAAATCTAGCTTGGACGTCAGACATCTCTTGCTTCATGTAAGGTAAGAGGCTTTGTTGCAGCACCTTGGGCATCACTTCACTTGCATGGGAAATTAGAGCAATGGTCCTATAGTCACTGCACTCCTTGGCATCTCATTTCTTGGGGATTGGAGTATATATTGAGTGTTTCCAGTCTGTAGACCATTGTTTTGTACCCTATATTTGTTGTCACATTCTTGTTAAGATTTTGACAGATTCAATCTCTGTGCCTTGAAATAATTCTATCAATATCCCATCTGCCCCTGGTGACTTCTCTCTTCCCAGAACTTTCAAGGCAGCTTTCACTTCACTTTCTAAAATTACAGATTCTTCCTCATAGGAATAGTGTTCAAAAGAATCAAGGAATCTGTCATCCTTTGGTCTCTTCTGTAAAGATCTTCAGTATACTGTTTCCACCTTCCCTTTATTTTCTCCTGGTTATATAGTGTGCCTCCCTGTTGGACCCTCAGAACTCCTAGTCTAGGTTTAAACTTACAAACAGATTACCTACAAAGAAACGACATCTAAATGCCATCAGATGTCTTATCAAGCAAAACTAAATGAAAGATGGATATGTTTAGAGATCTAATGTACAGCATAATCACTACAGTTAATATTATATTATATGCTGAAAATTTGCTAAAAGAGTAGACTTCAGGTGTTCTCATCACACATACAAAAAAAGATAACTATGGGAGGAGATATGCTAATTAGCTTGACTGTAGTAATCGTTTCGTTACGTATATCAAATCATCATGATGTAGACCTTCAGTATATACAATTTTAAAAAATCTAAATGAAAGAAAACAATGAAAAATACCTTTAAATTAATGAGAAAAATTGACTTTGGATCTAGAGTATAGTATGTTGAAAATATCCTTGTTTGAATGAGTTGAATAGAAAATGAAATGTGGGTTCATGAAAACAGCAATGTTTTTTTAATAACATTTGCTATAAAGAATAGACAGGCAGAGTTGGGATGGAGGCCTCTGTTTTATCATCTCTTTGCTTCTTTTCTAAGATGAGCAATATTATGCAATGTTCGTGTTCTATTACAGTAGAGAGAAATGACAATGATTCGCGGGAAAGAGGAGATAATTCTAGATGCAAAGCCTCTGAGTGTATAAGAGAGAATGGCATCTACTTGGCAAGTGCATGGGTAATGGACACTCTTCCAGAGGAGCAGCTTCTGTTAGTATATTGTAGCAGAGAGGAAGACAGCATATATGAAGACAGATGCAAACCGTCTGCTAAAATAAAGAGGTAATTCTCATTTGATTGCATCTATGTTCTCTATGAACTATATGGGAAGATTATTAGCTTAAGATGAGAGTGATGTGGCTATGAGGATTAAAAACAGAGAGAAGATATGAAACGGTCGTCAGAAAAACTGAATTGTTTAGAAATTTCTCAGCAGTCCCGAATGTCACATGAGATTCATAATCATAGAATTTAAGTTCTACTCAGTAGAAAATTTATTGCAATGCAAATGAAGCTTAAATATGAGGGTCTCTAATGGACCTCAACCCCTTGTAAGGTCCTTTGAGTGTCCTTAACAGTGTTTTCACATGATCATACTTATTTATAATGTTAACAAAAATAAAATATTTTAACCACAATTTATTAAGACCATTTTCTTTTTCTAATATAATGTATCCTCTGTCAAGTGACATTGGAATGTCTGTGGGCATTCTGTATTCATCATCTTGTATTCTTTCTTCATAAAGAGACCTCACATTCTATAACTTTAGGGCCTACCAAACCATGATCAACACATGGTGAGATTAATCAGCACAGTTGTGTTTTACTTTAGCCACATTCAACTGTTAGGATCCTGGTTTAGTTCAACGATAGGGCTTTTCAAATCATATAAACAAGGTTTTGCAGGTTATTTAAATGAATGCCTATTTGGATAAAATAAAAAAGTTTTAGTGAGAAAGGAAGAAAAGACAAGATAGTGGGATAAACAAATGTGATAGGGATGATAGATTGGTCATCTTCAAGTATCAAATAGGGGGTCGGCCCCGTGGCTGAGTGGTTAAGTTCGCACACTCTGCTTCATTGGCCCAGGGTTTCACTAGTTTGGATCCTGGGCATGGACATGGCACTGGTGACAGGCTATGTTGAGGCAGCATCCCACATGCCACAACTAGAAGGACCCACAACTAAACTATACAGCCATGTACTGGGGGGATTTGAGGAGAAAAAGAGGAAAAAAAAGTGTCAAATAATTGTTGGAGTGAGGGTACTAATAGAGCAAGTAAGCTGGAAAGAGAGGTGTTGGTTGTCAGAGAATACATTCTTAAAATTGAGATCAGGAGGTGATTCCATTATTGAAAATGACAAGATGTAGGGTAAAGCTATAAGAGAGGGTAGGTGGTGTGAGATGAAAGATTGCTGGGAATATGGAGGTCTAAGAACTGAGAAGCCAAGATCTTGCATGTACTGAATAGAGATGAAATTCAGGTTTTGATTGCCTCTGCAGAGGGAGAGAATAGAAATGGGATGGGTGATTTATTTGTAATTTTTTTTTAATGATTTCTTTTTTTTGGTGAGGAAGATTGGCCCTGAGCTAACATCTGTTGCCAATCTTCCTCTTTTTTTTTCCCTCCCCAAAGCCCTAGTAAATAGTTGTATATCCTAATTGCAAGTCATCTTAGTTCTTCTATGTGGGATGCTGCCACAGCATGGCCTGATGAGCGGTGTGTAGGTCCACACCCAGGATCCAAACCAGCAAACCCCAGGCCACTGAAGCAGAGTGCGCAAACTTAACCACTCAGCTACAGGGCTGGCCCTTATTTGTAATATTTTAATTCTTTTTAAAAAGTCTAAAGTAGGTTAACATATTGGTAAGTAGTTAATTTTGAATGGTGCATATATCTTTTCTCTTTTAATATCTGAAAAATTAAAAAAACAAAAGCAAAATAGTTTAAGACTAGCCATTCAAAAGTTTGCTGTTAAATGCTGAAAAAAATCACATTCTATATTCCTATGAATTAACTCAAATTAATAGCATGGTAAAATGTAGCTAAATAAGTATGAAAAACACAGTGCCCTGTGGATTCATTCTAAGTATTCCAGGCTACTTAACAACTTCAAATAATATTATAATTGCTATTTTTACAAATAAATCATCATCTGTTAACTCTTGATAAACACATTTCATAAAATATAGCACTCTGTCTCTATGGTATTCAATAGTCTTTTTGCTCATTTCCCATGATTATCAACCCCATCTCTGGATCACTGCAGTTACAGCAGCATTGTCTTGCTTGAGGTACAGTAGAGCATTAGAAGTAGATGTTCAGAATATTTTATAGAGCTTGAATGTAAGAAAATGGCTATATAGAAATTCATACCACACAGTTAACTTCAAGCAGATTAAATCCAAATTAATCAATTTCAAATCATCTTAAACAAGTTCATTTTTCTTGACTTAGGTTCCTGAAGCCTGTCTATCATTTGAATAAACAATCAAGTGAAATTGCTTGCTCAAGTCAAATATCCCAAATGTAAAGAGCCCATTTCTATTGGATGCTGGCTTATTTGGAAGACAAAATTTTCAAATTATGCACTGTTACTACAAGATAAACAATCATATATCATCATCATTACTAAAGGGTCTTGCAAATATTTGTATGCACAGAGTACTGAGCAAAGTCTTTAACAAAAATGACATCTATCTTATAATGTTGTCGTTTTTAAAATAAACTATATATGAACAATAGATCACATAGTGAATTAATTATGTAACTTATTCAAATAGTATAACAGTTGTAAATAGAATCAAATGGTGAGATGGTATTCTAGTGGCAACGTAGTGTATAGAACAGTCCAAATTTGTGGAAGTTTCCTTGGGGTATTCGCTAGATGTATGACTCAGTGATTTGCTTTTAAAAAAATTTTTTTTTATTATTAATTTTGGACTTAAGGGGAAGTCCCCTTTGGACTTAAGGGGAAAGTGATTCAGGTAAGTGGTAGAATAAAAAAGAAAAAAGAAAGGAGAGAGTTAAAAAGAATAGAGTTCTTTTGAGAAAAGCAGTTTGGCTATGGCCAAATATAGAGATGGAGAATTGAATGAAGCAATAAGCTTTTGCCAGTTTTTTGAAGTAGTTAGTAAATGTCATGTCACACTCTTCTGTAACATGTTAGAATTAGGAGCCAAGATTTGCCAATGGAGTTGGTTAGGCAGAGTCACTAGCTGGAAAGAACATACATTTTGGAGTTAGATCTATGTTCAAATCTGACTGTTCCTTATGCAACTGAGGGGATGGTTTCATACATAATTTCCTTATCTGTAAAATTTGCTTACTAGTACCTGACATCAAGGTGTTACAAAGATTAAATCTAAATAAATTGAGGATAATATATACATTGTGCTTACACACATTGAATAACTCATAGAATGGATTTAAGAAATAGTATTTCGTTAATTAAAAGGAATGTAACAGCATATATCTCCATTACAGTACTATCTGGTTTAATAATATTGTAGACAATGAAAGAAAAAAAGACAAATATAAAAGGTAAATAACCATATTATTGCTTTGGGGCAGAGAGAAACCTCAAATAGTTGTGATATCAAAACAGAGAGAGAATAGGAGCACAGAGACACTGAAACAAAGAAGGAAATGTGGATAACCAAGTTTTATATTCAGCTTCCATTAGTTCATTGTGTCATTTATTTAACACCTGTTGAGAAAAACGCAGGCCCGCACAGACACAGACACAGACACACACAATGCCTGCAGGCAAGGAGCTCAGCTGAGAGGAAACAGCAAATAAGCAAAGCAACAATAACCGTCCATAGAGTGACGAGTGCTAGGAGAGAAGTGTATGGAAGGAGGGAGGGGTACTTAAGCGGATACTTGTTGAGCATTGATTGCATGTCAAGTGCTGTGCTAGGTAACTGGGATACAAAGATGAATTGAAACGAAAGTTCCCATTTTATACTCTCAGGAAGGAGAAAGATATGAAAACATATTCCTGTGTGATCATAAACACAATAATGGAAGAAGCAGAAACAGCACTTAATACCACCTTGGTTCGTGGCTAGTGGTAAATAAGTTATTGACACGGGAAGCATCTGGGAAGAGCTTATGTCTGAGCTATTGTATGAATGATCAACTAGTCACATTTAAAAAAAAAAAAAGCCAGAAGAAGAAGAAGAGGAGCAGGAGGGGAAGGAGGATGTGAAGGATGGGGAAGAGGAAAGAAATTTCAATCAGAGGAGTACCAGAGACAAAGACTAAAGCTTAAAACAATACGAGTTTGGATATTCAAGCATTTTAATAGGCTAGAACATAAAGATCGTGGAAGGGAGTAGTAAGAAATGCATCTGAAGTTGTGTAGGTGACAAATTACCATGTCTAATCTATCAGTCTGGGAGCTTTATCCTATAGTTGGTAGGGAATCTCTGAAACTTTTTTAAGCTCCTGAAAGTAAATAAAAACTCATCTTTGTAGATAATTGCGCCAGTGATGCTGTATATGCTGGATCTGAGAGCTCAGAACTTGAAGTGAGGTATTTAAAACCTGTTTTAATATACCAATTAAGAGACAAGCATGACCTGGTTTATTTCATTGGTAACTGAAACAGACAGAAATGAAAGAACCTGTTGGAGAGACCTTTAAAAGACAGACAATAGAAACTGGAAAGATGCTGGCTGTAAGTGGGTAGAGAGGGATATAGGATGATGCCTGAAATGAGTAACTTGGTGGGTAATGGTGTCAAAAAGCGATGTTGAGCGAGAGAGTGGATATTCAAAATGATACTATCAGGAGAAATAAAGGATATGGTTAGAAATTAAAAAGTAAAGTAACAATATGATACACATTAATGAGAGTAGATAAAATTCCCTGGATAGGGAGTAGATCAAGGGTGTAAATGGGCTGCAGTTAGAACCCTGAGCTAATCCAGCAGGGGACAAGCAGAGATAAATGGGCCACTCTAGCATCTTAGAAAGAATAGCTTCAGAGAGTTGAAGGGAAAACTAACAAAGTGGCATTCTGAAGCTCAAAAAGGGATAGCATCAGAGAAGGTACAGACACAAATGCTTGGGTCACATGGGGAAAAAAAGGCATGCAATAAGACTAAAAAATATCCAGCCGGTGTAGGAAAGGAGTGTTTTGTTTTTTTTTTTTTTTTACTTAAGTAACATAAATTTTGGTAGCGTGGGAGTTTCAGAAGCCAGACTGCTGTGTGCCAAAAAGTGATTAAAAGTTAAGAAAACATTGCTAATAATCTCGCAAATATTGCTGATTATGTGAAAATTTTAATAACAATGGAAGGGAAATACCGTGTGATTGCCAAAGATACAAACAGGATGAAGGCAAGCCTTTCATTTTAGGTTGGAAGAGGGTTAATGATGAATATAAGCTTAAGGGAAAAAGTAATGAATGAAGATGTCAAAACTGGAAGAGATAAGAATAAAACTATGTTCTGAAAAGGGCAAAGGGGTTAAGATCAAGAGCACAGACAGAGGTGCTGGCCTTGACCTGGAGCACCATTTTCCCCTTGAATTTAAAGATATATGAAAGCAGTTTGCAGATATTGTTACTGTAAAATACATTGACTTGACAAAAACATGTCATGTCTTCAGTTTCTCCTTCCAATATGAGTAAGCTACAGTATAAACACATTAATGTTTTCTTTCTGAGTTTATATTGTTTGGGATTTATTGTGATTGCTGAATCTGAGGATTCATACTTTAAAGAATTATGAACTGTTATCTGCCATTATCTTTTTGAATATTGCCTTCTCATTCACTCTGTTATTTCTCACTCTATTCTCCATAGCTCTTAATATTTCTTCCATATTTTTTGGTCTCTTTTTCTCTCCTTGCTGCATTCTGGATTTCTCTTTATGTTTTCAAGTGCATTGATTTTTTTTTCCCAGCTGTATTTTCTATTTAATTAATAAAATCTTTAATTGAAACGAATCCAGTTTTAATTTTTACAAGTTTTGGTGAGTTCTTTTTCAGATCTGCCTGAACTGTTTCGACAGTATTCTATTAGTCTGTTTTCTTCCCTTTAACCATTTTAAACCTACTTCCACAGCTTTAATCTAATAATTCTATTATTTGAAATTATTGGGGGGTTAAACATACCGCTGGTTATTACTGATAATTCTTATTCATGTTGGATTTTTCCTTATTGTTTTGTAATTTTGGGAGCTCCTTTTTAAAAGCCTTACTTTATCTGAGAGAATCCCATGTGGCCTCAGTCAATTTATTTCTCTAAAGAATATTTATCAAAGTAGCATCAATTTTTTTTTAATAATTATTTCTTGGTTAGGGTCTTCCAAGATCACACAGATGGCGCAAATGAAAACATTAAACCAGTGTGAAAAGGAGCCAGATTGGGAGTGTTCTCACTTGTTTTTTCCTCACCCAGGTCCCAAGTTAGACAGACACACTTTCTTCTCTCTGCTTTTGCTTGTAGGTATATTTGTTCTGCTTTACGGATTTGAATGCCCTTACTTTATCAGCTCCCTCACTTTTGCACAGATCCAGGGCCCCGGGCCTATGCTGGAAGACACTAAAACTTAATTCCCCTGTTTACCAAGATCAGAAAGGCCACTCCTCCATCCTTACTTTCAGAGAAGCCAAATATCAGCTAAAGTTTAGCTTGTAGTTGGTCACTTACTTTCTTTGCATTGGCCCCTGGGGACTTCTTTTACTTTCCCATGAGCATGGCACTGCATTTAAAGAATGTATGTCCTTTTATGCTCCATTTACAAGTGTTTTGTAGCAAAAGACCTTTCACATTCTCTATTATCAACATTGCAGGAAAAGTAAATTCTCATTCCTTATCTGTCTACATTTTCATTTTAGACATCTCATCCTGGCCCAGTGTTTAATTTTACGACTCCAAATTTGCATCCAGTGTCCTCCTCATCTCTGTGCTATGGACCTATGTATCTAATTTTCACTTCTCACTTCCATTTGAAGAACTAGTAAGATTCTGAAATTTAATATGGCCCAAAAAGACACACTTACATCTTCTCCAAAATCTCCCTCATACCTTCAACAAGCCCTTGTTATCTCAGCAAGTAGCCTGACTATTCGTCTTTTCCTCACATCTTATACCATAGCTATCAAAAGGTCCCATTGGCGCTCCCTCCCAAATATATCTGAAAATGAGCTATTTATTACCATTTCTCATGCAAAAAACCTTGACCTATATCATTATTATAATTTTTTTCAATTATCAAAAAAGTCATCCTTCTTTTTCTTTTGTTTTTTTCTGAGGAAGATTTGCCCTGAGCTAACATCTGTGCCAATCTTCCTCTATTTTGTATGTAGTTCGCTGCCATAGCATGGCTGCCCACAGGTGGTGTAGGTTTGCCCCTGGGAACTGAACCCAGGCTGGTGAAGCAGAGTGTGCCAAACTTAACCACTAGGCCACGGGGCCAACCCAACCCATCCTTCTTATATGCACCAAAATTCATCCTTCACTAAGCTGCCCAACAGATCTTTCTAAAATGTAAGATCCTTTAAATAGATCAAATGCTTTAATCCCTATGCCTTTATCACAGCCCACTTGTGAACTTGTAGTATTCAAGCCCTGTCTGCCTTGCCAACGTTTGTCTCTCTGAATTACCCTACTCACACACAATTTTCCAGAAACGCTGGTCTCCATTCTGTTTTCACAACACATAGAATTTTTATCCATCACAGGGCTTTTGTATGTTCTATTCCTTCTGCTTGGCCTGTTCTTCCCCAGACCAGCTCAAGGCGGATTCGTCCTCTTCAGTCAGGGCTCAACTCAATTCAAATGCTGCCTTCTTAGACAGAGGTGTCTCTGCATGTCCTTGCCAAAGCTGAGCTCCCAATACTTCCCTGAGCATGTCACTCTAGCACATTACCCAACTTCATCTGCCTTACAAGAGTATCAGTAACTGAATTTTAAAAAAAATTTTCGCACTTATTATATATTTGAGAGAATGTAAATTTAAATGCTATCCTGGCACTTAAAACAGTATTTAACATATAATGGATGCTCAAGACATAGATGCACACAGACATGCACACACACACACAAACACACAAACATATATTTGCTTTTTTAGGTCTAATTTTTCTTTAAATATAAACCTTGATCATAAAGTTAAAGCTATAATTATAAGCATAGATTATAATATTTATAAGCATAAAGTTATATTAGTCTATTAGTCATAATTATAAAATTACTCTTTGCATAAAGTAAAAATAAAGATATAAGAAGCTATTTCTAAGATTAACCACTAAATGATAAAAAACACTGACCTTTATATTATTTTCTGTATCTCACATAATGTAACATTTTATACTGTACTAAAAATGAATATTTTCTACCAAAAACAATATTCAACAAATATTTAATACACTTCAAGAGTATGTTAGGTACTAGATTAGTCCTTGAGGACCCAAAAATGGGGGCAAATATACATAGGTCCTACCCACAAGTAGTTATAAGGTAGTGGGCATGCAGCCAGGCAAGAAGTGTGCATTTAATCTTTTCTATCTTATGTGTAACGTCACTAAGACTATATTATTTCTAAGAGAAAAAATAAATCTGAGATCTTCATAGAAGGCAGAATACTTATAGGAAATCACAGAAGTGAACAGGAAAAAAATCACAGGTAAGCATAGTCACAAATGGCTGAAATGAGCTGCAGTTCCAGAATCTCCTGCTCACTAAAGCCTTTCCTGCCTTCCTTATCATATTTACTAGGCTGTTAAGAAAATATAGCTTCTATAATATTTGTTTGTTTCCTTGGGATCTCACTGAAGGCAGGGACTTTCCCATAATATATATATATATATATATTCCAGTTTTAGCACCCTCCTTATATCTGCATGTACTGTGAATTCAATAAAACATTAATAAATTGTTGAATACATTTTGTGTAGGACTAAATTAACAATTTAAGTAATTTAATGTCTGTTTTTGACGGTAACATCTTATTGAAGTAGAACCTTTATACAGAAGAGTATGCAAATCAAAGAATACAGCTTATTATATTTTCGCTGTAAATGTACCAGTAACATCCTCACTCAGATAAAAAAAAATTGAACACTGCCAGCAGAAGCTCCTAGTGTGTGCTCTCCCAGTCACTACCACCCAGTAGGGGCTGCAATCCTGACTGCTATCACCATCATAACGTTTTGTTTGCTTTTGAACAGGATCATACAGGACTTACTGTTATTGTGTCTTCTTTTGCTCAGTATTATGATTACGAGATTCATCAAAGTTGTTCTATGTAGCTGAAATCTGTTCATTCTCACTGCACACTGTGTATGAATATGTCACATTTTACTTATCCATTCTACTTTACATTCATTTAAGTATTTTCCAGTTTGTGGCTATTAAAATAATGCTGCTATAAGCTTTCCTGTAAGTGATTTTGATGAACATGTGTATGATCTACCATTGGGTATATACCTAGGAGTGGAATGTATTTAATTGATTAGTAGATAGTACTAAAACATTTTCTACAAAATTGCACTCCCACTGACAGGCTGTGGGAGTTCCAGTTGCTCCACCCTCTAAGAACCTCAAGCATCAGCAGTCTGCATTTTAGCCATTCTGATGAATGTGTGGTGGTGTTTCATTGCTGTTTTAGTTTACATTCTCTGAGAAATCAAGCACCTTTTCATTATTATTGTACATTTGGATATCCTCTTTCATGAAGTGGCCATTCAAGTCTTTTGCCCCCTTTTCTTGGATTGTTTCGTAATTATTTTTATTATATTAT
Organism: Equus asinus; assembly: GCF_041296235.1. Taxonomy (NCBI): domain Eukaryota; kingdom Metazoa; phylum Chordata; class Mammalia; order Perissodactyla; family Equidae; genus Equus; species Equus asinus. The sequence continues at coordinate 40,198,905 of NC_091796.1, read as the reverse complement.
TATTTTACGTAGTTATATTTATTTTTTTACTTATTATGTATTTATTTTATTATTAATTTTAATATTGATTTAGTGCTGTATTGATTTATCTCCTCAGATATAGGCATTACTTATACATTTTATCAGTCTGTGTTTTGTCTTTTCCTAACTTAATAGTGTCCTTATTCACTATTTTTTTAAAAACTCATGATGCTATTTTTCTGTTTAAGAAAACTTGGCCTTACCCATATTTAGTAAGATATTTTCCTATATTTTCTGTTAGACTTTTTACTGTTTTAACTTTCACTTTTACAACTATCCTCTATAAAAATTGATATTTGCATGTGGTGATGAGTAGGGGTAAGCACTTATTGTTTTCATATGGCTATTAGAAGGCCACTCATTCTTCACTGTGCTGCAGTGGGACATTTGCCACAAATCAAGTGAGGGTAGATGTATGAGCCTGATTCTGGACACTCGAGTCCGTCCCACTGGTCTATTCATCTGTCCTTGAACCAACAGCAAGTCATCTTACATACTGAGCTTTATTATAATTTTTGCAAAAGGGTGAGTTCTCAAGTTTAGTTCTTCTTCAATATTATTTTGAATATTTTTGCTTCTTTGATTTTTCATGTCATTTTAGAAACAGCTTTTCAGTTTACACGTACACACACATGCACACAAACACAAAATATGCTGAGAATTTGTTTGGGATTTGCATGAACATCTTCACAATACTGTGTTCGGATTCATGGCCAAGATATGCTCCCCTCATTGATTTGCATCTTCTTTAATTTGTCTCAAAAATATTTTGTAGTCTTCTGTGTAGAGTTATTATAGATCTTCTTGATAGATTTAGTCTAAGGATTTCATGTTTTAAAATTGTATTATAAGGTATCTTTTATAATTTTATTTCTAATTAATTGCTGTTAGTATCTAGTAATGTTTTAATTATCTAGCTATCTATACTTTAGCCAACACTAAAGTTTAATAATTAAATAATATTTTCATTCTAAAATATATTTTAGAGCTGTTTATCACTGTGAATCATTATTTTAAAATTATTTTGGTTAGTTTCACCTGATTACCATTTTATTAAATTTTAAAATAATATTACATTAAGAGTTTAGTTATAATCACAATAAAATTTTTAATTTATTTGGTTAGAACTTGACTTTTCCTCATTATTGGATTACATTAAAAAATGTGATATGTCCTCCATTTATCCACTTAAAAAATACGTTTCTTCAAGACTTACCATAGAGCTATAGTAATCAAGATGGGGTATTAGTGAAAAGATAGACACATAGATCAATACAACAGCCCAAGAAAAGACCCACAGAAATACAGTCAAATGATCTTTGACAAAGAGGCAAAGGCAATAAGTGGAGCAAAGATCGTCTTTTCAACAAAAGGTGCTGAATCAAATGGACTTCCACATGCAAAAAAATGAAGGTAGACACAAACCTTACACCTTTCACAAAAATTAATTCAAAATGGATCATAGACCAAAATGCAAAACTATAGAACTAGAAGGTAACATAGGAGAAAATCTAGATGACCTTGGGTATGGCGATGACTTCTTGGTTATAATACCAAAGGCACAATCCATGAAAGAAATAATGGATAAGCTGGACTTCATTAAAATTAAAACCTTTTCTCCTGCAAAAGTCAATGTCAATAGAACGGGAAGATAAGCCACAAACTGGAAGAAAATATTTGTGAAAGGCACATCTGATAAAGGGCTGTTATCCAAAATATTCAAAGAACTTTGAAAACTCAACAGTAAGAAAACAAACAACCCAATTGAAAAACAGGTCAAAGACACCTCACCAAAGAAGATATACAATGGTAAATAAGCATATGAGAAGACGCTCCAAATCATATGTCATCAGGGAAATGCAAGTTAAAACAACAATGAGATATTACTACACACCTATTAGAATGGCCAAAATCCTCAACACTGACAACAACAAATACTGGCTAGGATGTGGATCAACAGGAACTCTCACTCTCTGCTGGTAGGAATGCAAAATAGTACTGTCATTTTGTAAGACAGTTTGGCAGTTTCCTACAAACCTAAACATTCTTATCATGTGATCTAGCAAATGTGTTCTTTGGTATTTACGCAAAGGAGTTGAAAGCTTACCTCCACACAAAAACCTGCTCATGTATATTTATAGCAGCTTTATTTGTAATTGCCAAAACTTGGAAGCAACCAAGATGCACTTCAGTAGGTGAATGGATAAAATAAACTGTGGTACATCCAGACAATGAAATATTATTCAGTACTAAAAAGAAATGAGCTATCAAGCCATGAAAAACATGGAAGAAACTTAAATGCATATTACTAAGCGAAAGAAGCCAATCTGAAAGCCTACACGCTATATGGTTCCAACTACATGACGTTCTGGAACAGGCAAAACTATTGAGATAGTAAAAAGATTGGTGATTGACAGAGTTTGGGGCATGGGAAAGGGGAACCAGTAGACAGAGCACAGAGATTTTTAGGGCAGTGAAAATACTCTGTATGATAGCATTATGGTGTATGCATGTCATTATACATTTGTCTAAACCCATAGAATGTATAACACCAAGAGTGAACTCTAACGTAAACTATAGACTCTGGGTGACTATCATGCGTCAACGTAGGTTCATCAATTGTAACAAATGTATCACTCTGGTAAGGGATGTTGATAATAGCAGAGGATATATATGTGAAAGGTCAAGGAATATGTGGGAAATCTCTGTACCTTCCCCTCAATTTTTTTGTGAACCTAACTGCTGTTAAAAAATAAAAAGTCTTAATAAAAACCTATCACTTTGTATACGTTACATATACACATTTTCATTTGTCAAGTATACTTCAATAAAGCTGGAAAAATATTTTAGAAAATAAATAATAAAATAAATATTAAGAATTTCAATCATATTTGGTCTTTTCTTCATAGAAGCTTCCATTTGGTATTTATATCTTTTTAGTTGAATTTACGTTTCATTCTCTAACAAATGAGATTTTTTCCCCTTAAATTTCGAAGTAGATATTTGTGGTTTTCATGACCAATGAAGCTGTTTTTGTTAGTGGATACAGTCGATAAAAGTCATTAATTATATTTCTTGATTCTGCCCTATCAGATATTGGGGAAACTTTATGTTACACTGATTTTGGGGCTAGTGTTATAATTTATCCCACAAGATTTCTATCTCGTGAAAATTCTAATTTATAAGAAGCAAATGAAGTGACAAACATGAAAATGCTTGCTTGTCATTTTCAAGTTCTTCTACGTTTAACATCTAACTTCTATCTCCATAAACATCCTTCCTAAATTTCAGACCCATAAATCAAAGTGATATCAAGACACTTAGACTTGAATCACGCCATACACAATTCCAAATCAAACATATCAACATCTTCCCTCCAACCTTTCTTTTGTTCCTCAATAGATTTCTCGCTTAACATCTGATACTACCATCAAACCGATTATTCAAACCCTAACTCATCTAATTACCACTGGACTGATGTCGTTAAAAGAGAAATCTGACCATCCAGCTTCTTGAGTGGATTTCCATAGTCTTCAGCAGAGTCCAAACTCCTTAAAATTATTCATTATCTGACACTTAGTTCCCTACCCTCAATGTTTGCCTGTGCCGACCTGCCACATAAAACACAACTATGAGTGTGTGCGCACACACAGACACACATCAGGTCAAGCACTTGTTCTAAGCTCCAGCCATACAGCTAAAAGTGCAGAGCTGTGAATCCACCACAATCTTACCTGTGCCCTAAGAGAATCGGAATTTTAGCATTAGGTCTACTCTTCACGATTGTTATTATCAGACTAATATGTCAAGCATATTTGAACATTCACTAAACGTAAATTAAATTGAAGTCAGATTAAATTGCAAAAGAATGAGATAAGGTCAAAAGTCCTGAATCTGAATATAGAAAGGTTTCAAACACCAGTTGTGTTAGCTGGGAGACTTGAGGAAAGCTACTTTACCTCTCTGAATCCTAATTTCTTTATTTCTTCCTTGAAAGCATGAAAGAATTATTTACTAAAAGCAGAATTCAAGAGATGATGCATAGATATTCCACCTCCTTAGTGATGAAAGAAATGGAGTTTGAAACTATTTTGAGAGTATATTTTTTCATTCGTCAGGTTGGAATACACGTTTAAACAACCATAGAACTCAGTGTTAGCACAGATGCATAACAAAACAAGCTTATGCACTGCTCAGCTTCAGTAAATGGTATGGCTTTTATGGAAAGTAGTTTCAGAGAGGTATTAGAAATTTTAAAATATTATAACCAACCTACTTATATAAATCTATTATTACTTTAAAAAGCACTAAGAAAGATTTCTTAACAAAAAAAATTTACCACAAAAATATCTATAAGCTGTAAAAATAAAAACAACCGAAATATAGAAATTACGGCAAAAATATGTTACACCCATATAATAGACTTTTGTACAGAGACGTAAATGATATATTTGAAATTTGTATAACAATTGATAAAAATTCTATTATATCATCTTGGGAATAAAATTAGGACACACTTTCATTAACAATGAAAAAGTCAGTAATATATTAAAAGTGGTGACCTCTACATATGGAAATGATTTTAAGTTTTAAATCTGTTTTTACACTTTTTTGTACTTTCTTTGCTACAACAAATATGCATTACCATCAGAGTGTGAAGAAGATCATACGAGATATTTTTGCTCTGAAAACACTGGAAATTTTGATAAAATGGAACTTCAAATATTATGACTTGGGAAATGAAAAAAAAGTCTTAGAGGGGCCAGCCTGGTGACATACTGGTCGTGTTCACATGCTCTGCGTCAGCGCACCAGAGGCCGCTGAACTGCATCCTGGGTGCGGACCTACACACCGCTCATCAAGCCATGCTGTGGCAGCATCCCACACGGAGGAACTACAAGGACTTGCAACTATGATATACAGCTATGAACTGGGGCCTTGCAGAAAAAAAAAAGAGCAAGAGAGAGGAAGATTGGCAACAGACGTTAGCTCAGGGCCAATCTAAAAAAAAAAACGTCTTAGGCATATCTAAGGATACAAAGTCAAAAATAGAATTCCTCTCATAAATATAAGGCTGCAAAGGATTAATTCAACTTTATCCTAGGACTCAACAATTTTCCACAGATAGTTTCCAGAAGAAAATGGACAACACACAATAAAAATAGCCCAGAGCACAAGGACAAAAGGCAGCAAGAACTTGAGCTAGAAGAATGAGATGTGGAAGTAGATGACAAAGACTACAGATATTTAAATTATTGTATGTATATTATAAAACAACTATTTGTACTATGTTTAAGAAGTAAAAGAAAGCTTCAAATACCTGTGTCAAACAGGGAATCATAAAGTGACTTAGAAAATTTGGGAGAAAAGCAAATAAAATTTGGAGAAGAATAATTATTTTTGCATCTATCTATCTATGTTAGAAAGTGAGAGACTTGTCAGTTAAAAAAAAAAAGAATATAAGAACTATTTGTGAAGTATGAACTACTGATTATCTCCTCAAATATTGCCTCTGTCCTTTGTTTTATATTCTGGTCCTTTGGAACATCACTTAGATATGTGGTAGACCTGACTCTTGCCTGTACATCTCTTAATCTCTCTTTCATTTTACTAATATTTCACTAATTTTCAGTTCAGCACTGTGCAGTCTGCTGTTGAAATCACCCATTTAATTTTGAATTTCCAGTAAAAAGTTGAATGAAAAATTAAGTAATTAAGTGACATCTTAAGGTATTATCTGGACAAGCACAATGCATACTATGGAAATCCTTCCCTATAACCAGGGCTACCATTTGATAGACTGTATTAGTGTTCACGACCACTCACTCTCTCTCTTTTTAAGAGGATTAGACTTCCCACCCTGTTGACATCAGGCTTGGTCATATGACTTGATTTGTTCAATGGAATTTGAGCATAAGCAACATTTATCATCTTTCTGTGGAAGATGTACAAGTCATTGAGTGATCTCAATAATACACCGGTGCTACCAGAACAACATGCCCTAGAAGGATCCAATCCTTCACCCTGGATCCGAGAAGCAGAAATAACATGAAGCACAGACACAGTAGACGCAGCTAAGTTGCAATGCTACTGAGAAATAAACCTTTATACTTGTACACCACTAAGATTTGGCAGTTGCTCATTATTGAAAGATAATCTAATAAATGCTAACTCTCATACTCTCTTCCTTTGCTCCAGAGGGACCTCCTCATTATCTTACCCACTATTCAGATTTTTTTTCTTCTCTGGTTCTCTTTCTTAATAAAATAAAATGTAGTAGCATTAGCAACTATAATTTTAGGCTATCCTTTAGAAAACAATGTTCCTTTTACTTCCTTTTAAAAAGTATGTTTAACATACAGATAACTTTTACAGATTCAATCATTGCCAAAGATAAAATAATCATTAAGAAAATTTAACAAACTTCCCATACGAATCATCAAGTATCATCATTACTCCTTTCTCTTCTTTCCTCCTTCCCTCCTTCAATAATTAATTATGGATAGCATAGTATGTGTCAGGCACTATGCTCAATGATGAGGATTCAATGGTGAAGAAAATATAGTCATGGCCTATGTCTGCCCTCACGGATCTTCCCAGTTTTTAAGGGAGATGGACATCAATCAAATATTCAAACACACAAAATTGACAATAAATATGAAAGAGAAGAGTGTGTGCCATACGTACACATAATAGAAGAATTGGATTTAACTGGACGGTCAATGAAAGCTTCCCAGAACTGATTCCTAAGCTGTAATCTTAAGAATAAATAGTAATTAAACAGGAAGAAGGAAGAGAAAAACATTATAGGAAAAGGAAATAGCACAAAAACACCATATAGGCTGGAAAAAAAGTGGCAAGTAGGAGAAATTCAAATAAGGCCATTGTATTTGAACCAAATAATAAAGATGAACCAGGTGTGATATGAGACTGCAAGGCAGGTATGTCTACCTATTCAGGGACCTTGTGAGATACATTAAGGAGGAGTTTTTGTCCCTTTACACCTACTAAAATTAATTCAGTATGGAGGAGAACTGATCATACTTATAAAAGAAAAAAGAACGCATCTACAACAATGTAGATTATGGATTCAAAAGGGAGCATCGTGACAGCATGTAAACCAGGTTTGGAAATCACTGTTAGTTCATGAAAGACACAATGATAGCTTGTACCAGGGTGCTGGTGGAGTAGCGAAGCGGATAGATTTAAAAGATATTTGGTATGTGGAATATTTCTCGTTAACATGTTGAGTAAAAGGGTGGAAATAGAAAGAGGAATCAAGAAAACTCATAGGTTTCTGAGCTAAGAAAACTAGTTTTGTAGTTGCAGAGAAGAAATGAGGGTTGACTGAAGGAGATCATGAACTTGATTAGACATTTTAATTCTAAAGATTAGACATTTTAATTCTTCGGGTATAAGAGGATATGTCAAAAGGTGATAGGAGTCAGTGTAAAACTCCTTATAAGATCATTTTTTCACTATTTTGATTTTTCTAAGGGATTCAGAGTGATAAAAGAACAACATTTGGAATAGAAATAAAATTTAAGCTAATGATAAATACAAACACCACCATACCACCCCAGGTACACCAAATAAAGAGGTTCATTATATTTAACATATTAGATATGCTATATAAGAATAAAAATCATATTTGCAGAATTACCTTTCACTGATACCTTTTGATATGTTTTCAATATCGATCACAAGTTTTTTATTTTCTTCCATCAATTGAGCATATACTATTGAAATATCTGAAAAATCTTGTGCGAGATTAGAAAGTTCAATATCCCATGTTTTTTGCTTTAAGAAAAGAATAAAAGAATAATTTATACATGTTTATGTATTTTGAAAAGAGAAAATGTATAGTAATTAAGTTACTTTTAGTTGCACAAGTTAATATTTGAGATTAGAGAATGGAGCTCTAGTGGGAAGCAAAGGAAAGGTCAACTTACTGTGGTATAAAAACTATTAAGTGCTTCCAGATATTCATTTTCATAATTTTTTTTCTTCCAGATTAGTTGATCACAAACCCTTTTCAATTCATCTAGCTGAGAAAAAATATACACAAAAAATAAACGAATTGTGGAGCTTTCCATTCTTTTGTAAAGTAAGAAACAGATTCTATTTCAAATTATGCAGCTATCATAACTTAAATACTGATTAAAATAATATAAAATAACTAACCATAGGCTGTTTTCATTTATGAAAATTGATGCAAGATTCTGAATAAAATATAAGAGGTCTGACAGTGCTCAAATAAGTAATCATAATAAAATAGAATTATTTTAGTTATGTTGTAAGAATTGATAAAAACTAAAATATTGAAATCATAATTCATCACATTGACAAATCAAGGAGAAAACAACAGGAATATGGCCAACACTCCACAAAATAGTCATTTGGCAAATTCACTATCTCATTTCCATAAATTTTAAACTAGTCCAAGGAAAAACTACCCAAATATACTACAAAGAAACAATAGAAAATATCAAAATAAATCATAAGATGCTAAATGTATGCTCGCTGAACTCAGGAATGAAACTATATTATCCTTTATCATCACTGTTAGTAATCATGTTTTGTGAAAGTTTAGCTAAATGCAACCGGATAAGGAAACCAAACGTTACTATTATAATACTGAATATGAATAGATAATATGTCTACAACTTTAGATGATTTGATTAAATACCTAGGAAAACAAAAGAGTCTATTTAAAACTACAATAAATGATTTTGGTAAAATGGCTTGATATAAGCATAAGAAAATTAATAGACTTTATCTCTAAGAATAATAATATGTTACAAAATATAGTGACAATACTTAAAAACTTATCTCAAAAAATGAAAAATATTTGGGAGTAAATTCAGCACAAAAGGGAGAACCTATATAAAGCAAACACCAATTCATATTTAAAAGCTTAAATCAAGATCCGCATAAAAAGAATGATATGTCATGTAAAAGTTTAACAGCATATACCATCAGTTATCCCATTATTAATATAAAATACAATGAAAAAGAGTATTCTCTTTTGAACCTCATGAAATGGAAGAGAAGGTATGTGAGACCAGCCAAGAGGTATGCTAAAAATAAGAATAATGTTGAAAACTTGCTATCAGATTTTAAAACATCCTATAATACCACTATATTAAGGCAGTATTTATTTTTTGTGTTGTAATAAAGATCAGAGGGAAAAACGAGAGCCAAGAAATAGATCTGAATGTTTTTTGAAGTGGTATTTGAATTCAGTGAGAGAGAAATCATTGACTTTAACTAACGGAACTGGAATAATGTAGAATTTCTGTTTTTAAAAAAGTGGTCTCTCTACTTCACATCTAACTCTCACCATAACAAAAATAAATTTCAAATGAATGAAAACCTAAAGGCAAACAAAATAGTGCAAATTATTAGAGTAAACAATACGAGTTTATTTGTAGAATCTTGAGCTAAAGGAGAATGTTACCTTGCCGAGTAAACCAAGAAGATCTGTTGAGGCGTTTGACAACATATTTTACAAAAGTTGAGTGGCAAAAGAAACCACAAACAAGACTGAAGGAAAAATAAGAACCCAACACTCCAAGATATAGTCCTCAGGAAGGGCATCATTGAAAACGGCAGATTAAGAACAGCTGAAAACTCTCCTCCATAAAGGTAATGAGAAAACTGGCCAAAAAACTATCAAAATTAGCTGTCTCAGAACTTTTGAAATTAACTGAAGGCTTACAGTAATCTGGGGAGAACTCATTCAAGAAAACAGCCTAATCTGAGTCAGAAGTATGAGCTCTGTATAATTTTAACCTGTCCTAATCCCTCACATCAGGTCCATGGTAGCCTTGAAGAACATTCTACATTTGTGGAGAAAGCCAGCAGTCAGAGAGCAACCAGAGGGAGTAGAACAGGGCTGAAATGCTTTCAAAGCCTCATTCTCGGATGACTCATTATTTGACCCCGCTGGTGGTCTCTGGGAAGACTCCCCTTGCAAGGATGTCTGTGTTTGACTTGATTCAGAACTCACCCCATACAAAAAGTTTCCCCAGAAAAGTTTTTTCCCAAGGCATGATTGTCAAAAAAAATCTCAGGCAATTGATTAACTCTGTGGCCACTTAGGACAGTGGATAACAACTGGGACAAAAAATAGAGTAACCAATAACTTTAAAGGAAAAGCTTTTGAGGAGAATGAGGTGTCCACAGTGGCTTTGGAAAACTCCAACATATTCCTGGGAATCTAGAAGGCTGCAAATGCACAGAGATGTGTGAAAGCCCAGGGCTATTCAGATGCTCTGAAAATACCTGAGATGCCCTTTAAGTTCCCACCTCTGGCAACCTGGAGGCTCTATGAAGGTAGGAAGAGAAAACTAAGGCAGAGCTGACAACTGCCTGGATGAGTGTTGAGCATGTGACTAAACAGCACACAAAGCCCCTTGGCACAGATTGGGAAACTTACTGTTTCCAGATTTCCTACAATCATTAACAATCCTTAAGATAACTGAGAAGAGACTTCAGTGGCTACACATGGAAAAGAAAACAGACTTTAGAGAATTCATTCAGAAAGGTCAATAAAGAAACAAGTAACAACTCCAGCAAACAGCAACAGGAACAAACCCTGGGGCGGAGTGTGTTATAAAAATAAAATACAAGTATTACTAAATATATTCAATGTACCAAAAGAAATACTGAGTATATTTTTCTTAGAATTATGATCAGTAATTAAAGGAATATTTGGATTGATGTCATAACTTTGAGAAGTTCAATGAATTATGAGATGATTTACCTGATATTTAATAATTACCCAGGTATTTGGATGTTAGACAATTTCTAACCCAAATGAAAATAGATTTTTTAATAAATTTTTGCTTCAAGAAAGCTTTGAAATATTTTCCAGAATTATTCTTCAGAAACTGTCAAATTCCTTTGCTAAATGATGTGTAAACATTCTTACCCACTCATTATTACTATTGTTTGGGAAAGAATCACGAAAAAACTATTAATCAAGCTTTTTAGCTAGTCAGCATATCTTGCAAGTAATCCTCAGATAAGGGTGTAACCAAGTCATTGAGACAGAGACACATCCAGCTTGACATGATTACAGGGTATAGTCTACGGCTTCAGTTTTCTTGGATTTATTTTTTGTCTTAATGTAGAACACTTATTTTAGATTTGTATTAGGACATTTTAGGTTTTTAAATGAGAAAATATCTTTGTAAAATATCTCAATTTGTAATGTAGTTCTTAATCATAAAAGTCATCTAGAGGGGCCGGCCCCCTGGCCAAGTGGTTAAGTTCGCGTGCTCCGCTATGGCGGCCCAGGGTTCGGATCCTGGGCGCGGACATGGCACCGCTCGTCAGGTCACGTTGAGGCGGCGTCCCAAATGCCATAACTAGAAGGACCCGCAACTAAGATATACAACTATGTATAGTTTATATACATATATATATATATACACAAATATATATACATATATAGTTATGTATATAGGGGGATTTGGGGAGATAAAGCAGGAGAAAAAAAAAAAGATTGGCCACAGTTGTTAGCTCAGGTGCCGATCTTTAAAAAAAAAAAAAAAGTCATCCAGAAGCCTGAATTTTTCACCCAGGAAGACCTGCGACTCTTTTTGCAAACTGAATTAATAGGGAGTGAAGAGTTTTCAGAAAATCTCGTATTAAAGAATATTGGTTGATCAACCATTTACAAATCTGAGAGCACAAATGAGTGGTGGTTTGAACTAATTCAACGAATACTTTTAACAACTCCATGAAGTACTTCTCTTAAAATCCCTGAATCTCTGTCTTCAATGACTTCTCTATGAATACTACAGTGGGTGGATTTGCCTTTCTTGGAAATTGCTTGACTATATGGAAGAAACCATTTTCTTTCAGCTGGCAACGGCATTGGCATCACCTGTGCTTAACCAAAAACATGGACTCCAGAATCTGCTGCTGTTTCTCAAGAAGTCATCAATAAGTTTAAATTTTCTTTATTTGTACACGTTAGCAAAAAAATTCACAGTTATGAATGAATTCATCAGTCTGCAGTGAATTATAACAACTTTTTTATACCAGAAATAATAATTACTTCTTTGCATATTTGGTCATCTCCATAAGTAAAAGATGAATTATATTGGACATAGGCATTTAATGAATCATTTTGTTTGTTATATCCCTGAATCTCCCTGTCACCGTTTCTTTCTTGGCAGGCTTGATAAATGTCTTGCTAACTGCTTCAGTAGATCTGGGTTCTGAAACTAATCGTAATGCTAAAAACATAATTCTAAAGTCTAACATTTTCATTCTATGTTACTCCGCACATAGACCTGAGTATCCTTCTATTTATTTTAAAATTTTAAAAGGCTTTGTAAAATATTTTTTGTGCTTCAACATGAAATTCGATTGTGGATTATTTCATAATTGTGATCACTGTGATCAATTCTAGAATGCATAATGAAATAGATTTGTTTTCTTCATCAGTTCAAAAAACCAAAAATTCAAATCCATTTGAGTTATTCCCACTCTAATTTTTTTTCTTTTCAGCTTATGCTTTTGCAACATTAGTAAAATTTTTAGGCAATACTTTAGTTATCTTCATACTTATCTAAAGACATGCAACTGATTCCATCACATTCTTCACTGGTCTCTTTACCTCTATACTTAAAAATCCTTATTTTTAACCACCTCTCTATGATTGGGTCTACAAAAGGGCAAAACCCAGAAATAGGCCCAAAATCTGTTTCTAATTTACTTTCTAGATCAAATGTGGTAACTGTAAGGCCTAAAATTATACATATTTCATATACCAAACAATTGTCAATCTCTAAAAGTTGAATTTCCAATGTGTTTTCCAATAGAAAGAATGAGAGATAAACATGAAAATTCAGTGCCTGAGGGTTAAAATTAATGATCTGTATTACCATGTCACTGAGAGGTGTTTTTTCGAAGCCTCTAAAAGAAGTTATGAAGCATTCATGAGCACACCTTAAGTATTATATGTGTAGTTCTTGCAATCTGCAACTTTTAGATAAGTGCTATTACTCTATCCTTACCCTAAGCAATAAAATCCATGGAATCACTGGTATTATGTGCTAATTGCTTACCTAGTATAAATGATAATAAATACATAACTTTGAAAATGTTATTCATTGGAATGTCTAAAATCATGTAGTATGTCATGAATGGTAATCTTTGCAAGTAAAATAAAAGACGAAATATGAATGGCTAACAAAAAAGAAAACTAGTTACTTCACTACTAGGCAGGAAAATGAAAATTAATGCAACACTTCTTCACTCAACAATTAGGTTGGTATAATTTAAAAATAGCTACAGTGCTGGGAAAAATGAGAGAAATCAGACAATTCTATTGCTCCTAATATACACACGCACATGCACAAATATACAAATAAAACTTTTTGGAAAGTAGTCAGTAATATCTGTGTTGAAAAATACATGTAGTTCTAACCCAAAAATCCAGCTTTTGAGAATCTGTCACATACAAAGAATCAGTAGGCAAAGACAACATGTATAAAGCTATTCATTTTAATGTTGTTAGTAGTGGTTAATAACTGTGTTCAATCTGAATTTATTCAAAAGGTAAATAACAGTCAGTTGTAGTTGAAATGAATAAAGTGTAATGACTTAGTAAACCTCCATTGCAACTTCCTTCTAATGTGCTTTTCTGTGCATCAGAGCCTAGGAAAGAAAAAGAACAGAAAGGGAGGCAGGAAGGAAAGTGCAGTTTCCAGTCTCATTTGCTGAAAGGGTTCAGGATGCAAATTAGTTTTAACCAACAGGAGATGTAGTTATGCATATTATGAAAAGTGGAATTGAGGTAAAGGGTATCTTCTTGATTTTTGGTTGCTTTTGTTTAATTTAGTTTTGTTTGTTTTCTCTCTACTGGCAAGTAAGGTCGTGGAGGTGTGAAGATTGTGTAGCTGAGTTTTAGTGTCCTTCCACCAGCTCTGGGTGTTGAGGCACTGTGGCATCACGAGCAGTGGCTACAGCTTCCAGATTCCAGCCTCCCACGCTTGGAGCAGGGATATGCTCAATACAGTCGTTCTTGAACTCAAGAGGGCCAGGGGCAGCCTCAGATGTCATAGCTCCTGTATTGTTCAATCTGGGAAACGTTCCTCGAAGTCCAGCCCAGAGCTCTCTCTGCCAGCTTTGCAAACTTACTGAAATCTCTAAATCCCTTTCTACCTGAAACAAAGAGATTTCTGTTTTCTGCACTGTACCCTGGCTAATTTGATGGCAATTCATAGTGTGTAATATATATGCTATTAAAAAAGTGCATTAGATTTACATCTAATAACTTTGAAGAATATCCACAATGTATGTTTTAGTAAAACAGCAAGTTTACTAAATGTGTATATAGGACAAACTCTCTTTTATAAAAATGAAATAATAAAACATATCATATATATACATAATCTCCCATATATTTATAGAAACATGGAAAAATATGTGCAAGATGGCACCTTATGCTGGTAACACAGGCTACTTCCTGGGGGCCCAGAAATGGGGAGAAAATAGTGGATAAATTAATGGCTAAATCGGTGTATCTTTTTATTTTATACCATTGGTCTCAGTGAACATGTTACTTAATAATATTTAAAAGGAATTTATGTGAAGTTAAGAAAGGCAATACTTAGTCCACACAATCTCATTGTATTACAAATTGAGTGAATCATTAATGAAACGAAAATTACTGAGGATTGCTGTGCATAAAAATAATGAAAACATCATTATTTGGCCTACACAAATATGCATCAAATATGGCCTGCACAATTCTATCACTAAAAAGAGAACCTATACAACATTTTAAGAAATCAGTTATTTAGCAATATACGGAATTCACAGTTGTGAATGCTTTAAATGTGGTATGTTCTTAATATATGCATATTGAATGGGAGATTAAATTTGAATACAAAATATCAATAAATATTTTACATTATGAAAATCATATACAGAATAAAATGTTTTTCTACATTAATATGAAGCCCTTTATATACATATATATATATATATTCCCCTTTAATCAATATTTTAACCCCTGTATCTCTCTTGTAGATTAACATATTAAATTTAACACATCTAGTTTTTCAAATCAGAAAATTGAATCTCAAAAATTTGCAATGTGGAAGTCACAAATGGAATGTGGAGGAGAAATCTGAGTCCCACTCTCTAAGATAGCCTCTAAAACAACATTCTAAATGAACTGCTTTAAAAATTCTCAACCTCATTAGTCATCAGAAAAATGCAAATTTCAAACCATATCAGCATAAATCCTCCAAAAGAACTATAATTAAAATATATAAAAGACTACATCAGATGATGATATTATCTGAGGCTGGAACTCTCATACATGATGGTCTCAGTAAAAAAATGTATAACCATTTTGGAAAATGTTTTTTGGCATTATCTGCTAAAACTGAACACATGCATTTTTTGGCCCAGCAATTCCCAACATAAATGAATCCATAATTTCAATGCATATTTCCAGTGTCTTGGTCGGGAAAACTGGAAGGATTGAATTGTCATAAACTGGAATAGGGAAGATTGCAAGTTATAGAGAGGTTGACTATCTGACGTTCAATTTTGGAAAAGTTAAGTGTGAGATAACCAGTAGACATCTAAGTGGAGACTGAGTTGGCAGTTAGATGTATAAAGCTTATTATAAAAGACTAAGCACTGGGATTCTCAAATATTTGGAATTTGGGGAGATATAGAGAAGCCAGTGAAGGAAACTGAGAACAAGCATCCAGAAAAGAAAAAAAAAACTAAGAATAGTGTGTGTTCTGAAAGCCAAGAGAAAAATGGTTCCAAAGATAAGGGACAATCAACTTGGTTAACTGCTCCATGTGAGTTAACTAAGATAAGGACAAAGAAACAATGATTAGATTTAGCAATGTGGAAATCACTGTTGACCTAGATCAGAGATATTTTGCTTGAATGGTGAGGGCAAAAAAGAAAATTGAAACATATTTAAGAAAGGATGGGAGATATTATGACCAAGTGAGATTTATTACAGTACTTCAAGGTTCAACATTAGGAAATCCATCAATATAATTCACTATATTTATAGATACAAGAGAAAATATTGCATGAACATTTCCCTAGATGCAGAAAAGATTCTTGACAAAATTTAACACCTATTTCCAATTTTTTAAAATATTCAATTAAGTGAAACTAATAGCTACTTTCTTAACATGATAAAATACATACTGAATCTTAAAGCCAGCCTCTTGTTTAAGAGAAAAACTAGCAGCAATCCCCTTAACAGCAGGACATAACAAAGATGTCAATGATCTCTACTACCATTTAATATTGTACTAGATGTATTCACCAATGGAATTAGATAAGAGATAACAATTAAAAGGCATAATAAATAATGAAGGAACAATAATATCTATATTATTGTTAATATAATTAAATAATTATATAAGTATTATAATATATTATAATATTAATTAATTACAATTAATAGATAATAATGTAATATAATTAAATAATAAAATATTTGTAGATGAAATAATAGCATCCCAAGAAAATCCAAGATAGACAATGATAAAACTGCCATAAGTAATTTTAAAATCAGTAAATTAGTACAATATGAATTAGCATTATTGACTTCATATACCCAAACAACCAGTTATGAGAAATAACAAAAGAGAAAATCTCCAATTATTAGTGCAACACAATAATTTAACAAATTAGGAATAAACTTTTCAAAAATATGAAAACCCAATATGAGGAAATCTTTTAAAAACACTCCTACAAGACACAAAAGGAGAATTGAACAAATAGAATGGTGCCATCTTTTTGGTTTAAAATAATTCATATTTGTTATCTCACGGTTCTGTATGTCAGAATGCTAGAGGGCTAGGTAAGTACTCTGCTTAGGGTCTCACAAGCTGAAATGAAGGTTTCAGCTGGCCTGGACTCTTCTCTAGAGCCTCTAGAGGATAAACCACTGCTAATCTCATTAAGATTGTAGGCAGAATTCATTTTCCTTTCACAGTTTCTATGTGAAACAGTTTCTATGTGGCCCCCTCCATTTTCAAGTCAGCAATGGCTGATTGAGTGCTTCTCATGCTGTGTGTCTCTCTGACTCTACCTTCTACTATATCTCTCTGATTTTTTGAGCCCTCAGCCAAGAGTGAGAATAGTCTTCTGTTCCTCTCAGTTTTACCTCTGGACTCCGGATTCCACCTTCTGGGCTCTTGGTTTAAACATTTGAGTCATCCTTCCTTTTTCAGGAAAAGTACCACATGTTTGCAGCTGGACAGTTTCATCAACCTGCTTCTGCCAGGAGAATCATGAGGATTCAACATCTTTGTTTTATTTTATACTCTCTCTGCCTCTTTCAGTTTGGATGGCAGTATTTTTGCTGATATAATATTCTCAAGAACATTGTGGGTCTCCCACGTATGCCAGGGATTCATTCATATATATATATATATATATATACACATATCCATAAGACATATACTCATATATAGAGATACATTTAAACAGGCATACCTAGGAGATATTGCAGGTTTACTTCCAGACCACTGCAATGAAGCAAATGTTACAATAAAGCAAGTCACACGAATATTTTGGCTTCCCAGTTTATATAACAGTTATGTTTACACTACATGTAAAAAATTCAGTATCTACAGAGAGCAATTAAGTGAAGTGCAATAAAATGAGGTATGCCTCTGTGTGTGTGTGTATACATACAGATATTCCATTAGAGAGTTGGGGCCAGGTCCAAAGTCTTTTTTAGATAATCACTTTTCCAGTTTTGGCTACACTGAGGTGCTCGAGAGGCAATATCCCTACGTTTCTTTCCTTCTAGTTTAAGGGATATGTGAATGACACTCATCTAAAAGGAACTTTAATTAAAATTGACTAATATTTGTAAATTATACTCAAACATACTAACTAAAATTTTAGCAATGACATAGAATACAGGGTTTTTTTCCTAACATACACAAAACCAACACAGCTAGAAAATGACTGAATTTATAACCTTGCAGCCTTTTTATCTTTTAAAGAATACTACTGGAAGTAACCAACATTTACAGTACTTAACACAAAGAAAGTCCCTACGAGAAGACTGTGGAATACAGGAAGTCCACTGGACAATATAGAAAGATAATATTTACAAAATCATAATGGATGGTTTCATCTAAAAGTTAATCATAAGGCACAAAATTGCATACAAAATAATAGTGATTTTAAGTCTGTGCTATTTATTACAGTGGAAGTAACTTTCCTCAGCTCTCCATTTCACCCACATCAATTACAAAATTTCTAAAATCTATCTCTTTAACTATATATATAATGTTTGCTTAAAATAAAATCAAGGAATTTTTATTCTAAGGAATAAGTAAATTAAATCACAAATGACATTAAAGGAAAAAACTCTCTGGATTTAAAACAATATAAACACCAAGAGTCATTAAACAATTTTGGTTATGTTTAAAGTGATGTTCAAAAATTCAGTTAGATTCAAAGAAACAATGCTAACATTAACAACATTTAACATTATTATATTAGGTAAAGAGTAAGAATAGTATAAACTCAGATCTTAAATTGCCAGCTAGCTGCCATACAAGTTCCAGTAGGCAATAACTCTAGAGGATTAATGATAAGAAAGGCAAGAAATTTGATTAATGGAAATATTGTCATCTAAAAAGTGAATTGAAAAAAGTAAAGTTAAGATTTAAGAATTTTGGAAAATGTGAAAATGTAGGCAAATCATTTAGTTTTATCAAAAATATAAGGCATATGATTGTTACTTGAGCTTCTAGTATTATACCATAATTAAACTTTCATTAATTTTCTATCACAATATTATTTTGTTAAAATTAGTAGTTATGCTACGTTTAAAAGTTTTAGAGATATTTATCACAGCTTTGTTTATAACACTTAAAAATCGAAAACTTCATAAACGTCCAATAACAAAGGTCTAAGAAACTTTCAATCATTAAAATTACATTGTAAAATATAAGGTAACTTTGAAATAAGTTTTTATATAATATAAGGAGAAACAAGTCTTTGATTTTTGTATGCTATGATAACATGCTTCTTAAATATATTAGAAGGCTTGTTTATATACAACAAAATATTAACCCTGACTACATCTGGACAGTGACATCATGGATCAAAATTTTCTTCTACTCACATGAGTAGTCTAAACTTTGAGGAATGAACATTAAGTATTTGTACCATTCAAAAAAAAGTCTTAAAATAATTTTAGAAAATGGTTTGTGTAATGAATCCCACTCGATTTTCTGAGGGTCGTAGGGAAGAAAAGGAGATCTTTTAGCAGCAATTGCAGTGTTGTGTGGTGGTGAAGGCCTGACTGGAAATAATCTGAAGTGGGAATGCAGGGAGAGAAATCAGAGACAGTGAATATAGAAAATCCTTGTGAGGGGTTTTGCTTCAAAGTGTAACAGGAAATGCAACTGTAGCTCTTAGGGAAAGATTTAAAAACAAAAGCAAAAACATTAAGTATTCAAAACAGGGAAATGAAAAGTAAAAAGAAATAGAATAAGCCTAAAGAAACAAGACGAAAATTATAACTATAAAAGCATATACTAACATTTTAGAAGTTGGAAAATTGTAGAATTATTAAGTCCAAGAGCCATCTCAATTTTTAATTCGATTTTTAAAAATCTGAATATCTAATTTAAAAAGTGAAAAATACCTACACAATTAGAAATAAGAGATAAGCAAAAATATAACATAGCATTTTATATCATATTATGATAATACGTTTGAAAATCTTAATCTATTTGGATTATTTTTAGGGCCGTTAAAAATTATAAATTAACCTCAAGAAGAAATGTGCAGCGTAATAAAACCAAACGTGATAAAATAAAATAACTGCCCATGAAAAATAAAACAATAATTTAAACAATTTAAAAAAATAAACACACCAGAAGTTATATTTTCACCAAAGTGTTTTATCAAACTTTCAAGAAAAAGTTATTTAAATCTATATTAATTCTCTGGGTAATAAGAGAGTAAGAAAAGCTTCATAATTCATTTTTATAAAGCTAGCATAATCCTGATAAGAAAATCTATCAAATACAGCACAAATTAAGAACACTGGAATACAGACTAGCTTATGAATATGGATGTAAAATCTTAAATAAAATACTTGCAAATCAAACTCAGCAGTAAATTAAAAGAATAATAAACCATAACCAAGCAGAGTTTATCCCAAGAATTTAAAAATGGTTTAATACTAATATAATACATCATTTCCATAGGTCAAATGAGAAATTCTTTAAAATCATCTTCACACTTGCTCACAAAGCATTTTGTATAAGTCAACATCTATTCCTGACAAATAGATTTTATAACCTGGATTTATTTTTAAAATCTTTAACACTATAATGAGCATATATTTGAAATCAATATTTAAATAACACAAAACACTTTTTAAAAATAAGAAAG
The DNA here is from genome assembly GCF_041296235.1 of Equus asinus. Taxonomy (NCBI): domain Eukaryota; kingdom Metazoa; phylum Chordata; class Mammalia; order Perissodactyla; family Equidae; genus Equus; species Equus asinus. The sequence goes on along the minus strand of NC_091796.1, from coordinate 40,178,445 downwards.
GAAATAAAGCAAATTTCATAGACATTATTTAATATTTTATACGTACGCCACACAATAAAATATATACATTAGAGATTGAAATCTTATGATGTAAAACGTTAGTAATATGCACTTTTATACATGTAATCACATTTTATCCATGTAACACATGAATGTTGTATAATAAAACAATATCAAACACTTTCTCTGTGTCAGTGAGAAAAATCACTCAGCCTCTTTAGATGGGCCTCCTTTTTGGTAAATTGATAATATTAGTAAGAGTTATTGGCTTTATCTATTTTTAGCAAACAAATCACTTCACTTAAAAGAGTCGGAGGTAAAAACATGAATCAAAAGGTATAGTTTGACGGGTGTTTGTGGTATTTGGACTTATACTATATAGTATAATATTAAATTTCTACTAACAAAAACAACATCCAAAAAATATCAAAACATCAGCATATATGCAAAAGGAATTCACTTATTTATAACCTTTACTTCAAACTGAATTATAAGAAAATGATTTTGTGTGCCTGTCATTGTTCAATAAAATATGAAAATCACAAAGGATTTCTAAATCTTTAAAAGTCATTTTTTATTATCTTGATAAATAACTGAATAAAATGAAATGTAGATGGCTGTCTTTTTATATCACAGGAAACTAAAAGTTGTAGATAATGAAATTATATCCTAAAAAAAAAAAAATTCCTCAACTATGGGAGAAGTAGACTTCAAAGAAAACATGAGAAAAGAATTTATAGAAAATCTTTACATTTAAAAAGAATTTGATCTTGACAATATTTTTAAAGTACTTAACCAATTTCAAGATATTTTCTGTTTTACAAAAGCCACTGTAGAGATGAGAAGGGAAAAATGTGTTTTCATTGATACAATGACAACACAAATTAGAGAAAAGTTTGTGTTAATGAAGTAAAGACTGTAAATTGGAAACACGATATGCTTTGAAATTTAAAAAAATCAGTTAAGTTGTATGTGCAATTAGGCAGCACAAATCTTTCATTTTTATCTTGAACTAGAGGTTTCAATTGCATACCAAAAAATAATGCATGCAAATGATGCACATCATTGATTTTAATTGAGTGCTTAATATGAGCTCTTTGAAAATCTAGCTTAAAGGTTTTCATAATGAGAAAAATACAAAAAATACATATATCTAAATTTTATCATGTTCTCATCTTCCTTAGAAAGTATGATAGATCCTAAATGATTTCTATAATTGAAAAATATTACTAACCTTATAAATACATTTACAATATCTCATCAAAAAGAACATTTTGTTATGGAGGGCCAGACTTGCCGTTTTAGAGACAATGAAAGAAGTAAAAAGTGACTGTAGGTTTAGTGAATGAATTTTACCTCTTTGAAAATATTTTATTAACAGTGATATTTTTGTAGATGACAACATTCGGAGTGATTAGAAAACTGAGATCATCAACTATTTGAAAACACTATATAATATTTTTAAAAATTGTATTGTTTGTGCTATACTTCCCTGATGCTTATAGTAGTCCCTATAAAGAAATTATACATAGGAAAACTACACACATTCTTTTAAATCATCAAGGATTATTGAATATTTACACTCTACACTCCACTTCACCAAGTTCAAAAGCTCACAAAGTGAAGTGCGGTTTTTCCCCCAATTTCTTTCTCCTTTCTTCCTTTTTTCCTCCTTCCCTCCTTCTTTTTTTTTCTTTCATTTGTTCATTGCTTGACTCACTCATTTGACAAGCTGAATATGGCTTTTTCTGAGTGCCTCATATGACATTCTGTTGACTGCTCAATATGGGACAGGCATTGTGGAAGTTACGCAGAGAATACACAAATCACAATGCATCTCCTGCCCTTAAAAACCTTATAGTCTAAAATGAAGTAGACAAGTAATCACTGATTTCAATAGGGGGTTATAAGTGTAGCCGCCCCGATGCAGGAAGGGTTAATAATCACTGGAAAAGGCTTGCCAACAAACTGTGACCCAGAGGTGAGAAGGCTGGTCAGCCAATGATGGGTAAGACCTCCGGGGGAGGCAACCTAAGACAGGCGCAGTCACCTGGGGGCACAGATGGAGACATGATATCGATATCGGGAGCAGGAGGGGCCATTGCCTAGGAGACCTTGCCTGCTCTGAGATAAAAATATACGAGCACAGCAATAACATGATAATATCAAAACAGAGGCCGAGGCAGGGGTCCTTGAGAAATCACTAAGAATTCTTGGCATTCGCTAATTACTTCATCCAGAACACCTGTGTATGTTTAACAGATGTAAGCTATGTATATATTGAAACGCTGGTTATAATAAACTCAGAGTGGCCATCAGCCCTCTCTGCATCTATCCTGATGTGTACATTGGATTGCGACACTGACAATAAGTACCAATATGGAGGTAAACACAGGGTGGAATTAGAGTTCAAAGCAGATAGAAGAAAGTGAAGAGATGGCTTCACCAAGAATTTTCCTCCTTCTAAGCTGAAGCTTAAAATGAGAGAATTCAGCCAGACAATGGTAAGATTGAGAGGATGAGCAGAGTAGAACACTGATGGCATAATCAGAACAAACGGTATTTATGAAAAGCTGAAAGAAGAAAAGAAAGCTCATGGCACATTCTGGGGTCTGGCAGTTTTTCCAGGTGGCTAGAGAATAGAGTTAGGTGGAAAGGGGTAGCAAGAGAGAAGCTGGAGAGAGAAACAAGGGCAAATTACAGAGAGACTTGTATTACTATCTATTTATGATCAGTTTCTCTCAACTCATAGATCGCATCCCTTCTGGCACTTCAGCCCAGTGTGTTTTAGTTCAATGTTTCCAGCCTTGCCTATTTCTGGATTCTTCTACATTGCCTATGCAGTGACGTAAGTCACTCCCATATTAACTCAGGTGTGTATTCCCTACTTTGCATGAATGAGAACAAAATAAAGACATTTTTAGGAAAATAAAATTTTGAGAATTTCAAATCTAGATGCTCACTAAAGAAGCTTGTGAAAGATATTTTAGTAATAAGAAATAATGTAATACCAATTAGGAAGTTCTGATAAACAGAAAGAGTTGTGTGCAAAATGTTGAACTGGGAATAAACATAATGAAACATTTATTATGTAAATTAATAAGACATTATCTTAATACAGAGATTATTAAATATGATATGCATAACGATGGAAAATAGAATATCTGTCAGTAAAGAAGCATAAAGTCCTTAAACTGTTCAGGAAGAAGTTAAAAATGTTGATTATGCCTCACACCTAGTAAGTGAAACATACATTCCAAAAATGCTAATAATTTATAACCTCAAAACTTATCAATAAAATATATCATATGAAAACAATTCTAAATATTCTAAACTTAGTTTCATCTAAAAACATGGCTTCAGATAACATAAAGCAAAAATATGGACAGAATAAAAAGGAAAAATAATAAAGAAATTCACTATCATACTGAGATATTTGAATACAGCTCTCATAGTAATTGATAAATCTGTCAGAAAATAAATCAGAAATATAAAAGATTTAAATAACACAATTAGCACAGTTCACAAAATGAACCTATTTAGAATTGTATCCCACTATCAGAGGAAATGTTCTTCCCAAATAAAATATTTATGCAAATTACCCATACAGTAGGACACAAATTAAGCCTTAGCAAATTTTAAATAATATCTACCATATAGACTACCTTTATGAACAAATAAGAATTATATTAAAAATCAAGTTTTAAGAAATAACTTTAAAATTCAGTGGAGATATAAGGGTTAATTTGTCCAAGACTGACCACAACTCTTTTCCAGAGAGGATTGCGTTCTACAAAGTTCCAAGGATATTGGTTAAGTTCTAATTTAGAAAAACTACTCAAATAGATGGAAAGATAGATCATGTTTACATTTAGGGATCCCTATCATCTCATTTCTTCATCATATAATCCATAAATGAATGTGATTCCCATCAAAATTCCAATAAAATTTCTGAAGAAAATGAACAAGATAATGCTGAATATGGAAGGGTAAAGGTCAAGAATAGCCTAAAACTTAGGGCCGGCCTGTGGCCGAATGGTTAAGTTCATGCGTTCCACTTTGGCGGCCCAGGGTTTTGCCAGTTCAGATCCTGAGAGCAGACATAGCACCGCTCATTAAGCCATGCTGAGGTGGCACCCCACATGCCACAATTAGAAGGACCCACAGCTAAAAGTATACAACTATGTACCGGAGGGCTTTGGGGAGAAAAAGGAAAAATAAAAATCTTAAAAAAAAAAAAAAAAGAATAGCCTAAAATTCATAAGGAAATATAAGACTGGGGGATTCACCATAATAGATAATCAAAACTCAATAGTATAGGAATTTAGTAATGTAGACATGAAGTATCAAGGTAAAGATGATTAAGTAAACAAACAAATTAAAAAGAAAACAGAAAAAGAGATCCACACAAATATGGAAGCCTCGTAAGTGAGAGAGATGGCACTGAATATTAATATATAAAAAGATACAATAAACTATATTGTAAAAATTTACTTTCTACATGAGAAAAGAATGAATTGGAAGCTCACTTCACACTATGCCCGTATATGAATTTCCTGTTGATTATGCTTCACATCTGGCAAGTGAAACAGGCTTCCCTAAAATTCTAGAGAGAGTTTATTACTTCCAAACTTGTAACTAAAAGATAAAATGAGAAGAAAACCTCCATTTCAAATATTTTCAACATAGTTTTATCTGAAAGCACTGTGTAAATATGAAAAGCAAAGTTTCAAAGTATTTAGAATAAGGTATCAAAGAATGATTTTTTGACTTTGAGGTAAAAATATTTCTTATGGTCAGAAAAGCACAAAGGGAAATATTTATAACTTTTACTACATTAAAACTGAAGTTTCTCTTCTTCAGAAATAAGAGAAGATTGGGTAAAAAGATTTTTAACATACATAATTTTAAAATATTTGGTATCCATGATATACAAAAAATTATTACAAATCAATAAAAAATAATCACTCATCATATAGGGGAAAAATAATGAGCAGAATTTTCACGGAAAAGAAAATAGAAATGATTTCCCAAAAGCCATTAAAATATGCTAAGTTTTACTAATAATTATGGATTAATTAAAAACATAATGAGATATAATTAAAGAACCTTATAAAAGAAAGTGGCCAAAAAAGGGGCACGTGTAGTTTTCAGTCTAGGAACGCAAACTGATACAGAAATATATATATTATTGCCTTTTCTATACTATTGTTTCTTTTCACCATTTTATTATTTCCTTTTGCTATGTAGTAAATGAGATGTGGCAGAAGAGGAAGGCAAGAAAGATGAGTCATAAAGGAAATTCAGAGAGGACTCAACCCAGCATTCCTAGTTTAATGATGAAGGGAACCACCAGCCCGGGAATGCAGGCAGCCTCCAAAAAGTGAGAACAATCCTAGGCTGACAGCCACCAAAGAAACAAGGACCTCAGTTCTAAAACCCAGGAACTAAATCTTGCCAAAACTGAATAAGCTTGAAATCAGATTCATGCCGGAGTCTGCAGAAAGAAATATGGGGTTGCTGATACCTTGATTTCAGTCTTGGAAGTACCTGGAGCACAGAACAAGCTAAGCCATGACCCAGAGAAACTCTGAGATAATAAATGTGTGCTGTTGGAAATACAATGGATTATAAGAGATTACTATGAAAAACTATATGACAACAAAATGGATAACCTAGAAGAAATGGATAAATTCTCAGACTCTTACAACCTCCCAAAGCTAAGGCAAGAAGAAGCAGACAATCTGAACAGACCAATCACAAGGAAAGAGATTGAAACAGCAATCAAAACATCCCAAAGACTATAACCCCAGGACCAGACAGCTTTCCTGGGGAATTCCACCAAACTTTCCGAGAAGATTTAATACCTATACTTTTCAAGCTATTCCAAAACATGAGGGAGGGTGGATACTTCCTAACACATTCTACGAGGCCAACATCACGCTGACACCAAAGCCTGACAAGGACAGCACGAAAAAGGAGAACTACAGGCCAATATCGCTGACGAAGATAGATGCAAAAATTCTCAACAAAATTTTGGCAAGCCAAATTCAGTAATTCATCAAAAGGATCATACATCATGATCAAGTGGGATTCACACCAGGACACAGGATGGTTCAACATCCACAAATCAATCAAAGTGATACACCACATCAACAAACTGAGGAATAAAAACCGCATGATCATCTCAATAGATGCAGACAAAGCATCTGACAAGACCCAACAGCCATTTATGATAAAAACTCTGAACAAAATGGGGATAGAAGGAAACTACCTCAACATAATAAAGGCCATATATGACAAACTCACAGCCAACATCATTCTCAGTGGGCAAACCTAAGCACCACCCCCTGAAAACAGGAATGAGACAAGGATGCCCTCTATCACCACTCTTATTCAACATAGTACTGGAGGTTTTGGCCAGAGCAATTAGGCAAGAGAAAGGAATAAAAGGAATCCAAATAGGGAGAGAAGAAGTGAAACTCTCACTGTTTGCAGACTACATGATCTTATATACAGAAAACCCCAAAAAATCCATTGGAAAACTTTTAGAAATAATCAACAAGTACAGCAAAGTTTCAGGGTATAAAATCAACTTACATAAATCAGTAGCATTTCTATACTCTAATAATGAACTAACAGAAAAAGAACTCAAGAACACAATCGCATTCACAATCGCAACAAAAAGAATAAAATACCTCGGGGTGAATTTAACTAAGGAAGTGAAAGACCCATACAACAAAAACTACAAGGCTTTCCTGAAAGAAATGGATGACGACATAAAGAGACGGAAAGACATTCCATGTACGTGGATTGGAAGAATAAACATAGTTAAAATGTCCATACTACCTAAAGCAATCTACAGATTCAACGCAATCCCAATCAGAATCCCAATGACATTCTTTACAGAAATAGAACAAAGAATCCTAAAATTCATATGGGCCAACAAAAGACCCTGTATTGCTAAAGCAATCCTGAGAAAAAAGAACAAAACTGGAGGCATCACAATCCCTGACTTCAAAACATACTACTAAGCTACAGTAATCAAAACAGCTTGGTACTGGTACAAAAACAGGTGCACAGATCAATGGAACAGAATTGAAAGCCCAGAAATAAAACCACACATCTATGGACAGCTTATCTTCAACAAAGGAGCTGAGGGCCTACAATGGAGAAAAGAGAGTCTTTTCAACAAATGGTGCTGGGAAAACTGGAAAGCCACATGTAAAAGAATGAAAATTGACCATTCTTTATCACGACTAACAAAAATAAACTCAAAATGGATCAAAGACCTAAAGGTAAGACCTGAAACCATAAGGCTTCCAGAAGAAAATATAGGCAGTACACTCTGACATCAGTATTAAAAGGATCTTTTCAGACATCATGTCTTCTCAGACAAGGGAAACAATAGAAAGAATAAACAAATAGGACTTCATCAGACTAAAGAGCTTCTTCAAGGCAAGGGAAAACAGGATTGAAACAAAAAAACAACCCAATAATTGGGAAAAAGTATTTGCAAGTCATATATCTGACAAAGGGTTAATCTCCATAATATATAAAGAACTCACACAACTCAACAACAAAAAACCAAACAACCCGATCAAAAAATGGGCAGGAGACATGAACAGACATTTCTCCAAAGAAGATATACGTATGGTCAACAGGCACATGAAAAGATGTTCATCATCACTGATCATCAGGGAAATGCAAATCAAAACTACACTAAGATATCACCTTATATCCATTAGAATGGCAAAAATAACCAAAACAAAAAGTAACAAATGTTGGAGAGGTTGTGGAGAAAAAGAAACCCTCATACATTGCTGGTGGGAATGCAAACTGGTGCAGCCACTATGGAAAACAGTACGGAGATTTCTGAAAAAATTAAAAATAGAAATACCATATGACCCAGGCATCCACTACTGGGTATCTATCCAAAGAGCTTGAAGTCAGCAATTCCAAAAGTCTCACACACCCGTATGTTCATTGCAGCATTATTTACAATATCCAAGATGTGGAAGCAACGTAAGTGCCCATCAACTGATGATTGGATAAAGAAGATATGGTGTATATATATATATATATATATAGTGGAATACTACTCAGCCATAAAAAATAATAAAATCATCCCATTCACAACAACATGGATGGACCTTGAGGGAATTATGTTAAGTGAAATAAGCCAGATAGAGAAGGACAATCTCTGTATGACTCCACTCACATGAGGAAGTTAAACCTGTAGACAAAGAGAACAGATTAGTGGCTACCAGGGGAAAGGGGGGTGGGGGCTGGGCACAAAGGGTGAAGGGGTGCACCTACAACATGACTGAGAAACAATAATGTACAACTGAAATTTCACCAGGTTGTCAACTATCATAAACTCAATAAAAATTAACTTAAAAAAATGTGTGCTGTTGTAAGCTGCTAAAATTCTGGTAATTTGTTATGCAGCAATAGAAAACCAACATAGACATAGAACTGGATAACTGCTATTTAAATATTTTCAGAGAGTAAATTTTAATCACTATGGCTTGAAACGAAAATCAATATTTTTTAAATTTTTAAATATGAAAACTCACCTTTTTTGATAAAGAAGATAATTCATTTGTTGATATCTTTGTTTCCTTCAATACTTCAGTCACTGCTTCTTCATTCTCCTCAATATTAGACCAAATCTCGTGTATTGATGTAGAGTAGTGAACACCTAGATGGCTAAGTTTATTTATCTCTTTCCTAAGGAACAAAACACAGTTGATTTTATCCGTATTGAAAGGAAAATTATATTTAAAATTATATTTAAATTAGCATCTGACTTATCAATGTAAATCAATGGAATTTGTCTACTCCTAAAATTTCTCTCGTCCCACAGCAACTCCTGAAAAGTACCACTTAGATATCAAGAAGCAAATAGTGAGAAAAAAACTCATCAGTAGTATTTATAGTTTCAATGGAAAGGAATTGAGAGAAAAGTGCTTTGCAAATTATTTAAAATAAATCACTTTTTGATTGGATTTCAGGTGAGAGACCTAAGCATCTTTGATTCACAGGTTGGACAGTAAAGGGATGGAAAGGCAAGCAAAAAAGAAAAGAAGATATAGAAGTTAAATGACCACACGTTATTAAAGGCCTCATCTACTGTTTGTCTCCCTCAGTCTTAGAGGTAAAATGAGGGAAAGTGCAGCTTAGGAAAACACGGGGCTTATTTAAAGAGAAGTCATTGCCAATGAGTTCTTTGTTCCTATGTGACTTTACACAAGGAAGACCAGTGCCAATCTGTGAACCACATAATCTTTTATCTTATCTGGTAGGTAGAAAACAAACTCCAAACAAAAGTCTCTTTAGACAATGGTATTATAGTTTATGAAAAAAGTACAACGAGAAAGTGACAAAATTATCATTTTCATGAAATATCAGCAAATAGTACAGATAACTCCAACTTTTTTGCAGACACCATAAACAAAACAATAGACTGAGAGATTATTTGAAACCCATATAAGAGATCAAAAAGTAATAAAATCCTACAAATCAATATAGAATAGAAAAATTATACAAGACACAAATGAGCAGAGATGATAGATAAGAACTCACAAGAAAATAAATGTCAACGGTCAGTAAATATATGGCGTGCTTATTGATTTGGCCCAGGTTCTCATGCACTAAACCTGATTTTAGGAGTAGAGTCAAATGAAACTGAAAGATACAACCTTACTACAGAAACAAAAGTTAAAACAACAAACAAATAGGCAAGAAAAAGATTCTTCTTTGTGCTTCCATGTCTGAAGAGTATAAGCCTCCCTACGAGAATTCTGGAAGCCAGGGAGATTGGGAGCCTCAGCATTCAAAATGTATGTTTGGTTAAATTTCCTTCTTTTGAAATTAATTTTTCTTCTCTCAATCGTATCTATTTGCCCCAATCCAGAAAATAAACTATAACCTTTCACTATGAAGTGGACAATTGCCCAGTGTCATGGAAGGCAGAAGCTAAGTATTACTTTACTTGTCTCCTTATCGCTATTTCCTGAAGAAGTTGATGCCCCCAATTCCTCAGCTCTTTAAGAATTTTTGAATGTAAAAATTTGCTACTGGGTTTGCCCCCACTGTTAGTTTAGATATCATCATTCTTATAGTTGCTAAATCAGAATAAATTTAGAAGAATAAAATGGGAAGAATCACTCTATGTTTGTTAATAATTACTATAAAGTAGAGTCAAGACACCAAAGAATATATGCTGTGTGTTTCCATTCATCTGGAATGCAAGAACAGACAAAACTAACTATAGTCATAGACGTCAGAATGAAGATTATCTCTTTGAGGAGGTGGTATGGACTGGAAAGGAGAACAGGAGAAACATCTGGTACACTGGAAAGTTTCTATATCTTAAACTGGGGCATGGTTACATGAGCGCATACGTATTTAACAAAGTCATCAGTCTGTACTCTTGTTAGCGCACATAATCATGTTTCCGTATGTGAGTTAATTCTCAACAAATTAAAAAATAGTGAAGGACAATGAAACATATCTTGAAAATTTTATTTAATAAATAATTTATGACTCCTCTAATGCCTATAACTTTTGAAAAATATTCTTGAATGAGAAGAAAATCAATAAAGATGGAAGTTATATGATAAAATGAATAAAAGTGAGTACAGGAATTAATAAAAATGTGTCTTCATGTTTGTTTAAATATTAGTTGTAAAAGCCACCAACTAATTTTTATATTAAAAACTGGGAAGGAAAAATTTTAGAAAATGTTACAAGATGGAGAATGTTGTATTTGCAATTAATAGTAGCTAAGATCTGTTTTATGCCAGATAGAAGAATGAAATGTTGAATATATATGCAAATGTATATATCCAGAGATAGATAAATGATTGAAATAGAAATAGGGATAGAAACACAATCGATGGCTTCAAGGTATGTAAAATCAGAAAAAGAATGGAAAATTGAGGGCATTAAGGTCTCAATTCTTCACCCATTCCTGTATCCACTTCCTTTGCTGTGTAACTTTGTAAGATTCTCTGACTCTGACTTTGAGCATAGCCATTTGATTTGCCACTGTTATTTGGGTTTTAGCAAATGGGATATAAGCAGAGGCTTATGAAGTCCATGTGTGATTGTGCTTGCTTGCTCTCCTCCTCTCCTATTATGAGAACATTTCCAACAGATTGGAGAAACAGAGTGTAGCCAGATCTCCCCAGCCATCTCAGAGAAGGCTTTCCTACAGCAGCAGTGAGCCGGCCAAGCCTCACAATAATAGTAGATAAATAAAAATAAAAGAACACATCTTTTAAGAAAATAATGATCAGTTTTACACAAAAGCACAGAAATCAGTCCTATGCACCCTGGAAGAATCAACCTAAAATAGAACCAAACAAAAAGACTTTAACTAAAGAAATAAAATAAGATCTGCCAATGAAATTCTAATCAGGAGGAATCTTTTGGAATATCAAACAAAAATGTAATTTGAGGAATGAAATGCTAAAGAGATTAAAATAGCATGTGTGTATATACGTGCATATATATAAAAATCCACTATCAAGATAGAAAAATATGAACTCATATGAACTTAATATAGCCTAGAAATATATAAATTGAGCACTGACAGTGTTATAAAAATAAATTGACTAACATAAGATTTTAAAATATTTGTGTCAGAAAATGATAGATCAAGCAGATGAAGGTAAGTAAAACACTCCTGCTATCACATTTCTGGTTGTTACAGGTTGATTCTCAAGAGTTGTTGGACTGAAGCCTGGATTGTTTCCTTGCTATGTGGGCTTCTCCACAGAGCATCTCAAAACACGACAGCTTGATTCATCAGAGCAAATAGGGAAGAGAGCAAGAAAGAGAGTGTTAGCAAGACAGAAGTCACAGTTTTTATAACCTAAACATAAATGTGACATCCCATCACTTTTGCTTTACTCAATTCATTAGCAGCAACTCACTGGGTCCGGCCTGCATGCAAGGGGAATGATTTTACAAGGGAGAGAATATCAGCAGGCAGAGGTCATTGAAAGCTTCTAACAAGAAGCTGCTCATCAGAGCCCTTTGGTCAATTACATTTTTTGTAGTTGGAGGTCTGCGAGGTTCATTCTTATGGCCTTCACACTAGACCCAGAATAAAAGAGAATTATTTAAATGGATAATAAGCCAGAAGAAATTCTTCAGAAAGCTTGAAAATGTAGAAAATAATCAAGGGGCATAGCAAATGCAATGAGAAAAAACAATATATGCCTAATTTGAGTTCTAGAAGAAATAGGAAGAAAATCGAACCGAGGCATTGTTTGAAGAGAATACCCAAGGATAAAGAAAATTCTAGTATGTAGTTTCAATGAGACAAGAAGACTAACAAATCCCCAAAGAATAAATAAAAATTGATCCACACCTAGAGTATCTTAAAAATAAAATTCATAAACTTCCAAAACCAAGAGATGATCTTAAAAACAGCCAAAGGAAGAATATAGCTTAGCTGCATAGCAGTGAGTCAAATGGTCAACAGAATCCTTTTTTTTTTTTTTTTTTGGTGAGGAAGATTAGCCCTGAGCTAATATCTGTTGCCAATCCTCCTCTTTTTCCTGAGGAATCTTGGCCCTGAGCCAACATCTGTGCCCATCTTCCTCTATTTTATGTGTGATGCCTGCCACAGCATGGCTTGATAAGCCATGCATGGGTTCAAACCAGCGAACCCCAGGCCAACTCCTTGGTCAGTAGTCTGGCAATGTAAGTTTGCATGTGGTGATCAATAGGATTTCCTACTAAAAGAATATGAACAGAATAATAACCACCAAACAAGAGGAAGGAAAAATAAAATGATAACAATAACTAATGTGAAAGAAGACAATAAAATAGAAAAAGAAATAAAACAAATGGGCCAAATAGAAAAAAACAATGGTAGTTTACATCCAAATATATTAGTGATTTGTGAATGCATTTAATGGTCCACCTTTAAAAATGTTTTCAAACTGATAAAAAAAAATATATCTACACGATGGTTATAAAATATATAAAACAGAAGGACTCAAAAATATTGAAATTTAAAAAATTGAAAATATTTCCCAAATATCAAAAGAAAGCTAAGGCAAAAAGTACTGAAGAGTCAAAGAAGGTCATTTCATGATGATGAAAGAAGTTAATCATCTCCCAGGAAGATGTAACCGCTTTAAGCTTGTATGAACCTGATCAGGAGAGCCTCAAAATATGGGAAGCGAAAAGTGACAGAAGTTAAAAAATAAAAAGATGTAGATAGATACACCATCAAAGTGGGTGATTTTATCACACTTTTCTCAATATTTAACAGAAAAAGCCAGTAAAAATAAGTAATGTTATGAAACAGTGCTTCTCAAACATCACCTTATCATTTAAAAGTGTAGATTCTCATTCAATAGGTCTGAATTGAAACTGAGATTCTGCATTTTGAACAAGTAGCCAGGTAAAGCTGACGTTGTTGGTCCACAGACCACACTTGAAATAGCAAGGATATACAAAGATTAACCTCCATGATTAGTAAACTTGACCTAATAAAACACTAAAGAACAATACATTCAATAAGTAAAGTACACCAGGAATATTTTCAAGTACACAATGAAAATTTAAATAAAAACCCATGTCACTTAGCCAAAAATTAAGACTCAACCATTTCCAATGGGTTGAAATTATACAATGTTCTCTCACCAAAATACAATTCAGCTGGAAAGCAATAATAAAAAGATAATTAGAAAATTAGAAATTCATCATGGAAATAAAAAACTAGAAATTCATCATGGAAATTTAAAAACTATATTTCTTAATAACCCATGGGTCAAAGAAGAAATCATAATGAAAATTAGAAAATATACATAACTGAATGACAATGAATATATAAAAAATCAGGTGAGTTATAAAAGTGATCTATTTATTAAATAATAGATAATGTTTAAGCACACATTGAAACAGACATTGGACATAAGGAAATATAAACATCTTAATAAATGGATATTTTTTAGATCATAGGATTATGTATAAATTTTGTGTTCTTAATTTTACTTATATTTACTTGATTCTAGCTCCATAATGAATATGAGTTTTTCTATACTAAATCACTGATCAATTTGAATAAATAAAAATGTTATTAGGTCACACAGAACCATAAAGAATATAAAGCCAACAAGAGGAATAAGAAGAATACAGCAGTTCCCTCTTATCTTCTGAGGATATACATTCCAAAAGCCCCAGGGGCTGCCTGAAGCCACGGATAGTACTGAACCCTATATGTACGATGTTTTTTCCTATACATACATACCTATGATAAAGTTTAATTTATAAATTCGGCACAGTAAAATATTAACAACAATAACTTCTCTTTGGCATATCCAAACTACCAGCAGCACTAATCTTGCACTTTGGGCCATTATTAAGTAAAGCAAGGGGTACTTGAACACAAGCACTGTGATGCTGCCACAGTCGATCTGATAACTGAGATGGCTACTAAGTGACTAACAGGCGAGCAGTGCATACAGCCTGGATATGCTGGACAAAGGGATGATTCACCTCCAGGGCAGAACAGAGCAGGATGGTTTGAGATTTCATTATGTTACTCAGAACGGCATGCAATTTAAAACTTATGAACTGTTTATTTCTGGAATTTTCCATTTAATATTTTTGGACTGCAACTGACTGTGGGTAACTAAAACTGTGAAAAAGGAAATCATGGATAAGCGGGGACTACTGTATCATAAAACACAAATACATCAGAAATGTAATAAAAACCACTTCAATTACTAATATGCAAAATACAATGTCTATATATATATTTTAAAATATTCCATTTTATTAGAAATCAAGTAAATGAAGTTAATCAGACGCTATGTTTATAATTAATGCAAGGTTATATAATTTGTTTCTAATAATATCCCATGCTGGAAATTTTTTTTTAAAAAAGTCACTTTTGCACATAGATAGCAGGGATGTATATTGTTATGCCATATCCATAAGCAATTTGGCATTTTGTACGAAGAGCTTTAAAGGACACAGAAAAATAGTGCTTTAGGAATTTATACACAGGTAATTTACATATGTAAAAGATAGGTACTTTAATTTATATATAAACTTGATGATAAGATAAATATGGGTAACTCAGATTCTTTTCTTTCTCTTTATTTGAATTTTTTATACAAGAATATAAATTACACTTTTAACTAATATTTTACTTCTACATGCTATAAGTATTTGTGAAAAATTCTTACTTGTAGGCTTCTATGCTTATTTTAGTATTAGCAATATCCTTTTCCATCTCTTCTCTAAGTTGTATAGCATTCAATTTGGCAGTTTTGCGGCTTTCTATAGTTTCTTCAAGTTCTTCATGAACTTGTTTGTATAGTCCCATTACCTAGAAATAAAATATATTTTTGCTAATATAAGCACTTAATGGCTAATTAAAAGAATCAGGCAAGAGAAAGATCAGAGAAGGGGTTTAAACTTAGAGTAGTTTTGATTTAGATAAAAGGTCCTTTACATCGATCTTCTTCCCATATTTACTCTAGTGTTGAGCACAGTAGAGAGATTTGGGTTTCCTTTACCCTGAAAGGCATCAATACTATGTATGCATAGAAGCTACTGAAGACAATAACTTAAATATCCCAGTTAACATTATGAAAATAAAATCACTATCTTTTCACCCACAAAAACTCCTACTTTTTATTGTTTTTATTATTCAACTAATACTTTATTGTGGAAAAATCAGAAAACACAGATGAAAAAATAAAATAAAATCACTTGTAATCCTCTCACTCAGGAATAACCATTATTGTCTTAATGTAAAGGTCCAAAACATTCCATTTTTATTGTGTTTATTAATTATCAAATATCATAAACATTCTTCTTTCTCTTTCCATCTTTCCCTTCTCTGTAAAACTCAGGAGAAGGGTGGTTGTAGAGGTCATGGTTGGAACTACAGGTCTGGATGGGCTGTGGAAAGTTGGATGGAGAGCAGTAGGAGGAGGCGCTAGGGAGTGAGCAGTCCTTTCCCCAGAGGGTCAAGTGGTCAATTGATATGAGGCAGTTGCCTCCTAGAAAAAAGTAATAATTTTCATTAATTCTTAGAATACCACAGATAGTAGTAACCTCTACAAGATTTTCCTTTAGGCACAGAATAATAGGGGTATACACTTTGGCAGAGAACAAGGAGTACACCAGGATAACAGGATAAGCAAACAAAAACCTCAGGAAATATAATAGAATTCCTAATACCAAAAGAAGAAAAGCAATAAATAATACGTTGTGTCCAATTTGTCAGCACCTTTAGAAGAGGCAGCTTTTAGGCATCGCTGGAGTGGTGGTCTCACGGTCAAGGACCAGTGTGACATCATATGCGCCAAATTCATCTATCTCCAAGGCAAGATCTTGGACTGGTTCAGGGTGGGACAGGTACAGGCATACCTCAGAGATACTGCAGGTTTGGTTTCAGACCACTACAATAAATTGAGTATCACAATAAAGTGAGTCACAGGAATTTTTTAGTTTCCCAGTGCACATAAAAGTTATGTTTACACTATACTGTAGTCTATTAAGTGTTTAAAAGCATTATGTCTAAAAAGGAAATCTTCACACCTTAATTTAAAAATACTTTATTGCAAAAAAAAGTAACCATCAATTGAACCTTCAGCAAATTGTAGTCTTTTTGCTGGTGGAGGGTTTTGCCTCGATACTGATGGCTGCTGATTGATCAGAGTGGTGGTTACTGAAGCCTGGGGTGGCTGTGGCAATTCTTAAAAATAAGACAACAATGAAGTTTGTTGCATTGACTGACTCGTCCTTTCACAAATGCTTTCTCTGTAGCATGCACTGCAGTTTGATAGCATTTTACCCACAGCAGAAGTTCTTTCAAAACTGGAGTAAATCCTGGGGCCGGCCCGGAGGTGCAGCAGTTAAGTTCGCACGTTCCGCTTCTCGGCAGCCCGGGGTTCGCCGGTTCAGATCCCGGGTGCGGACATGACACCGCTTGGCAGCCATGCTGTGGTAGGCGTCCCACGTATAAACTAGAGGAAGATGGGCATGGATGTTAGCTCAGGGCCAGGCTTCCTCAGCAAAAAAAAAGAGGAGGACTGGCAGTAGTTAGCTCAGGGCTAATCTTCCTCAAAAAAAAAAAAAAAACAACAACAACAACAACAACAAAACTGGAGTAAATCCTGTCAAACTCTGCCACAGCTTTATCAACTAAGTTTATGTAATATTCTAAATCCTTTGTTGTCATTTCAACAATCTTCACAGCATCTTCACCAGGAGCAGATTCCATCTCAGGAAACCACTTTCTTTGCTCATCCATCAGAAGCAACTTCTCGTCACTAAAGATTTATCATGAGATTGCAGCAATTCACTTACATCTTCAGGCTTGACTTCTAATTCCAGTTTTCTTGCTATTTCTACCACATCTGCAGTAATTCTTCCACTGAAGTCTTGAGCCCCTCAAAGTCATCACAAGAGATGAAATCAATCTCTTAACGCATTATAATTAAAAATGTCAAGAATTAAAATAAAGATAGATGCCTAAAAGCTGCAAGAGAAAGCAATAAGTTACATACAAAGGAAACTCCATATGGCTATCAGCTGACTCAGCAGAAACTTTACAGACTAGAAGGGAGTGGTATGATATACGTAAAGTGCTAAAAGGAAAAAACCTACAGCCAAGAACACTGAACCCAGCAAAGTTATCATTCAGGATGGAAGGAGAAATAAAGAGTTTTCCAGGGACCTGCCCCATGGCTGACTGATTAAGTTCACACACTCTGCTTTGGCAGCCCCGAGTTTCACTTGTTTGGATCCTGGGTGTGGGCACGGCACTGCTCATCAAGCCATACTGAGGCAGCATCCCACATAGTACAACTAGAGGCACTCACAACCAGAATATAAAACTATGTACTGGGGGGTCTTGTGGAGAAAAGGAAGAAGAAGAAGAAAAAAGATTGGCAACAGTTGTTGGCTCAGGTGCCAATCTTAAAAAAAAAAAAAAAAAGTTTTCCAAATAAGCAAAAACTACAGGATTTCATCACTACTAAACTGGCCTTACAAACAATGTTAAAGGAACTTATGTAAGTGGAAAAGGCAATGCCACAAATAGGAATAATAAAATTATTAAAGAAAAAATATCATTAGTAAAGGCAAATATATAGTAAAGGTAGTGGATTAACCACCTGTAAAGCTAGAATGAAGGCCAAAAGACAGGCATACTAAAATTATCTATATCCATGATAAGAGGTTAAGGGATACACAAAAATAAAAGAGGTAAAATATGATATCCAAAACATAAAACATGGGGGGGGGGGGAAGAAGTGGAGTAAAAGTGTAGGGCTGTTATTAAGAGTTAAAATATAAGAGCCCATCAACCTAATATATGCCATTTACATAGGTTACTATATATGAACCCCATCTATATTCCTCAAAACAAAAACCTGTAACAAATATACAAAAAATAAAGAGAGAGGAACTCAAACATAACGTTAAAGGAAATCATCAAATCACCACAGATGAGAACAAGAGAGGAAGAACAGGGAAGAGCTACAAAAACATCCAGAAAAAAAGTAACAAAATGGCAATAAGTACAAACTGATCAGTAGTTACTTTAAGCGTAAATGGACTAAAAGCTCCAATCAAAAGACACAGGTTGGGGGCTGGCCCGGTGGCATAGTGGCTAAGTTCACATACTCTGCTTCACTGGCCCAGGGTTCACCGGTTTGCATCCCAGGCATGGACTTGCATATGGCTCTTCAAGCCATGCTGTGGTGGCACCTCACATACAAAATAGAGGAAGATTGGCACAGATGTTAGCTCAGTGACAATCTTCCTCAAGCAAAAAGAGGAAGATGGGCAACAGATGTTAGCTCAGGGCCAAACTTCCTCACACACACACACACACACACACACACACACACAAAGGTATAGGTTGGCAGAATGGGTAAAAAAACAAGACCCATATATGTGCTACATACAAGAGACACACTTCAGACCTAAAGACACTCACAAACTGAAAGTGAAGGGGTAGAAAAAGATATTCTGAAGAGAAATTTGGGGTATCAATACTTATACCAGACAAAAAATAGACTTTAAAACAAAGCCATAACAACAGACAGAAAAGGGCATTACATAATGATAAAGGGAAAAATTCAACACAAGGACATAACACTCATAACTATCTATGTGACCAACATAGGAGCACCTAAATAAATACTAACAGATGTAAAAGAAGAAATTGACAGTAAAATAATAATTGTGGGAGACTTAACACTCCACTAACATCAATGGATAGATCATTCAAACAGAAGGTCAATAAGGAAACATTGGCCTTCAATGACACATTAGACTAAAGGCACTTAGTAGATATATACAGAACATTCTATCCAATACCTGCAGAATACACATTCTTTTCAAATCCACATGCAAAATTCTCCAAGATAGATCACACAGTAGGCCACAAAACAAGTCTCAATAAATTTAAGAAGACTGAAATAATACCAAGCATCTTTTCTAACCACAGCAATATGAAAATAGAAATCAACTACAAGAGGAAAACTGGAAAAGCCACAAATAAGTGGAGATGAAACAAAATGCTGCTGAACAACTACTGGATCAATAAAGAAATCAAAAGAGAAATCAAAGAATCAAAAAATACATGGAGACAAATGAAAATATGCCCAAATTTATGGGATACAGTTAAAGTGGTACTAAGACAATACAGGCCCACCTTAAAAAAACAAGAAAAATTGTAAACAAACTATCTAAAAATACAGCTAAAAAAACTAGAAAAAGAAGAACAAATGAAGCCCCAAATCAATAGAAGGAAGGAAATAATAAAAATCAGAGTAGAAATAAATGAAACAGAAATTAAAAAGACAACAGAAAAGATCAATGAAACTAAGAGCTGATTCTTTGAAAAGATGAAATTGGCAAACCTGTAGCTAGACTCATCAAGAAGAAAAAGGAGAGTAGTCTCAAATAAATAAAATCAGAAACAAAAGAGGAGAAATTATAATGCACACAACAGAAACACACAGGATTATAAGAGAATACTACAAAAAGCTATATGCCAATGAATTGGATAATCTAGAGGAAATGGATAAATTCTCATAACCATATAACCTTCCAAAACTGAATCAAGAAGAAATAGAGAATCTGAATAGACTGATTACTAGTAAGGAAATCAAAACAGTAATAAAAAACCTCCTAAAAAAAAAAAAAGTCTTGGACCAGACAGCTTCCCTGGTAAATTCTACCAAACATTCAAAGAAAATTTAATGCCTATCCTTCTCAAATTCTTCCAAAAAATTGAAGAAGAGGGGACAACAACCCAATTAAAAAATGGGCAAAAGATCTGAACAGACATTTTTCCAAAGAAGATATACGGATAATCAACAGGCCCATGAAAAAAAGTTCAACATCACTAATTATTAGGGAAATGCAAATCAAAACTACAATGAGGTATCACCTCATGCCTATCAGAACGGCTATTATTAAAAGGAGAAGAAATAATAAGCGTTGGAGAGGATGTGGAGAAAAGGGAACGCTTATACACTGTTGGTGAGAATGCAAACTGGTACAGCCACCATGAAAAAAAGGATGAAGATTCCTCAAAAAATTAAGAACGGAACTACCATATAGGCCAGCTATTCCACTTCTGGATGTTATCCAAAGAATATGAAAACACTAATTCAAAAAGGTATTTGCACCCCTATGTTCATTGCAGCATTATTCACAATAGCCAAGACTTGGAAACAACCTAAGTGCCTGTCAAGGGATGAATGGATAAAGAACATGAAGTATATACATACAACGGAATACTACTCAGCCATAAGAAAATATTGCATTTATCTTTTTGTGACAACATGGATGCACCTTGAGGGCCTTATGCTAAGTGAAATAAGTCAGAGGGAAAAAGCCAAATACCATATGATTTCACTCATATGCGGAAGAGAAAAAAACAACAAACAAACACATTGACATAGAGAATAGATTGGTGGTTACCAAGGGGAAGGTGGGAGGGAGGAGGGCAAAAGGATTAAAAGGGCACATCCATACAGTGACAGACAGTAATTAGACTTTGGGTGGTGAACACGATCTAGTCTACACAGAAATCAGAGTATAATGCTGTATACATGAAACTTATATAATGTTATAAACCAATGTTACCTCAATAAAAACAATACATCAACCAAAAAAATGAATCATGATTAACTTAAAACACTTGGTTTATCAGAATACATCACGGTATAAGATTTGAAAAAACAAAAGCCCCATCACAAGTAACACTGAATATCACTAGACCATCCTTTCCTTGCCATGTTATGCAGCACAACTACTGATCAATTAACTATTTATTCAACTATTTATCCATCATTCAAAAACGTTTACCTGACCCTTATTGTGTGCCAAGTAATCTGTTAGTCGTGTTTGAGAATATTTGGCCTTATCATAAAATACTTTCAATATAGATATATAAAGGATACATACACATACTATGTACTCTGTGCCTATGTATGTCACATACTCACAGCGTGCAACTGGAAAGAACAGTTTTATAATCAGAAAACATCCGGTTAAATATATGTCTGTAACAGTTAAAATTTTTGATTTCCAGCAATAGTAATTGCTCCTTGCTAACTCATTCAAAAGGAAATTTATTATGAGAACATCAGTACCAGAGAATCCGTTCTGGAATTTGAAAGGTAAAGACCTGCCTTACTTTCAAAAAATTTTTAAATGCTATGTATTGTGCATAAATACCTATATATGTATAAAAAGAAACAAGTTTTTCATAGAAACAAAATTTCATTATAAGGTTGTCTTTGAAGGGAGGAAAATGGAACTGTTGAGGGGAATACAGGAGACATTTAAAGACAATTTATTTGTTTTAAAATGATCAAAAGTAAACATGTTCCTTTAGTGGCAGGTAGAAATAATTCATTTTTCTATAATATAATCCTACAGTAGGAGAGTCAAATGTTAATGAATCACTAAAAAGACTACACTTTATTTCATCAACAATGAAATTGATTAATATATTCTACTTGCATTCTCCCTGTTTGATTTACAACTTCAAAAGCTAACACATTGTTTTAAATCTCCAAAATGTTATTGGTAGGTTGACTAAATATTATGCATACTCCCAAGTATTTAAAGTAAGGGAAGGGGACACAGTTTAAATGAATACCAATCAACTGTGTTGTGTATAGTTTAATAATTCCTTTGGGAAATAAAGAGCAGGCCAATTTTCAAAGACAGTGAAACCTTTAAAGATACGTTAATTTCTTATAGTTGAAACATTTTTGTAAAACTAAGTAACAATCCGTAAAATGCGTATCCATTCGTTTATTCACTTACCTCAATATTTTTTCTTTTATATTCATTCAGAGCTTCAAGTTCCTGGATCCACTTCGAGTCCAGCAGAGGAGCGTGTTCAGTCATGTAGTCTACGTCTGCCTGAAGCTTTGCGTTAGCTTCTTCCCATTTTCCCTTTTGTTCCTCAACTTGTTTTAGTTGTTGAGACTTATCTTCAAGATGCCATCGTAATTCTATAATATCTCTCAAATAGGCCTCATGTTCTAGATGTACAATGATAAGAACAAAAGAAAATCTGATTTTAAAACAAAAGCTCCGGAAGGAAATCTTTTGATAATAATAGAAAAATAAAAAATATTTGTTTCAAAAGTTATTTTTGTGTGTATCTTCCTAAATTTAAAATAAGCTATTTTAGTATTGCATTATAAAATATATTGATTTCTTCATTCATTATTGAAGGGATTAAAATATATATTTTATAAGTTAATAATTAGTTTTATACAAATCCCATTTATTATAATCAATGTCGATACTGGGTTATATATAACCACTCTTTGTAATTCCAAAGTAAGAAAAATCACAAGAGTAGAGGCCTTCCAAAACCACCTAGAAATAAAATGATGAAATAGGAGTTACAAATATCAGAATGGACAAGGCAAAAGTGATTATTGTTTTCTGATGACATAATAATATAGCAAAACAAATAAAAAATCAACCGAAAATTATTACAATTGATAAGATAGCTCATATAAAATTAATACACAAAACAAATATTAATCTTTATAAATCAATTATGTTGAAAATAGAATAATCTCACAACAGCAAAATTAAAACAAACTAAAATGTATAAATCTAGCAATAACCATTTCCATTATTCTCTTTTTTCATTATTCTCTTTCTAATGAGCCAACATCTAGCTTTGCAAATCTTCTGAATTATAAATTTTTATTATCTTACCATTTTGTTATTGATTTCTCCTTCCTTTCTTTGTGTTTATTTTGCTTTTATTCTTCTAAATTCTAAACTCATATATTTCAATAATTATGAATCTCTCCTTTTTGATGTAACAAAAGCTACTGATTTCCCTTTAAGTAATGATTTAACTTTTTCTCACATATGTGAAGATAATTTTAATAATACTTTTAATGATTCATTCCTAATGTGTTCTGATTTCTTGAATACGTGCAGTGTTTGACACCATCACTTTCTTACTTTATCCTCACCAGTTAGACAGTAGTATTTTTGTTTTAAAAAGTCAGTCATTATTTTACTAAGTATTACTATTATTATCTCCATCATGGTCTTCTATTAGATATTCCTTATTTCTTCTCATTTTATACTCCATGCTTTTAAATATTTTACGTATATTTTCCTTCTATTTGTGTGGCTGTGATGTATTCCATGCAATTTATTCAAATTTTACAGCTAAATATTACTTTTCTCTTTTTATTCTCATAAACCATTTAACCAACCACTGAGTTAATTTTAAGTAATATATTTTTCATTTCCATTTTTGCTTTCTTTTAAAAATAGTCTCTTAGTCCTTGTTCTTATTTTCAAATTTGTCTCTTTTATTCCTTGAAACATATTAAGCACATTTATTTTATAATCTCATGTGTAATCCAATATCCAAAAACTTTTTGAGTAAAATTCTGCTGTCTGTTTCTACTGATTCACACTCATTGAATCTGGATCTTTGTGTGTTTTACAATATTTGATATTGAGCTACTCCTTATCTTGGAACTTCATCTGAGATAATTCCCTGGTGCCTAGATTGAAGTTTTAGTCTTCCAGAGAAAAATCTCTCTTTGCTCCTGCAGATTCCTGGCTTTACTACCAACCCACGGAACTTTTAAATGACATTCTCCATGTAACCATTTTCAGACAACAGACAGCAGAAATTTCACTCACAAACCTATTTAGGTCAGTACGCTACGAATTCTCAAGGAATATTGTTTGTTTTCCTCCATTGACTAAGTGAAACAAGCAACTTTCTTTGCTGTTGAATCTAAGCAACAGGTTTATTCACAATTCACATTTATGCTACGGATGGGGACCTTTCATGTCATGACTTCTAATTAACTTTGTCATTGGGTGAACCTTAGGCTTTATTTCCAGTCTCCTGTACCAAATAGATATATCAAAATGGGGACTTGAGGATATCAGGATTTCAGGGACTCCTTCAAATCTGAATCTGACATTGATGCCTTTGTTGTTGTTACATGCCATCAAGTTGGCTCTAACTCCTGGCAACCCTATGAATGAGTGGTATCCACAATGTCCTGTCCTCAACAGCCCTACTCAGCTTCTGTAGACTCATGCCAATGGGCTTCCTTTGTGGAATCAATCCATCTCATATTTGGTCTTCCTCTTTTCCTGCTGCCTTCTACCTTTCCCAGCATTATCGTCTTTTCCAAAGAATCCTGCCTTCTCATGATGTGCCCAAAGTAGGACAGCCTCAGTATTATCATTTTTGCCTCCAGCAATAGTTCAGACTTAATTGATGCCTGCTTATTGCCAAAAAACCCCATTCCACACTTAAATGTTAGTCTCAGGGCATTTCTTAATTTATTGAAAGTTTGCCAGGGTATTTTACATGATTTGTGAAAATCAAAATACATGACACAACTTGACAATTGGAAAAAGACCTTTGATATCCTTTGTTTCTTCTCTGATTTCATAGTAGAAATCATACTTGGGGATTTAATACCCTACTGTCAACAACTCAATGAACAACTATGCAGAAAATCAGAGACGGAAGACTTGAACAGCATTATCAAACAACTGGACCTAATTGATATTTATAGACACTCTACCCAACAATAGCTGAATATACATCAATTTTGACCACACGCAGAACATTCTCCAGATAGATAAAATGCTAGGCAATTTTTAGCGTAAATAATAATATGATTGAAAGAATTAAAAAATTTTTCTAAGCAGAAAAAAATTACATTAGAAATCAACAGAAAGAAATTTGTGAAGATCTCAAAATATTTACAAACTAAACAGCAACTTCTAAATAAATTATGGGCCCAAAAATAATCACTAGAGAATTTACAAAATATTTTTCAACTAAGTACAAAAGAACTCACAGCATATGAACATTTATGAAAAGCAACAAGTACAGGAAATTCATAGCTTTTAAATGCCTATTCCAGAAAAGAAGAAAAGTATCAAGTAAATAATCAAAGCTTTCATTTCATGAAAAGAGACATAGTGGGTTAAATTATTCCCAAAGCAAGCAAGAGAAAGGAACTCAGAAAAGAAATTGATTATATCAAAGCTGGAAAACAATGAAGAAAAGTAAAATTGACTTTTTTAAAAGATCAACAAAATTGACAAAACTTTTGGCAGACTAACCAAGAAAAAAAGAGAAAGTAGAAATTACTAAAATCAAGAATGAAAAAAATGTCATCTCTATTGCTATTAGAGAAATTAAAGTAATTATAAGAGAATATTATGAATTAGTTTATGCTGACAAATGAGACAAGTGAAATGACATGGACAAATTCTTCAGAAGACACAAATTATCAAACCTGACTCCAGAAGAAATAGAAAACAGGAGAAATCTAAAACCAGTAAAGAAACTGAATTAGCTATTAAGAATATGCTGACAGCTTTGGACCTACACAAATGCACATGGATAGAAAACTCATTAACTGGGACCTGGATAGAAAAAGAATGACCTAAAGGAAATAAAAATCCCAAACTTGAAATATATGAATATTTAGGGATTAAAACTTTAGCTAAGAAATTAATATGATAACTGGTCTAGAACCAGTAAAACCCATAGGATCCTAGTAGAGTCAAAAAAGCAGCCAAAAGGGGCTGGCCCCGTGGCCGAGTGGTTAAGTTCGCGTGCTCTGCTGCAGGCGGCCCAGTGTTTCGTTGGTTCGAATCCTGGGTGCGGACATGGCACTGCTCATCAAACCACAGTGAGGGGTGTCCCACATGCCGCAACTAGAAGGACCCACAACGAAGAATATACAACTATGTACTGGGGGGCTTTGGGGAGAAAAAGGAAAAATATAAAATCTTTAAAAAAAAAAAAAAGCAGCCAAAGGTTTACTGATTTCTATAGAAAATAATAACAAATGAAGATGAGATCACTATAAAATGTGTAGAAACCATAGTAAAAACAACTCAGTATCAGGGAGGGTCATCTGAAGCAAGATAAGAGAGATTCACTTGTTGTTTACTATCTTCCCCCTTGGGATAGAAATATGTTCTTGTCACATAGATTCTTGGTTTGGACGTGTCACTTATTTTGACTTGAGAATATGAGTAAAAGTGAAAGTATGCCAGTCTCTAGCTAACACCTTGAGGCGCATCCTATGTTTCGACTCACTCTTTTGTACTTTTGTCATTTGCCATGTGAAAACCATACCCCTGGGAGGTGCTCGCCAAAGAGGATAAGAGACACATGAAGCCAACCTGAACCCAACAGTCTTGAGCCAAGCCCATTGGATCTGCAGCCTCCCTAGCCCACCCACAGACTCATGAGTGAAAAAAAAATGCTAGTGTAAGCCATTGAGTTCCAAGTGATTTGTTACAAAGCATTATTGTAGTAATGACTGATTAATTCACATAACAAAACAATGTAAAACAAAACAAAATTAGAAGATTTAACATTCTATTAATTCCTGAGATCTTCCTCCATAGTAAAGGTACTCTTTCAGCATTTATATGGGACCCAATTATCTTCACACTTCATCCTTTCTGAAAGGTCAAGGCCAAAACACTCTCCCACACTTATTTTCACCAGTCTTACATTCATGTTCTTTCCAACTCCTTGACCACTATTCCATCCCTTTTGCCACTTTTCATCTATACTTCAGGCCATTTCTCCTTCAAAGTGATTTGCCCCTATCTCTCCCATATTAAGATTGTAATACAGCAGCTCCCCAAATTAGGTCAACATACCATTCAAATCCATTCATAAACCATGGCTGTGATTTTTTTTCTGTTCCGTTATATGGTCATAGGGAAGGGCCCATGGAGCCATAAATGTACGTCAAGGGAAAGACAGGGTATCTACAGAAGCAGGCACAATGGGAATACCAGGGGAATCTGAGTCAGTTTATTTGAGCCTTCAGATGCTTATGTAACATATGTACTGTTTTATTTTATAAGGAAACATCATTATGCACATCCAATTTTATACTTTGTAGGATCATATAGCAGCCTGTTCACGATGAAAAACTTATTTCTGGTTATCTTTTTTAGTAGGGAAAGAAGAAGCAGTGGTTAGATGATTGGCTGCCTATTGGGTGCAAAGGGCTGTCATTTTGGGGAGGGGGATGCAGAGCCTAAGCAGAAAGGAAGGTAGTCAGGGGTATAAATATCCCAGCCTCATTCTTCTCCATTATCTCCCATGGTCCCTTGCCACTCACTGATTCCCATTGGTTGAACCCAGCAGAAAGAGAAAGTGCAAAACGTATCTTTGATGCTGCCTGTTATGAATCAGCCTCATGGGCCACAAAACAAAAGATACAAGAGTGGTTAGGGGGTGGATGGATCTGGAGAAGTAACCATAAGATATCTAGAAAGAAGTGAATTTCCTTAATTTTAGCTAAAAAAAATTTTCTAAACTTCTACATACGACATACTTAATATTAAGGCTGTTAATGAGATTAAAAGTTTTTCCTGTCACATATCATATGCTAGAGATTTTTGACAATCTAAAGATTCTAAAAATATATAATTCTATAATTTGTAAAGAAATTCATGAAATTTAGAGATTGTATGCTAAATATATCAATATAATGGCAGTATATTCCTGAAAGCACATTACTTTTCAAGAATATGTTACAAAAAGAAGGCATTTAAGTTAAGAAATATATAGTAATAATGAATTTAAATTTCAGTGCATGCGTTAGCTATTTAAATTAAAGCAGATGAACATAAATTTCAGTTAAGTAGAGTCTTAATAGTATTGAATAAAAGACAACCCAAGCAATAAATTATCACTAATTATAAGACTGTATTCCATCATTCAAAATGCATTTATTAGGCACCTAGAATGTGCATGCACATATCTCAATTTAATTTTTGGTAATTCCTTAAGTAGAACTCCACCTAGACCCAAAACTATAATATCTAAGCACTCTTATAAAGGGTATATGAAATTATATACAGATTGATCACTAAAACTTAAATAAAATCAGCCCTCAACATTGACTTTTCTATTACTACTGACAAGGAAGGGCCTCCCAAACAGTCAGGAAAATTGCAGATGACTCCTTGTGGATGTGAATACGAATCTGCTCAAGAATCTGCTGGGATCCAGAATCTCCCAGGATGCCTATTCTGACCCTATTGTAGCCTCAATTGTCTCAAAACACCAATATATATGCATGTATGTATTTACAAATTACATACCTATGCTACTGTATCAGTGGAGTATGTACATCATAAACTATATTCAAAAACCTTGTGAATCAGAGCTCACTCCAAGCCTGAATTATTTATTTTTATAAACAGCTGTAGACACCAAATAGTTTAGAAAAAACATTACTTTAAAGTGTTGGTAGAAAAAGGTCTAGTCTTACCTGAGTTCAGAGTGATTTTTGCATAATTTTTACAGCTAACTCTTTCATAAAGGGTAACAAAGAGCATAGACAAAGGCTGGATTAAATTCATTCCCAGCCTAGGCTCTGGGCTCATCCCTGCTTCCAGAGTTTTGCTCCAGAAAGCAGCAGACAAATGGAGAGTTCAAGCTGTGAGCCCAGTGTTACTTTAAAAGGAGGAAGCAGCCATTGGACCTACATTCAATTTTTTTTTATTAAAATAACATAATTCAGGAACTATCAGATAACTGTATCTTGTCAGATGCAACAAAAAAAATTAAAACCCAAATCATCTAGAAAAAAATTAGAAAAAGAATAAAATTTAAAAATATAAATAAGAGTTCTGGTGTTTTCTTGCAACTCCCTGAAATGTGTATACTCCACTTTGGAGACTACAGTTTTTAGAAGACTTAGAATATTATAACAAAGGTGTATGTATGGGTTCAGCTTGACACATAATTTAAATTAATGGCCATTGTCCCAGAGTAATAATTAATAACTCTTCTTTTTCTCTCAAAGGTGTCTTGATTTAAATAGGTTATATGGGCACCCTAATATAACCCATTTATAAAATGCGTGAAGCCCGAATTAAAATTTTTACCCTATGAGAGTGCAAAAACTTCCAGAATCAGGTAGTCAGGCGTGTTTGATAGGCACAGTGTTTGGAGAATAAAAAGTCCAATACCTTTTGATTGTTTGGTACTTTACCACAGGTCCCTGACTCTGAAGTCTAAAAGATAACATTTCCTTATTAAACATTTGTTAACTGCATGACTCTTGGAAACATCTTAAGTTTCATTACCTGCCAAAGTTCCCAAAGAAAACTTACCATTGAATTCTCAAAAGCAGATTCATGTGGTTCCCAAAACATCACTTAGAACTCTTATGATTTCCTAGTTTTAAAAATGTGGCTAATGACATCAACGGGCAATCACTTTAAATTCCTAAATTTCTAGTAACTGAAATACTGTAGTCAGTTACAGGAAATATTTGCCAAATGTTTGCATGCTCCTTGGGTGCCATAAATCTCATGGAGTTTCCAACAAATACCGAGTGACAGCAGGTCCGGGTTTGCTCACTGCAGTCCCCGTTTATGTCTGCAAGCTCAGCATTATCACTTACAGCATGTGTCAAAAGTGCACTGGATGCAAAGTAGTATTTTACATTCATTCTAAACAGAGGTAATTTTTTTATTCAGAGCTTCAATTGATTATCCACGCCTCTCAAACAAAGTAAATGGCAATATGAAAAATCCTTATTATTACCTTTCTGCACAGCTAACGGGATTTCTTGAAGTTTCCAGATTGACCAAGAATCAATTTTCATGTTAATCTTTTTCCTTCTTGATCTGTGTCGTTTTAAAGCTTCTTCAGCTTCTGCACGGTCAGTTTCAAGACTTTTAATGAGATGGATGGCCTCTGAGAGCAATGTTTCCATTTCCTGCTTTAATTCTGGACACTTTTCATCTTAAAATAGGAACAGTATTTACATTTGTTAATGAATGAGCCTACAAACCAGGGGGCAGGAACATGGGTACTAGCTGTAGCGCTATTCTTTTTACTATATACATATTTAATAAAAGAATTTTAGAAAAATGAATTAGCCTTTTAAAGACAGTTTTATTATAATACAGTCATATTGATTATAACCTTTGAAGAAAGATTTTAAACAAATATTTTTAAAGTAATTAGAATAGCTAAATCTCAACCAATATCTTCATGCATAATATCATTTTATCTGAAGGAAAAAAATATGTTCTATTCAGAAGCTGTGTTATAGAGTTTTATTTTTAAATTATGCTTGTGTTTCCCTCCCATTCTATGAGAAAAGCAAATCATAATGATTGCATCAGATAAATATTGAAAAATCCTCAGATGATTCCTAGAAACAAGATGCAAAGGATTGTGTCTTATCAGAAAATAACATCCCTAGTTAGCCTTGCTTGAAATTCATTGTTGTTTCCAGATGCTATTTATTCAGTTATAATACAAATTAACTCCTTTATTGAGAGATATTTGTGATTCCTGGTTCACAGATCTGGAATGATATGGTTTAATGTTAACAAAATGATTAACATGGGTATTCATTCATCTATTTATGCAAAAACGGGGAGTGAGCACCTTATGTTGTAGGCAATGTGCTTTCTCCCTGGAGATAGATCAGTAAGGAAGACCGATATGGGCCCCACCACGGTGAGACTTGTAAACTGACTTTTGCCAAAATGTAACACGACAAGAAGACACAAACAAACACAGGGTCAAGAAAGGTAAAACCCCCAAAGAGCTGAGGCTGGAGGAAAAACAGCAAAAGTGGATCAAGAAGAAAGACAACTGAAAGACCTTTGTTTTGTTTTGCCTTTGGACAGTAAAGACAATGACTTTC
Source organism: Equus asinus (assembly GCF_041296235.1). Lineage (NCBI taxonomy): Eukaryota > Metazoa > Chordata > Mammalia > Perissodactyla > Equidae > Equus > Equus asinus. The sequence goes on along the minus strand of NC_091796.1, from coordinate 40,147,189 downwards.
TGCTAGAAGCTAAGTATTACATAATGGTTAAAAGAGCAAGCTTAGCTGTCGCATACTTTGGTCAAAGAAATTCAGTATGCTGCCTGAAAAGAATTCTTAAGAAACAGGTTTCCCTATTGTAATGCATAAAAATTATCTTTTTCTGGTTTGGTCCTTTATTTGGTCTCTGATTATTTGGTCTATTGTCTTCTTTTATTCAAATTCCACCACATCCTGAACACTTCATATTCTTAATTGTCTGTTTCTTAATGACACGCACACATTGAACATGCTGTTCTCCAGCTAACTTATGATCCATTCAATTTATATAACAAGATCTCAGTCTGGAACACACAATGAAGTCAATATCACTTAAAATTAAAGCACTTCTGATTGGATATACATGTGTTTTAACAAAGATATCCATTATGTTCGTACGAGACTTCTTTTATACTGTTTCTATGATAGGATTCTAAAATAAACGCTGTGTATATAATTTGGGGGGCCTCCAACTCATTGTATTTAATATCTCTCTCGATTTTTTTCCAGAATACCATCTCAATTAGTTTTACCGTTTCACACTAAGTCAGCAACCACTTTCAAATTTTTTTAGCATAAATACTTAATTACAATAAATTTTCCTCATCCTGATACTGTCTTGTATTTTAGAGTCAAATGTATATATTTATAATAAACATAATTGTAGTTAATGTAACTGTTATTGTGCCCATTAATATATTAATTTTTTCTTCTGGCATTTATCTGAAAAATTAAGAAGTAATGAATGAGGTTTTCTTCTTCCTTGTAGACATAAATTGTGAAAAGGACAATAAAAACAGAGCCTCACTATGAATGACAACTTTGAATAACAAAATATTCATGCTTTCAAAAAGTCTTGAGTTTATTAGTTATCTTTCACTAAAGGAAGGTGTTTAACAAATTTTTGTGGCGAGGAGAGGAGAAGGTGTTTAACATAACATCAAGAATATATTCAAATACGGTGAGGTAATTTTAACACAAATTTTATACCAGTATATAAATTAGCTTACATTTTGTAAATTGTGACAAGAATACTAATCTTTATTTATATATCTGGTAGAGCTATGATGTCCAATATTGTAGCCATGAACCACATGTCACCATTTACATTTAAATGTAAGTTAAAGTTAAACTTTAAAAGTTAAACTCTTCATTCTCATTTGCCACATTTTAAGTACTCAACAGCTGTATGTGGCTAGTAGCTAGTGCATCAGACAGTGCAGATACAGAACACTTTGATTATCACAGAAAGTTCTACTGGACAGAACTGAACAATAGTTAGCTTTTTGAGAGGTAGGTAGGGATCATTATATAGTCAGGACCTAGAGAAGCACATGGTGTATAACAGTGATTAATAAAAACTCGTTGAATAAATGTTTAACCAAATAATATAGACGGTTCTTTCCTCTATTAGACACTCATAAGCATTATAAAACTATTTAATGTAATTACTGTGAAAATTAGAAATATATTATATGAAAAGTCAATGAGTTTTTAAATACAATTACACTTGTCTAAGTATGAGGTACAACTCTACCTCTCTCTTCTTCTGGTTTGACTTCTTTCGCTGGTGTAACAATACCCCAGTCTTCTCTCAGGTCTTTTGTGGAAGCAGCGCTGCTCCTGTGTAACGGGAAAGAAGAAACCAATCAATAACGGAGGACCATACTTAAAGTTAGTAAAACAAATTTTAGGTGATGCTCTTACATTGAATTTTAAATGTTTGTGGTGAAGCTTACTATATATGTTAATTCTACTATATAGGAGATTAATATAGCAAAATTCTAATAGGTAAAGAGCTTTATATTTTACGGTAAATTAATAGAAATTTAAAATTTGTTACCAATGACCTAAAAATTTCTGAGAGGATATTAAAGCAGTATTTTTTTTTAAATAAAAGTGGTCATTCCTAGAGAGCTTTGCCACCAGAAAAACAAAGTTTATTGAAAATAATTTGAATGAGCTATTGCTCTAATTTCGGTTTAGCAGTTTCTGGGAAACCAAAATAAATTAAGAGGGGCAAAATACTATTTCAGATTTGAAGTTAATAAAGTTTTTAGAAAAATGTCCAAATTAAAACGTTATTTCTTTTCTAAAGAATCTTTCTAGCTAAAGTTCTTTATGTTGAATCATGAAATAGTTTTCATTATTTCTCTAGTCCAATTCTTGAATCCTACAGTGATTTCTACTGAATTTAAAAAGAATTATTTTTCCTCTGATAAAAGTTATAAGAAAATCAGCATCAACAACAAAACAGGGAGTTTCATTTTTATTAAGTTTTATTATGTTTTCTTATTAAAGAAGAGTTAGAAATTACAAATTAAAGAAAGTTGTATACACACCAAAAATCATAAAAAATATAAAATAATCCACATTAATTCACTCTTTTCAGATATAATATAAAATTCTAGTGATATTTCAATTTTTATAAAAATAAGGTCATAAAATTTTGTGCTGCTTTAGTTACATGACTTTGTTTCCTTTGTATTTGACTACCATTTGATATTGCCATTTAATATTTCATATTATTTGTCTAATTGCTATTCTACAACTTAGGTAAGCCTATCTATTCTGAGGTGAGGGAAATAATCATATTTTCTTCCTTTAGTTTTAATTGTATTATTAAATATCTTTGTTGAATAATGTAATGTATTTTTTCTTGTTTGTTTGCTTTTAAAAAGAGAAAACTAATTTTCCCAGCATCCATTGTGAAATAATGCTCTCCCCACTGACTTGTAATGTCAATTACATGATATAGTAAATTATTATACATAATTAGATCTATTTTTGTGTATTGTACTCTAAAATTCAGTTAATTTTTGGACCAGTATAATTCTGTTTTAATTGTTATATTTTTTTATTGAGGCAAAAGTCACATAACATAAAATTAACGATTTGGAACTGTAAACTTTAATGGCATTGAGTATGCTCAATGTTGTACACTCATCATCCCCAGCTAGTTCCAAATATTTTCATCATCTCAAAAGAACATCCTCCATTTATTAAGTAATGTCTCTCCTTTCCCTCTCCTACTAGCCACTGGTAACAACTAATTTGCTTCCTATCTCTGTGGAATTACCTACTATGGATATGTCATATGAATGGAATCATACAATAATGATCTTTTGTGTCTCACTTCCTTAACTTAGCATAATAGTTTAGAAGCTTATCTATGTTGTAGCATGTATCAGAACTTCATTACTTTTTACGGTTGAATAATATTCCATTGGATAGATAAACCACACTTTGTCTATTAGTCCTTTGAAGGAATGAGGTTGTTTCCACCTTTGGGCTATTGTGAATACTGAAAATATGAACATTTGTATACAAGTTTTTCCTTGAACATCTGTTTTGAAATCTTTTGGGACCAGCCCAGTGGTGTAGTGGTTAAGTTCTTGCACTCCACTTTGGCAGCCTGGTGTTTGCGGGTTCGGATCCCAGGCACAGACCTAGTACCACTCATCAAGCCACACTGTGGTGGCATTGAGGATAAAATAGAAGAAGAACGGCACAGATGTTAGCTCAGTGAGAATCTTCCTCAAGCAAAAAGAGGAAGATTGGCAACAGATGTTAGCTCAGGGCCAATCTTCCTTACAAAAAAAAACCAACAACAACAAAGAAGTGTTTCATGTATATCCTTTGAAGTGGAATTTCTAGGTCATATGATAATCCTAGGTTTAACTTTTTGAGGAATCACCAAACTGTTTTTCACAGTAGCTGAACAATTTCGCATTTCCACTAGCAATGTATGAGGGTTCCAATGTTGAATAAAAGTGGCAAGATTGGTCATCTTATCTCATTCCTGATCCTAGGTTGAAAACTTTCAGTCTTCACCACTTACTATAATGTCAGTCAAGGGTTTTTCATAAGTGTCTTTTATCACATTTTGGAAGTTCCCTTTCAAGCCCAGTTTTTTGAGTGTTTTCCATTATGAAAAGGTGTTAGATTTTGCCACATGCTTTCCACAAAAATTGAGATGTTCACATAGGTTTCTTCCCTTCATTTTATTCCTGCAATGTGTCACATTATTGGTTTATGTATGTTGAACCACCCTTACATTTTTGGGACAAATCTTACTTGGTCATGATATATAATTCTATTAATATGTTTCTGGATTCAGGTTGCTAGTATTTTGTTGAGGATTTGTGTATCTATACTCATACAGTCATTGGTCTACATTTTCTTTTCTTGTGATGTCTCTATCTGGCTTTAGAATCAGGGTAATGCTGCCCTCATAGAATGAGTTAGGAAGTGTTCCCTTCTCTTCTACTTTTAGAAAGAATTTGAGAAGGATTGGTATTAATCCTTATTTAAATGTTTAGTAGGATTCACCAGTGAAGATATCTAGTCTTGGGTTTTTCTTGGTTCGGAGATATTTGATTACTGATTCAATCTCTTTAATTGTTACAGATCTGTTTAGATTTTCTAATTCTTCCTGAGTCTGTTTTAGTAGTTAACGTGTTTCTAGGAATTTGTCTATTTCATCTTGGTTTTCTAATTTGTTGGCATACAACTGTTCATAGTATTATCTTATAATCCCTTTTATTTCTGTAAGGTATGTAGTAGTGTCCCCAATTTTTTAAATGATTTTAGTAATTTGAGTCTTCTCTTTTTTTTGTCAGTCTAGCTAAATATTTATGAATTTAGTCAATCTTTTCAAAGAAACAACTTTTGTTGATTCACTGATTCCATTTATTGTTTTTTTACTCTTTATTTCACTTATCTCTGCTCTAATCTTTATTATTTCTTTTCTTTTGCTAGTTTTAGCACACTCATTATTTTCTAGTTCTGTAAGGTATGAAGTTAAGTTACTGGATATGGGATCTTATTTTTTACGTAAGCATTATGGCTATAAATTTCCCTGTGAGAACTTCTTTTGCTGCATTCCATAAGTTTTGGCACATTGTATTTCCATTTCATTTATCTCAAAGTATGTTCTAATTTCTCCTATGATTACTGCTTTGACTCATTGGGTTTTATTAAATTGTATTGTTTAATTTCTACATATTCATATGAATTTTCTAGGCTTCCTTCTGTTGTTGATTTTTAATTTCATTCCACTGGTCAGAGAAGACACTTTGTATGATTTCAATCTTTTTAATTTTATTGATATTTGTTTTGTGGCTTAACATATGCTCTATCCTAAAGAATGTTCCATGTGAATGTGAAAAAAATTTGTTTTCTACTGTTGTTGAGCGGAGTGTACTATATAAGTCAGTTAGGTCTAGATGATTCTAGTGCTGATCAAATCTATTTCCTTATTGATTTTCTGTTTGGTTCTTTTATCCATTATTGAAAGTGGGGGTCCTGAATCCTCAAACTCATATTATAGAATTGTTTATTTCTCCCTTAAATTCTGTCAGTTTATACTTCATGTATTTTGAGGTTACATTGTTTGGTGTGTATATGTTTATAATTGTTATATCTTCTTGAGTGAGTGACCTTTTTATCAAGATACCAAGTATTCTTTGTCTCTTTCAATATGTTTTGATGTAAAGTCTATTTTGTATGATATTAGCTCTCCTTTGGTTACTATTTTCATGGAACATATTTTTCATCCTTTCACTTTCAACCTACTTGTGTCTTTGGATCTCAAGTGAGTCTCTTAGAGACAGCATATAGTTGGATCGTATTTTTATCCATTCTACCACTCTCTACCTTTTAAATAGGACAGTTTAAGCCATTTTCATGTACAATAATTACTGATGAAGAGAGGAGTTACTTGTGCCATTTTGCTACTTGTTTTCTATATTACTTACTTGTTTTTCACTCTTTAATTTCTCCGTGACTGCTTTCTTTTGTCTCTAGTTAATTTTTTTCTAGTGTATTATTTTAGTTTCCCTCTTATTGGATTTCAGTATTTTTCATAGAATTTTTCTTAGTGGTTCCCTGAGGATTATAACAAACATCTTAACTTCATAAACATTAAGTTTGAATTTAAATCATTATAGTTTCAATAGTATTAAAAAATCCTGTTCCTTTACAGCTCTGCTCCCTCCTTTATGTTGTCATTTTCACAAATTTACACATTTATACAGTGTGTACCCATTAATATAGATTTATAATTTTAGTTTCCTCCATTTTTTGAATTATGTAGGAAAATAAAAGAGATACAAAATAAAAATGAAATTATACTGACTTTTTAATTTATCTTTGTAGTTACCTTTCTTGTTGTTCTTTATTTTTTCATATGGCTTCAAGTTACTGTCTAGTGTCCTTTCATTTCTTCCTGAAGGATTACTTTTAGAATTTCTCATAGGACAGCTCTGCTAGTTTTGGGGTTTTTTGTTTTTGTTTTATTGAGGAACACTGGTCCTAAGCTAACATCTGTGCCAATCTTCCCCTATTTTGTATGTGGATCACTGCCACAGCATGGCTTGATGAGTGGTGTAGGTCTACACCTGGGATCTGAATCTGTGAATCCCAGGCTGCCAAAGCAGAGTGCATGAACTTAACCACTACACCACTGGGCTGGCCCAGGTCTGCCAGATTTTGAAGACCTGAAGTCTCTCAGTTTTTGTTTATCTGGGAATATCTTAATTTCTCTTTTAGTTTTGGAGGACAACTTTGCAGGATTCAGAATTCTTGTTCAACAGAATTTCTTTCTTCCGGCACTTTAAATATGCACTTCCACTGCCTCTGGCCTCCATAATTTCTGATAAGAAATTGACTGTTAATTTTATTGAGGATGCCTTGTACATGATAAGTCCCTTTTCTCCTGCTACTTTCAAGATACTATCTTTGTCCCAGGCTTTCAACAGCTTGACTATAATGTGTCTTGGTGTAGATCTCTGAGTTTGTTCTGCTTGGAGTTCATTGACTTTAGTGGAAGTAAAGATTCATGTCCTTCATCAAATTTGGGCAGTTTTCAGCCAATGTTTTTTCTAATACTCTTTCTTCCCTTTTTGCTCTCTCCTGTCATTCTTGGACTCCTATTATGGGTATATCTGTATTCTTGATGGTAACCCTCAGGTCTATTAGGGTCCATTCATTTTTCTTCATTCTTTTGTCTTTCTGCTTCTCAGCCTGATTGATCTCGATTGACTACCTTCAAGTTCACTGATTCTTTCTCTGTCTGCTCAAATCTGTTGGTGAACATCTCTAGTTAGTTTTCATTTCAGTTATTGTACTTTTCAGCTTCAGAATGTTTGTATGGTTCATTTTTATAATTTATTTCTCTTTATTGATATTCTATATTTGTTGAGACATTAGTCTCCCAGTTTTGTTTTGTTCTTTGTCCATGGTTCCCTCTATCTCTCGAGAATATTGAAGACAGTTGATTTAAAGTCTTTGTCCAATACGTCTAATATTTGGGCTTCCTCAAGGGCCAGTTTTTATTAATTTCTTTTTTTTTCTTCTTAATAAGACAAACTTTCTTTTTTTCTTTGCCTATCTCATAATTTTTGTAGGAAACTGGATATTTTAAACATGTTAATGTGAAATGGAAATAAGATCACAGTCTCTCTATTGGGTTTGTTGTTGATGTTTGTTGTGGGTTGCTGTTATTTAGTGACTTTTCTAAACATTTTTTATAATATCTGTATTCTTTGTCAGCGTCAGTGGCCACTGAAGTAAGTGTTTCATTAGCTTACTGGTGAACTTGTGTTTTGTTCAAGTTACTTTAAATACCTGAGCCAGAAAAAAGGAAAAAAAATACTCTCCTAATCTTGGCAGATTGGATCTGTGTTAGAGTACTCCTTCAATGCTTATCCAGGTTGTTTACAACTCTGCCTCTACCTTCAATTATTGCCTGTGCAGAGCCTAAAGGTTGGCCAGAGGTGAAAGATTATGGTCTTCTTGATCTTTCCTGAGCGTGTGTCCTGCACTGGTCATCTGTGTGGACTTCTTGCTTCTCTACTATACGTGACAGCTTTAAAAAACATTATTCCCTTGTATCTCTTTTTCTGACTTCATCTTTCCCAGGCATTTTGGTCTGTCTAATGCTTATCCTACCTGTTAATCCACGGCCTCAGACACTGGTGGAAAGTATATGCCTTTAAATGCTTTCAGCAAACACTGCCTGGAAGTAGCTCCAGCTCTGTGTTTGCTCCAATTCAGGCAAAATAAAGACAAGCCTTTATGCCAGTCCTTCAGGGAGTCGTCAGACAAGCTAAAACACTGAACTATAATTGTTTGAGAATAAGGTCTGTAGTGTTCCCTCCAACCCTAGCAATCTGTACCATAAGTGCAGGCTGCTCCCTCCATGGCCACCACTGGTCTGGGGGCTGGAAAATGGTAAGTAGGCAATTTAAAATGCCACAGTGCTCTCTTAACGCAATGCAGCAGACTCTTTCTTCATTAACTTTTCCTCTACTTGTAAGTTTTAAACTAGATTCCAGATATCTGCAAAAGTTGATTCTGACCCATTTTTGCCAACTTTATAGTTGTTTTTGTGGTGAGATACAGCCCAGGAGATCCCTATTCTGCCATTTTTGATGACGTCCAATTCTTAAATTTTTAAAAAGACATTTCAAATCTATTGTGAAAAATTCAGCTTTCAGATTCTGTTCCTTTTGAAATAAAACGTATCTATAGCAGATTAGTCATCAAAATTTGAACATAAAAAACATTTTAAAAGTATGAAAAGTTCTTACCATTCTTCAAAAGAAGTTTCAATCTGTAAAAATAAAAGATCTTTGTAAAAATAAAGTTTTAAACATCTTGAAAAACAATAGCAATCTTAACATACACTTTAACTCACTGATAAAACTTTAAATACTCCACTGCACATACCCCATTATATTTTCTGTCAGATCACACTCTCTGTTGTTTCTAAAGCAGCTATAGACTTCTCCTACCTATTCCCATCCTTTTATTATTATTTTCACCTAACTGTTCTCAGCTTTCATCTGTGTTTCTAAATCTTACCTTTTTAACAAGGGTCAGTTCAAATTCCACTTACTCCCCAAAACTTTCCATGCAATCAAAAGTGCACAACGTCCATTGAATTTTAATATATTACCAAAGAGTGGTAAATACATAATTACATGTGAGTTCACAATTATTTAGTTTTCTATAGTATTATCTCTATTCTGGACTGTAAACTCCTTGGTACGAGTCATGTTCTACAGATAATATTCTAACAGTACCTTGGGCTATAAGGGGCATAAATTACCAAAACACAAGGAATATATAGTGAGCATGTTACGAGTTTCATAGCTAATCTCCAATTCAAGATGCTAGATTGGGCATACATGATTACTTCTCTTCGATTCTCATATCATATCAAAGTTTCTGGGGGAAAAATAATCATGTGTCAATAAAAACACTGGAACATATTTTAGAAGGTTTCCCAGAAACAGAAAGTAATCAGATGAGACTGATAGTAAAAACAGAGCAAAGAAAAGTATAACTCAGAAGAGACAAATGGAGACCATTTCAGGGAAGGTAAGGCTTCTCTGTGGAGAAAAGAGGAATTCCCACTATGTGAGAATAAACAGTTGATCACCAAAGTAAATCATTGAAGGGCTGCTTGTGGTGAGATGGGCCAGTCTCATTGCTTTCCATCCCAAGAATCCAGAATACATGGCTGAGATGTCTTCTAATTATTGCCATGAGGAGAACTCTCTAACTTTTACATTTGAGATCTGTCTGAGAGGCTGTCTGAGAATGGAAGTTATGGTTCTAGAGAGAAATTAAATAAAGCCTAGATAACTTGGAGAATCCCACATAGACACAAACAGGTGGGTGAGGAAAAACAAAGGCAGATTCATCTAGGAGTGCAATGTTCTAAGGTGCTGCAAACTCAGCATAAGCTTATTTAGGCCAAGTAGAGGCCCTCGACTTTCTTGCCTCACATGTTACTTCTCATTTACAAAGAGCCCCAGTAAAAATTTTTATATACGGGGTAAATGTCTTTGATGCAAGCAGACTCTGATAGCTGCTAAAAAGCAAAGAAATAAAAACAGGAACTAAAAATCCCCAAAAACTTGTGGTAGCAACCAGTAATCAGTCTGATTCATCATGTATAAATACAAAGGACAAAAAGAGAGTATACAAAAACTTGAGGAAAGATTGGAGCATGAAAAATAAGAAAATTTACTTCAGATGCATCAGAAATACTGGAATGAACAAAAGTGAATATAATAATAAATTCAAGGCATGTATCTCTTTTTCTCCAAAATATTTAAAAATAGAAAAATAAAATTTAGTTTAAGAATATCATTATCCAAATATGAAATAGACTAAAATAAGTAATTATTTTAGTACCCATGTATAGATGTGAGAATTTAGTTTATTATAAATTTACATTTCAAATCAATGGAAATAAACAATTTAATGCATGATATAGAGATAATGTGAGTAATTTTTTGGAGAAGATAAAATGTCATATCTGCTTTATTCCATAAATAAACTTCAGATGGTTGGAGGAGCTAAATGAAAAGTAAATTAGAAATGATAAAACATTTTAATAATCTTGATATGAGGAAGATTTTTTTAAACAATACAAAATTCCCAGAATTTATCAGGCAACAGATTGGTTTACATATAAATTTCCTTAAGACAAAACTACTATAAATAAGTTAAAAGAGTGGTACAAGCAGAAGAAAAATTGCAACCAACATAAAATACAACAAAGATATAAATATGTAAAAAGTAACAATACAAGAAAAAAACTGGGAAAACTACATAAACAACAACTACAGGAAACTAAATGCAAATGGGCAGAAAGCATCATAAAAGGTGCTCTAATTATATGTGCTAATTGATCTCCATTTTTATATATTATCTATATCTATGTACATGTACACACAATTATGTACACACAGACATATATTAAGTGAATACTATATAGATTGATATGCTACAGAATCAATAGTTTAACATTATAGCTTTCATCAATTTGTGCTTCTCCTCCATTACCTCCTACTTAGTTCTCTCCTCTAAACAGGTTTTGGTGTTTGCTACACTGCTGGAATTTTCCTGTGCTGATAGTATAAAAGATTTGATGGAATCTGAAAAACTCCCAAAGAGACTAAATTCATCTACATAATAAAAACCTGATGAACACAATTGTTTGAAATCCCATTGGGTTTTTTCATGCAAAAAAAAGCTTATCCTTAAATTTATATGTACCAAGAATAGCCAAAGAAGTCTAAAGAAGAAAAAAATATCGGATATTAAAATATATTATGAAGCATGCAAATTAGTGAAATGAGGTATTGTAATAGAGAGGTAAAATTAACCAGTGGAATGAAGGAACCAGAAATAGATCAATCATATATGAAAACTTGATATATGATAGATGTGGTATAGCTGATGTCTAAGAAATAACTGGATTTTCCAATAAAATTGATGTTGACAAAAATAATTTTCCATATTTTTAAAAATGAAGTTAGCCTATTCCATTCTTACACACAAAAAACCAGTTTCACAATGTTAGAAGTTAAGTCTCAAGTGAAAATCTTCAAAATTTTAGAAGAAACAAAGGAAAAACTTTGTAGGACCCTTCAGTATGGAAAGACTTGTTAAACAAGATGCAAAACACTTAAAGGGAAAATGATAAATTTAAGTACGTTAAAATTAAGAACTTTTTTTACTAAAAAATATCATAAAGTAAAAAAAGTCAAACTGAGAGAATATGTTTAAAACATATATAACAAACTAAAGATAATAATTTGTTCCTACAAGTCAATAAGAAAATACAAATAAACCCAAAAGAAAATGAGCAGAAGATAAACAGGCAGAGAAGAGAAGGAACATTCGATGAATATATTAATACATTCTAAACTAATTAATAATCAGAAAAAAGCTATCCCTTGGTTTTGCTAACTCAGAGTCCTGCAAGTATAGAAACCTCCCATCAGGCTGATTTAAATGAAGAAGCCATTTAAAGTGGAAGCATCACAAGAAAGCCAAGTGGAGATTGGTTGAGGCATGTTAATGAACTGCAACATAATTATCCAAAAAACTTCAAGTTCTCAACAAATGAGTAATGCTTAATCATTTGTTTTCAGATTGATCCACCTTATAGTGCAATAGAAAACGATGTTTTCATAATGATAAAAATAGGTTACCTAAATTTTTAGAAATAGAATTAAATTTGGTATAAGGAAACATTTTAGGATAATATACCAAAACTATACCCTAGCAACATTTTTGTAGAAGTAAATGATGAAACAATAAAAAACATATATTTTAATTGGTCTTTGATCTGATGTGAGGAGGCAAAATTTCAGGTACCTATTATTCAGATAACCAAGACACTTAAATGGTTAACACAGGAGAGGCCTATAAAACCAGAGAAAAATTGAGCTTTATATTCATAACTGCCTATCTGAAATATTTAGACAAGTTTTAGAAATCTCCCAAAGTCATTTTAAAGTATTTTTAATAAAATTCTTATTATAATTAAGCTTACAATTTCACTTATAGCCATAAAAATTTGAGATATTTAGAAACATTGATTATAATTTAGAACATAATCAATTTTATCCAACTGACTACAAAATCCTATGCATTTCTTATCTGTCTCCCTCAAAGAGCAAAGAGAAAGAAAGGTCAGGGGGACTAAGCATGTCAAATTGGACATACTTTAAGAAATTATCACACTATAGGGGAAATGAAACATAACTCCTAACCACATTGCCCACAAACTCCTGCTTGATAAATATAACATTCTCACTGATCTGGTTCTTTTATTGGAAATTATTACCAAACACTTTAAATATTTAAATGCTATGTAAAGTTTTGAAACAAAGAAAGTATTCATAAAACCTATTTTCCACTCTAAAAAATAAGAAAAAATTAACTTCATGTTAGGAATCTCCTTGTGTATTGTATAACATTTATAGATATGGAGTACTAGTACTGAATACTATTTCCTACAACTGTGACCTACTTTCATCTAGAAAGAATACTCATACGCTTGAATTTACAGTCCATTTGGGGTTTCCTATCGCAATCCTATTCAAAGGTCCAAATCATCCTGAAAACATAGCCAATATTTATCAAACAATATGCCAAATTCGAGAATTTTTAGGAACAAGTACATCCTTCCTATCTTTTAAAGATTTTATTTTTTCCCTTTTTCTCCCCAAAGCCACCAGGTACATAGTTGTATGTTCTTCATTGTGGCTCCTACTAGTCGTGGCATGTGGGACGCTGCCTCAGCGTTTTTTGATGATCACTGCCACGTCCGCACCCAGGATTTGAACCAATGAAACCCTGGGCCGCCTGCAGCAGAGCATGCGAACTGAACCACTCGGCCACGGGGCCAGCCCCATCCTTCCCATGTTTTAAAAAGCAACCTCATGCAAAACCTGACATAATTTAAAAAATTTTTCCTGAATCTATTCATTCAAAACTATTTACTTAATGCTTATAATCTGTCAAGTTCTGGTAGGTACTGTGGTTAATGGTGATTTATATAGAGACTCTTACTTCCAAGATCTTACAATCCTGTGGAAGAGAGACAGACATAAAGAAACAACTTAAATACAATGTGCTAACTGTCACAGTAAAGGTCAGTGAAGCGTCATATGGACTTTCAAGGGAGGACAGTTATACTAAACTCGGGAGGGCAAAGATGGTTTTGTGGGAAGAAGTGAGGGTTAAACAGAGATAAGAGAGGAACTGCATGGGTTAAGGCGCAGAGGTAAGAGAGTGAAAGCTAGAGCAGAGCATATGAAGGGGCATGAAGCTTAAGAAAAAATAGTATTTTATAAAGAGAATTTTAAGTCATGCCAAGGAGTGCGAACTAATCATTGTGGCAAGAAAGATTCAGGGAAGAGTTTTAAGCAGATTATTGGCAATAATATATTTAGAAAGAGAAGGTTTATGGCCTGTTTTATGGAGGATGAAAGGGATAAGAAAATGACAAGATAAGAGGAAGCAGTGAAAGGGCTCTTAACAGTAGCCCAGGCAAGAATGAGAATGGCCTGAATGAAGATAATACAGCATGGGAAGAACGAATTGTTTGGATTGGAGACACATTCCAGATATGGAGTCAAAACAAATTAGTAATTGTATATAAACTCTATTACCTATATCTGAGAGCACAGAACAAAGAAGAATGCCTAGTTCAATTTTGTATATTTTAAATTTGAGATGCTTCAAGGACATCTATAAAAAGGTGTCCAGTAGCCATTGGGTTTATGGGTCTCAGAAAAAAAGTGAAATCTGAGCTGGAAATTTCAATTTGGTATAAGCATGTAGTATATGAACAACATAAATTCACAGAGGATCATCCAAGGGAGAGTAGAGTGAGAAGAGGACATCCTGGGGAGCACCAGTATTTCTACTAACTGCCAGAGGAAATAATAGCCTGCCATGAAGACTGAAAGGGGTACCCACCAAAGTAGGATGAGAGTCTGTAGAGAGTCATGTTACAAGGGAAAAAAAACCCATAGGAAGATGATTTTTCCAGAAGGAGAAGTGGTCAATAGTTTCATTTCCAACAATATACAATGGAAATGTGGAATTTTCCATTTTCTTCACTTACTTTAATTTGTATTCACATGTGCCTGTATATTTCAGTGTTGTATTCAACAACGCATCAGTTATTGCTATATAATAAACTACTTGCAAACTTAGTGACTAAAAACAATCCCCAATTTATTTGCTTGTAATTCTGTGGGTCACCAGTGTAAGCTGGGCTCAGCTGGGTATTTTGTTTTCTTAAATTGAGGTGACATTGGTTTCTAACATTACATAAAATTCAGGTCTATGTGATTATATTTCAACTTCTGTATAGACTGCATCATGTTCACCGTCGAAAGTCTAGTTGCCATCTGTCATCGTACACATGTTCCTCTTTACCCCTTTCACCCAGCTGGGTGGTTTTTCAGTCTTGTTTGAGGTAACACATGTGGCCTCAAATTAACATAGTAGTCTGGCATCTTGACTCAAGATGGCCTCTCTCACAAGTCTGGTGGTTTGCAGTGGCTGTAGATTGGGTCTCTCTCTCTACTTGGACACTCATCCTCAAGGAGGCTAGATTAGGCTTCTTTACACGGGGAACTTACAACAGCAAGAGGGTGAAAGTAGACGCTTCAAGGCCTCTTGAGACTTTGCTTAGAAGTTGTATGACATTTCTTCTGATCCTCTGTTGTTCAAAACAAGCCACAAAGCCAGTCTATGTTTAAGAGTTGGGAGAAGAGGCTCTGCCTGTTAATGGAAGAAGGTATAAAGGAGGAGGGTAGCCATGTTTAATCCACCACTATCTTCCCTTTGACTCAAAGGATATACATGACTTCTGTATGCAAAATGGATCAAAGACCTAAATATAAGTGCTAAAACCATAAAACCCATGTAAGATAGGGGTAAAGCATCATGACCTGGGACTTTGCAATGAATTCTTATATATGACACCAAAAGCATGAACAACAAAAGAAAACAAAGGGTACTCTGAACTTAATGAATATTAAAACCTTTTGTGCATCAAGGGACATTATCAAGAAAGGGAAAGACAACCTACATAATGGGAAAAAAATGTCTGCAAATCACATATCTGATTAGGGACTAGTATCCAAAATATATAAAAAACTCTTACAACTCAATAACGACAATAATGGAGCTATGAAAAACAATTCGGTGGTTCCTCAAAAAGTTAAACATAGAATTACCATATGACAAAGCAGTTTTACCGCTGGGTAAAATATACTCAAAAGAATTGAAAACAGGTACTCAAACAAATCCTTGTACATGAAGGTTCATAGCAGCCCTATTTACAACGGACAAAAGGTGGAAATAACCCAAACGCCCGTCAACAGATGGACAGAAAAACAAATTGTTGTATATACATACAATGCTATATTATTCAGTCACAAAAAGGAATGAAGTACTCTCACATGGTGCAATGTGGATGAACCTTGTGGGGACCTGAAATTGGCCACCCCAAGATATGTCTCTTTGGCATCAGGATTATTTGAGGCTGATTGCTTTTGATAAACTGGGACAGGGAAGGAGGCTCTGAGGAATGGAACTTGCCCTTTGTTAGGACACATTTACGTTTGTAAGGTAAATCTCTATCTGTAAAGGTGCCTCCCTCTCTGTACCAGGAAGAAGAAAGGAGATGACCTTCTCCCTAAAAACTCTTAATCAATACCAAAGGCAAGGACTTAAAATCTGCATTTCATTGTGCTAGTCTGGTAACCTCCTGTAACCAACTTCCCTCCCCCTCCCAACGTTGGCATTTCTTTAAGGATTAAGCATCTTTCCTTAGGCTAGGAACTGATTGCTGCGCTCACCTGTGACCGCCCAGCTCCAGACAATAGACTTGCCTCCTGCTACGCCCTCTGAGACAGCAGACCACTACCTGCTGTGTCCATCAAGCAATGTGCCGACAGGGCAATCTTGTGACTATTGTGGGAAGGACATTTCAATCACATGTGAAACACCCTGTTTGGGGGTATATAACCACTCTGTGCACCCCACTTCTTTGGTGCCCTTTCTTCCTTCGGGAAGAAACGCCCCAGGCCATGGTTCCTCATAAAGCTTTGTTTAATTTTCTCTTGCTATTCTGTCTCATGTGAATTTAATTCGTTCTCCAGCCAGACGAACCCCCATTTGGGAAGAGGAAATGTCTTCCTCCCCTACAACCTCAAAATGCCAGGCTCGTAAGAGAAGCCAGACACAAAAGACCACATACTCTATGATTCCATTCATACAAAAAATCCAGAATAGGTAAATCCATAGAAGTAGAAAGCAGATTGTGGTTGCCAGGCCAGGGTAGAGAAGTGAATGGGGATTAATTCCTTCATGTGTATGGGGTTTTATTTTGGAGTGGTGAAAATGTTCTGGAACTAGATATCGGTGGTGGTTGCGCAACACTGTGAATGTACTAAATGCCACTCAGTTATTCACTTTAAAATGGTTAATTTTAGATTATGTGACTTTCATCCCAATAAAAAAAAGCTTGAGGAAATTATAATAAAGTATGGACTTTAGTTAGCAATAATGTATCAATAGTGATTCATTGATTATAACAAATGTACTATACTAATGTAAGATATTAAAATAGCAAAAACTTGGTCCAGAGTATATATGAAATCTTGTATTATCATCCACATTTCTAAGTCTCAAATGGTTCTAAACTAAAGTTTATTTAACAAAAACCAATACTATTTAGGAGAACATAAGAAATTATTACCTAATTAAAAGAAAGAAAATGATGTTAAAGGGAAAAAAACGAATATCACTGTGGCTTTTGAGTCATGGAGTTAAACCCAATCAAATTAATATGAATCTCCAAAGTTTGTATGGGGATTGTAACATTTTGAACTAAAAAACAAGGGACAGTTCAAAATGCAAAGAAACTTCTGAGCTTCCAACTTATTATGGCAGAGTTGTGGACTGAATTGTGCCCCCACCTACCCAAATTCTTATGTTGAAGCCCTACTCTCCGGTGTGACTGTATTTAGAGATAGGGCCTTTAAGAAGATAAAGTTAAATGAGGTGATAAGAGTGGGGTCCAAATCCAATAAGGCTGTTGTTCTTATGAGAAGAGGAAGAGACACCAGAGCTCTCTCTCACCATGTGGACGCAGAGGAAAGGCCATGTGAGAATGCAGCGTGAAGACAGCCGTCTACAAGCCAAGAAGACAACTCTCAACAGAAACCATCCCCTGACGACACTTCGATCTTGAATTTCTAGCCTCCAGAACCGTGAGAAAATAAATTTCTGTTGTTTAAGACCCCCAGTCTGTGATGTTTTGTTACGGCAGTGGGAGCATACCAACACAGGAAACAGTCTGAGATAGCTACTCACATCTATTTCTTACAGAAATGAAAGCACTTCTTAGAGCCAAGAGCTCAGAAAATAGAGCAAAAAGAAGGAAAACAACAAATTAGGAAACTGTTCCCAGGGAGCAACTGAGTTCTAATGAAGAAATAGTTCCTGGTCCCAGATTTGGTAGACCTAACACCACGCGCTCTCAAAAATTTCAGAATTTTATGCATTACTGAAAGCCATGTGCCTTTCATTCCCCCTTTTTTGAATAAGAGTGTTTATTGCGATGGTGCTGTCCCTGTTTCACCAGTGTATGCTGAGGGTGCAGAAGCAGTATTTAACTTGTCATTTTCACTCGCAGATCACTGGGTCAAAAGAAGCTGCACCCAAGGAACTTCATCGGCATCAGATCAGTTGCAGAAAATATAATCATGGACTTCTGCAGGATTCCATAATGAAATAACACTTTTCGGGAGAAGGTGATTATAGGCTGCATTTGGATGGGTTGTTAATCATGTTGCCAATGGACTACCTGATAGACTGCCAGATAAATTATCCCCAAAGAGCCAGGTCTCATGGCATTCACATATGATCTAATACCCTACCACATTAACAGTAGAATTGACTTTGTGCTTTGCTTTGGCCAGTGAGACATCAGCAAACATGACATAAGCAAAGCTTTGTTAAGCACTTGCCCATTGAGGTTTGTCCTCTTGGAACACTCTCCCTGCCACCAGACATGTGAGTGAGGCCATCTTCATTACTATTCCCAGTTGAGTTAGCAGATGTGTGCATCACACGATTGGCCCCAGGCAAAAGCCAGCAAAATTGCCCAGCTGAGCCCAGAACAAACTGCTCAATGGTAACAAAATAAATGCTTATTCTAGCCACAAAATTTTAGCGTGTGTGTGTGTACAGGAATAGATAACAACAACAACAACAAAATAATGGTTACTCTTCTGAAAGTATTTTTATTAGAATAATGGTGACAAAATCCAGAATGCAATGAATAAATGAGTAATTGGGAGGTGAGGAATCAGAGATACTAAATTTAGGCAACTCTTTTCAGATGTTAAGTGGAACGGGAAGAGAAAGAAAAAAGGGATATATTTAAAGGTATGTATAGGATAAAAACATTTTTCTTGAAAACAAGAGGAATCAATATTTTAAATGTTGAGAGGAGTGAGTTAAGAAAAAAGGAGATTTGGAAGACAGAACACCTGATGGAGCAAGATCCTCGCAACAGCAGAAGATGGAAAGCAGGTGAAGGGAGTAGCCATGGATTGGTGGGGGGAGGAAGTCTTCTATGGAAGGACAAAAGGAATAATTTTTGTGGAATTTAAGGATGTTCATAGGTGGGATAACAGGAGTTTGAGGTATTTCTGTTATTATCATATCTCCTATTTTCTTTGGGAAGTCAGAGACAAATGAGTAGTGAGGTGGAAGATTTGGAGGCTTAAACAAAGCAGGGGACTGGAGTAGCCACCACAGAATACTAGAGAAAGTTCTGGTTGACAAACAGAATAATTTCAGAGTGGTATTAAAGGTCTCATTGAGTTTGGAGAGCATGAATGCATAATATCTCGTTTGGATTATTGTGTAATGTTCTCCAGCACTATTCAGCAATGTAGGTGCAGGATGGAGATAGCAGCCCATCAGAGAGTAGGATAAAGAAGTAAAAGACCGTGAGGCCAGCCCGGTGGTGCAGTGGTTAAGTGTGCATGTTCCTATTCTGTGGCCCAGGGTTCACTGGTTCGAATCCCGGGTGCGGACATGGCGGCCCTTGGCACGTCATGCTGTGGTAGGCGCCCCACATATAAAGTAGAGGAAGATGGGCACAGATGTTAGCTCAGGGCCAGTCTTCCTCAGCAAAAAGAGGAGGATTGGCAGCAGTTAGCTCAGGGCTAATCTTCCTCAAAAAAATAAAAAATAATAAATAAATAAAAAGAAGTAAAAGATCAAATAGACCAATTGGTGAGTGTTTTAAGAGATAAACCGACTAGGAAAGGAAGCAAAGAAAAATGGAGATGATAGAATGGGAAATAGTGGATATGTGAGAATTGGAACTGTCCTTAAGTTTCAAATGTGATAGAATAGAATTAAGAGAATGAGAAAACTCAAAAATATTGGAGATTAAGTAGAGTCAGATGATTAAATATTAGGTTTCAGAATTAAAAACGGATGTGAAACAGTATAAGCAAAGCAGTTTTCTGATTAGAATCATAAGCATTTCATGTTTTCTGGTCTCCATAGCTGACACACGCTTAGGGCTAGATAACATACCAAAGTGGTAAAGGGCACGCTCTTAGATGGCTAATACACCTGGTCTGGATGTTGGCTCTACAATTGACTGTGTGATCTTGGGAGAAGTCAGCCTCTGAAGTCATTTTCTTCATTTGTAACAGGGGATAATTCCAGTTTCTACCTCACAAGGTTTTGATAAGGATTCAATAAAATCATGCATATTAAGTGTTTAATACAGCCTACGCTATATAGTAAGAACTTGATAAACATAGCTTTATTATCATTGTTATTGATATTATTTTTGTGCCATATATTTTGTACAATATAGTATTTGTAGAATATAGTATTCTAAAGAATGATTTCTATATACTTTCTCTCTATGCCATTCTTTTAAATCATGGTAGCATCTTAATAATTTGTATTGATTAAACGAAGAGGAAAATTTCAGTTCAGTAGAGATCATCCCAAATTAAATAAAACCATCTCTAGTCCAGGCAGTCTACGAGAATGAGGTGGAAGAAAGATAAAACAAAAGCTTTTATTTGTATGAGAAGTTATCCAGGCGATTAGTTCCATCCTTTTGTAATGTTTTCTCATTCTTTGCAAAAACAAAATGTAGAGAAAATGTTCATAGCGAATCTACTCTGAAGAATTCTCCTTTCAAGATTCAGCATTGCAATTAAACTGCTGTAAGGGGATGGACAAGCTTATGGAAGACGCATCTTTGCTAATCACAGGCTCTATAGAATTCATTGTGACTACAATGGAAAGCACTGTGACACAATGGGCAAGCCAACTATAACGGCTGATCTGAAAAGATTGATCTTTCATTCACCTAATGCATTCCATACCCAAAGTAGATGATGACTTTACAATTACTTATAGAGCTTTATCTAATAAAAGATTCAGATTAGCCTGATTATAAAAAAAATAAGCATCATCCCAAAAAGAAACCCCACACTCATCAGCAGTCGCCTCTAGCCCTAGGAAATCCCCAATCTGCTTTCTGTCTCTATAGACTTGCCTGTTTCAGATATGTCACATAAATGGGATCATATAATATGTGGTCTTTCGAGATTATGGTAATGGTTACACAACTCTAAATACACTAAAAACCATTGAATTGTACATGTTAAATGGCAAATTTTATGATATGTAAATTATCTCAATAAAGCTGTTTTAAAAAATCAAACAGCGTATAGAGAAGCACAGTTGACAATCTAGACAAAAGTGAAACTGCTGCAAATTAAAAGAAGAGGAAAAACTGCTGGCCTAGAGAGGGCATCACTTTCTTCCTCCCTGTCCTTGGCCCCATCCCAATCCCACCATAAATGCACTCCTTGCAGTCTCCAGTAAAAATTCAGCCTCAGTGGGGGGAAACATCACTATGGATTGAACAAAGTCAAAGTCAAGAGCATTATTTCAGCTAAATTTTCGGATTTGGGGCCTCAGCAGGAGAGACTAAAATAAGGCTGTACTTGGGCAAACACTCTCTTCTCTTTTGCTGGCTGATGGACACTTCATGGACCAGACTGTCCTCATCATTGCACCAGCCGTTTTCAACAATTGGAGTAATAAAACATGAGATTTGGGGAATTTAGAGAAAGAATTATTAATCAGTTGCCTGCGATGACTCCTAACCCTAAAATCCAGAGGAATCAGGTAATCTGCAACTCAAAATAAAGTTTACTTGGTGCAACTCCTTATGGGATTACAATGGAATTTGGGGCAGAGGCTCCAGCTGGTAATCACCAAGTTGTTTTCCTCTGCCTTGCTTTGCTCTCTGCAGACATAATCACCCTGGGAACTGGTGGAGCAGTAAACCCTGTTGTTCCCCAGCACTAAAGAGGTACAAGACCGTCCTGGGGATTATAGGCAATGACCAAATAAAATTGGAAAATGTTAGTCTGTTCTCAAAGATACAATCAGTTGATAACTTTTATTGGGTAAAACGTTTTTAAGTGGTAAAAACGTTGAGAAGAAGTGTCCTTTTCGTTCAGGAATTTCTGGAATTATTAAAATGCACCCAGACATACACTTACAAAAATTTAGTATTTTCTGCAGGAAAATTATTCATTTTAAATATTTCTTACACAAGGAACCCACTTTATTTGAACCTAGGTTTATGCTTAGGTTAACTAATTCTGAATTATGATCTATAGGAAAATATCATACATAGCTTACCATAAAAATCCATATGTGTTTATCTTTTTTGGAAATAATAGATCCTATTAGCTTTTGTTTACAAAAATTCACAAGCTATTTTTGAAAGATTTCTCTCAAATCCTGCTTCCTTAATTTTTATTTTTGAAGAAAGACTACGAATGTAAAGTTGTCTAACTAATATTACCAAAAATTCATTTTTCCAAATCATAATGGGAACTTCTTTTCTCATTTTAGTAGGTTAGTCAGAAAAAAAAATCATCTTTAAAGAAGATAGGTGGCTACTCCATTCCCAAAATATTAACTCAAATGTAGATAACTAAGTGTCCGATCAATAGTTGTGGTGACCTAAACAAAAATCCAGCATAAGAAACATAAATAAGGGGCTGGCCCCGTGGCCGAGTGGTTAAGTTCGCGCGCTCCGCTGCAGGCGGCCCAGTGTTTCCTCAGTTCGAATCCTGGGCGCGGACATGGCACTGCTCGTCAGACCACGCTGAGGCAGCGTCCCACATGCCACAACTAGAGGAACCCACAACGAAGAATACACAACTATGTACCGGGGGGCTTTGGGGAGAAAAAGGAAAAAAAATAAACTCTTTAAAAAAAAAAAAAAAGAAACATAAATAAATAAACTCTACTTACCACTTCAACACTAGCAAATTAACTACCAAATATATAGTTAATAAGAAAATGAAATAACTTTTTTTTAATTTCAGAAAATAGAAAGTCTACAACAGGTCTTGAATTTTTTTTAAAAAAAAGGTTATGAGCATTTATTTCACAATGAATCTTTCACATAAAGTTTATATGTATATCATGTTTATTTACTTGTAAACATATTATTATCATTATTACAGCTTTTTTCTAGAAGTGTATATATCTGACATTCTTATTTTGCATGCTTCATGTTGTCAAAATGCCAAGTAACACTCTATGTTAACGAGAATTAAGGCCTGCTTTTGCCCGTTAGGGTCATAAAAGAGAGGCTGAAATGGGCTTTGGAGTCAGAAGGAACTCAGCTCAAATTCCAAGTGTAATGCTTACTACCCTCAGTAGTAAAGGAGGATTCCTGTAAAGGACAAATACAGAAATATGCATTTGTTAAGTGCCTGGAAAATAGTAGCTATTTGGTAAGTGGTAGCTCTTACTATATTGGGTGGATAGTAAGATGTATCTATGCAAGAAAGTTTCTGCTCCAGGTTCTCATTTGTTGTTTCACTCAACAGCCGTTTACTGAGCGCCTAGTATGTATTAGGCTCTGAACCAGGACCGAGAGGACAGTCTAAGCAAGTCGCCCTGGTGCTTGTCTCCTTTTCTACTTATTCACTACTTATTCAGTTGGCTCAATTACATAATATATTTACAAAATAAAGGCTCTGTTTTCAGTTGTTCTGAAGATAAGCTGTAAAATAGCTTGTTTTGTGAATAATTTTACCTAAGCTAATCTTTTAATTGACCCATTGTCCATAGTATCCAGCAGTTTACCCATTGCTCAGACCCGAGGGGGACTGGGTAAAGTACATGGGCTTTAACAACAGCGTGCTCAAATCCCAAGTCTGCCTTGTGACCTCGAACAGTTTCTGAGCTATTTTAAATTGTTTCCCCATCTATCAATTAGATATAACAATAACCATTCAACAATAGTTTTGAGGTCTAAGAGAAATAACATAGCAAAACTTGGTGTCTTATTTATATTAGGTTTTTAATAAATAATAACCATTATAATTGTTTATTAAAACACCCATGAATCTATTTTCATCATTTTTAACAACATGACTAACTGTTAATTGATGTGTACAGCATATCATATCAATAAATATTAATTCTCTTCTATGTACTTATACTCTTCAGGGCCCAAGACACCACCAGACCTGTGACCTGCAAAGCTATCCTGAAGGGGTAGTCTGATTTCAAGCAACAAAGAAGCAACAGATGTAATGATAATAATATAGAGTGATATAAATAATATTACAGAAATAACAACAGCTAATATATACTGAGTGTATCTCATATGCTGGCACTTCAACATAGTACTTCCATTCCCATCCAAGGTCACAGAATGTGTGGCCCTAGAGCCTGCAATCTTAACTACCGCACTCCAGTGCGGCTCGAAGGAGAGAACACCCTGGACCAAGCATCGTCAGTAGCTTATCAGAATTTTTTCAGAGCCGGATCTAGTAACAGTGGTGGAGGAAGACAGATAGCACAGGTCTCTGGCAAACTTATCTTCCTGATTGAGCAGTCTAATTGTCCATTAATTGCTCAGAAATATAATCTTAATAAAAGGTTTGAAGAAGTTTTTATCATTCCTAAATCATCCTTTGAAAATAATTGAAAGTTACACTGATTTCGAGATTGAATTCCCTTCAGAATAATAAAGGCAAACTTGAACAGGTTAAAAAGACAAAGAAAGAAGCATTATACCCTATTAAATATTTCTTTAGAACAAAATAACTCATTAAAAGGGCACTCTGTCCTTTTATATGCCAATTTACTCATCTAATCATCTAATCAGTTTACTGTCCTTAAAAAGGATGTAAATACTATTTAATTTACTAGTCAGTTTGGCTTATGGAAATTACGACTTCGCTTGATTGCCTCTGGATAAAGAACAAACAGGTAGGAAAAAAACGAATAAGGTCGTTTCACCCTTCTGAAGTGAGACTATCAAAAACATGTCTAGATTAGTAAATTATGGAACTGAGCAAAGATTCCACAAAGTATTCCAAGGACCATTAAAAAATAATTCCCTGGGTTCTTTAAGTTACAGACCCTTACAGACTCTACAAACTTACAAAAATGTTAGCATTTTAAATGTCATTTACCTGTTTCAAATGGTCCTGTATTTTAGACTCCACATCTTCAATGTGTGAAATCATTTTGTTGACACATGGTGCTGGGATGTTTACTAAAGCACAGCTGTGACGTCGACATGGGTAGCTAAAGTAAATGCCTTTATTCACCCCTAAAGATAAAGCAGCCAGAGGAAGTGAGTTAGCAGCTATATGCAGAGTAGGAAATGTTGATATTCAGAATTGCAAAAAGTATTCTGCTTTATTAATACTAATCCTCAAACTTTCTTTAATAAACAGATTGATAAATATGTCAGAGAACTATAGAATGAAACTTCAAAAAATCTAAAACCTAAAATAATCATTTATGACTTAAAATGGAACAAATAAAAATGAACCTAAGAAGGAAGAATAAAACTTCAAGTTAAAAAGTTAAACTGTTCCACAGCATTGTTATCTAACTATTGAAAAAAATAATAAAAAAGGCAGGAAACTAGTTAATCCATTTGTCTCTAAACAGATCTTAAATCACTTAAAAAATGACTTTGAAATATATTTTAAATTCTCCCTTCAAAGAGATTCCACATCTTCCCATGTAAATAACATCCAACCACTCAAGCATCAAAGAAGTTCTTCCTTCAATCCAGCATGAGTTTCTCTTGCTGAAAAAAATGAAAGCAGGTTCCCTTCATCCTCATAATAACCTCATTTTCTACCTTCCATTTCTGAAAATTGGAGTCTCCTGCGCAGAGTGATTGATGTTCTCACTATAGCATTCAAGTTGTACTCATCAGAAAATCCACTCAGTCCGATGTGCCTCAGTGATTCTAATCCTGGCATGTCCCGAATCAACTGAAGGTTGCAGAAGCACAGCAAAGTTGTCCATGAAACTCTACTGAAGTGCTTACTTGCATTCCTTTGGCCTCTAAGAACCCTATTGGGCTGGATTATAGCTTCAATCACGGATCTTAAATGCAAGACACAAATAGGCTCAGTGCCTCAATGAGAATGGTGTATTGTCCTCATTTCAGTTGACCTTGAGGCACTTAGAAGTAACGCTGTTGCCTTCAGGCTAGACCTTTTGTTTCAACATTAACCCATAGAGATGGTAAATATTTCAGATATTTTCATTTAAACTGCAATCTTTTAAGTATCTTTTAAATGAAGTCTCATAATATCCTCCTACAAAAACACAATCTTTGTGAAAATGGCATATTTGTTTCATTTACAAATAAAAGCATTTACTCTAGCTCATACATATCTAACGTTTCTTTGGGAACTAAAAATATTAGCCAAACGTGGGACTAAGCTAAGTATTTTTGATGTCACATTTTATTTAATCTTCATAACAATCTTATAAAACGGATTATCTTGATTTCCTATACGAGGAAACCAAGGCTTAGACAAGTTTTCCAATGTGTCCAGCTCCACGGAGTTAGTAGCTGTGAAAGCCAGGACTTCCACTATATCTCCCTGGCTATTGATTGTAAGCTATACAATGAAGGTTATTTTTATTTTTTTTTTTAAGTGGCAAAATAAAGAGAAGCAGTCCTAAAAATATATTCCAGGGCATCTCAAGTGTTTCACACATCACTTGTTTTTGAAGTTTGAATATTCCTTCAGTCTCTTCAAAATCTGCAATTTCATTTATTTTTTGCTTCCCTTAAGGAATCACAGGTCTCCCTACTACTATGCCTGCCCACTTCCTACAGCTATTATCCTATACTAAATTTTGCTTTAACTAACAATTTTTTTCAAATAAGCAATCTATACTAGCAGCCACAATATCCTCATATCTTGACTGATGAGGATCAAGAGTGCCCCAGGGAAAGAAGCCCGAGGTGTCCTGTCCTACTGATCTGTATCATCCTCCGGGAAGCATAGGAGGTCCTGACTTAATCCAATCTGATTCTTAGCTAAAGTTATAGGACCACCCAATAACCAGACCCCACCCGCACTGATACCATTTTAACAACTTTTTCATGATCTTTCCTTTGTCTGGTAAAGAAATAACTCACATACCTATGTCTTATAAATTTAGCCCTGCCCTCAAACCATTGCAGCTCTTCCTGCCCATGGGTCCTGTCCCCATGCCTGCAGCTCTTATTGTCTATGGGTCCTGTCCCCATGCCTGCAGCTCTTATTGTCTTTTGGTCTTTTCCCCA
This sequence comes from Equus asinus, assembly GCF_041296235.1. Classification (NCBI taxonomy): domain Eukaryota; kingdom Metazoa; phylum Chordata; class Mammalia; order Perissodactyla; family Equidae; genus Equus; species Equus asinus. Next base: position 40,120,137 of record NC_091796.1, on the reverse strand, counting down.
TGCCTGCAGCTCTTTACTGCCCATGGGCCCTGTCCCCATGCTACTCCATGTTATTCTCTGAATAAAAGATCACTACTGCCAGAACTTGAGAGTCTAAGAAATCTTTCTTTTGACTCCTTGACTCACCGAGCCTGCATCATTGATCTCTTCTTCAAATTGCAATTTCTAGGCACATATTAACATTCTTCTTACATGGCTCCTTCACTATGAGGAACTCTTGAATCTTTCAGACATTTGAGTGCATCTATGGCACTTTCTATTTGTCTTTATTAGAACTCGCATTGCACTCTGCTGTATCACACGTATCTGTTTCCCCATCTATCTTCCCCATGAAGTTTTGCATTTTTTATGGAAAGAAACTATGTTTAGCCTTAAAAAATGTTGAATAAATGAATGAATGGATAAATTCCTCTATTTTTTATCTTACCACACTGTAAACTGGCTTCTGTTCTCTCAACTTTACGGAATCTTCATTCATAAACCCCACTAATCATTATTTCTACTACCATCTCTGAAGGACGAACTGATACAGAATTCGTCCTCTAGTTATAAACAACTCTAAAACTGGAAAAAATATACGAGATAACTGTTTTCAGACATTAGAAAATAGTAATGCAAGGCTTTGAGTCCTAAGAAAACGAAATCCATGAAGTTGAGCCCCATAATCACAAAGTTCTCTGCCAAGGGACAATTTCTCAACTGCAATATAGAGATCTGAGGACAGAGCACAGCATGGAAGTCCTGGTGAGTAAGGGACAAAGATAAGTGTCATAGGCAGCAGAACTACCTAGAATCTTCATGGCAGGGAACTGAAGAAGACAGAGCAGTACAGAGAAGGGCCCCCATAAATCCATGTAAGCATACTCTCTGAATCTGTAGATGAGGGTTAGACTGTGTGTGTGTGTGCAGAGCAAAATTACTTGAAGATTGAGCATATGCTATGGGATTGAGAGAGGAACAGAAATACTAGAGGCTGAATTGTGTTGATGAAAAAGTATTGGCAAGAGACGGGGAGAAAACTTAGAGGTCCAGTGCTGACAGAATGGAGAGCTCATCAACACCTTAACAACCTTGACCTTTAGCTGAGATACCAGAAAAGTCACATCTTAGGAGTAAGGATTGTACATTAGAGTAAGACCTCCTCTAGATCTACCCTAAAAGTCTAAAATCAAGCTATGATAGAATATGCAGAGATAGAGAATTCAGCTAAATTAGAGAGGACTGGTAAATGCCTTGGGTTTTTTATACATCTGCATAAAATCAAGCGTTCACCAGTTTAAGTTGATCAAATGGTAACTGAGCTGCCTGCTGGAAAAAGAATCAATTCTCTTCAGAGAAGGATAACAGAATCCAGTCTTTACACTGGATACACAAATTTTCAGTACTGAATCATACAAGGAAACAAAGAAATGTGTTTTAATAGTCTAGAAAAAAACTGAACCCAAGATAGCCCAGAATTTGTATTTAGCAGACAAAAATTTTAAAGTAGCTACTAAAAATATAGTCAAACAGGGAAAGAAAAAAATAGGTTCAAGTAATTGAAGGAAAATAAAGTCTTAATAAGTGAACATATGGGGAGTCTCAGTAGAGAAATGGAAACTATGAAAAAGAACCAAATGGAAAGTCTAAAACTGAAAAGTATGAAAATTTAAATAAAAAAAAAAACTGGTTTGACTTAGCAACAAATTAGATATGGTGGAGTAAAGATGAATTGATAGAAATTATCCAAACTGAAGTACAGAAAGAAAAATGAAAAAACCCAAACAAACAGATCCTCAAGGAATTGTGGGACAAAAATCAAATAGTTTAACACATGTGAGGTGGAGGTTCTGGAAGAAGAGAGTGAAATTTGGAGTGAAAGATATTTGTAGAAATAACAGCCAAAAAATTTCAAAATTTGATGGAAAACATTGACTTACACCTCTAAGTGGTTCAGCAAATCCCAAACAAATAAAGTGTAAAGAGAATTATACCTGGGAGCATCACAGAAAACCAACAATAAAGAGGAAATTTTTAAAGGTGCCAGAAAACAAAAAGACACATTACATAAGGGAGACATGGATATGAATAACCATTACATTTCTCATCAGAAACAATACAGGATAGAATATAATAGAAAAATATCTTTAAAATGCATGTAGGCAGGCAGGAAAAAAGGAAGGAAGGAAGGGAGGGAAGGAGGGAGGGAGAAATATTAAAGAAAAAATAATAAATTACACTTCATCAAAATCAAAACATTCAGCTCCTCAAAATGACATTATAATAAATGAAAAGGTAAGCAAGAGAATGGGAGGAAATATATATATATCTGACAAATGACTTATACCTAGAATGTGTGAAGAAAATTTACAACTTCCTATGCAGGAAGACAACCCAATAAAAAATGGGCATAAGACTTGGATTCTTCCAAAAGACAACATACAAATAACTAGTAAGCATGTAAAAATATGCTCAACATCATCAGTCATCAAGAAAGTGCAAATTTAACTCAAAGTATAGAACCATTTCACAATCACTATAACGCCTAAAATTAAAATGTCATCAAAGCCAGTATTAATGAGGATATGGAACAGCTGGAACTCATACATTGCTGATAGAAATGCAAAATCAAGATTAAAATTTTTTGGTAAATATAAAGAGTTCTCTACCAGAATGATCTGGGATGAAACAAATATGAACCCCTATACATTTCCTCATCTCTTTCTACCTCTTTCTGCATACAATATCAGAAATACTTTCAGAGATAATGTTTTATGAACTCCCAATGAACAAATTTTAATTCTAGATTTCACACCCAAAACATTCATCCTTTTCTTTCTCTTCTAAAAAACATATTCTCAATGAACCAGAAAGGTTCTAGTACCTGACATTCTCAGAATGAGAACAAAGAAAACGTTTATTTTAAAAATTCATACATTCCTCATAGGCAAGACCTAGTGGCCTAGTGGTTAAGTTCCACATGCTCCACTTCAGTGGCCCAGGTTCAATTCCTGGGTGTGGACCTACACGTCTCTGTTAGCAGCCATGCTGTGCTGGTGACCCACATACTGAAAAATAGAGGAAGCTTGGCACAGATGTTACCCCAGGAAAAATAATTCATACATTTCTGAAATTGTGAACAATTCTTATGAACAAAATTGTTATTAACAATATATTACAATATTGTATTCTTAATATTACATAGCACTACTGTGTTAACTATTAATGATATTAAGGTTTGTTAATAAAAATACAATATTGTCATCACAAACTAATGAGTGAATATAAATATAGCTTACATAGCTTATTATACAATTTACATTCAGTCCTCACCTGCAGTATTTGTCATTTTACTTTCATGAAAAATCTCAACAGTTTCCTTAGGAGGACCAAACAGAACCAAAGCTTCTGACGTTGCATTGTCTTCTAAAAAGAAAACAAAACTTTCAGTGAACAGTTAGTACAAATTTTTTAAATAAGCAAAATAATGTACAAAACTATGTTGTGAAATTGTTGTCCTTGATAGAGCAACTATAACACAAATATTAACTAAAACCCACAAGAGAATATCTTTAGAAGTTTTCTCTGTTTTCTTCAATTGGCTTAACTCTCACAAGAAGGTATTCAAAATAGCATGCGGCTATTAAAAGCAAACAGAGGAACTGTCCAGAGTGACGGCACCAAAACTGCAGAGTAGGAGACCCCAGCCTCCATGCCCCAACAAAGATCAACAACTAGATAGTTTTCCACAAACAAAAATAGCCCTGGGGGAGCCCAGCAATCCACTCAAGAAACTTCAGCAATATAGAGGAACAAAAAACCTGGAAAAAAACACACACAAAGGGAAGGAAGATAGTTTAATTTTGCCTGCATCATCCCGTCCCCCAGGCAGACACTGCTTGGCATCAAGAGGGAACATTCCAACTTGAAAATAGTTCCCCTCCCTGGGAAAGAGAGAACAGGGTGAGTGACCAGCTTTCCCACCCTTTGGGGGCACTCCTTCAGTTTCATCCCACCAAGAGACTAGCAAAGCTGAGATGTATAGAGATAGCTTAGAACAAGGAAGAAAGACAGAGGCTATCAATATCAGTCATGCAGAGGAAGTGAACACAGTTCCCAATGGCCTGCTCTGCAAAGGACCCCAGCAACTTTGCCAGCAAAGTATCTTTCAGAAATGAAGTAGAGAGAAAGAGTTTCCCAGACAAACAAGAGCTGAGGGAGTTCATCACCACTAGACCTGCCTTAAAAGAAATGCTGAAAGGAGTTCTTCAGGCTGAAATGAAAGGACTCTAATTAGTAAAATGAAAACATATGAAAATATAAAACACACCATTAAGATAAGCATAGAGTCAAATTCAGAATACTCCAGTAATGTAAATATGGTGGTGTGTTAATCACTTAACTCAAGTATAAAGGTTAAAGGACAGAAGTATTAAAATTAGCTATAGCTTCAAAAATTAATAAACACACAATCTTAAAAAATGTAAATCGTGACATCAAAAACATAAAATGTGGGGGCCTGCATCGTGGCATAGTGGTTAAGTTTCGCATGGTCGACTTCGGTGGCCCAGATCCCAGGGGGCAGACCTTTAACACTCATCAGCCATGCTGTGGCAGTGACCACATGTAAAGTGGAGGAAGATTGGCACAGATGTTAGACTAGGGCTAATCTTCCTCCAGTGAAAAAAGAGGAAGATTGGCAATAAATGTAAGCTCAGGGCTAATCTTCAGCAGGAAAAAGAAAAAACCCATAACATAAGGGGGAATAAAAAGGTAGAGTTTTTGTATATGATTGAAGTTAAGCTGTAATCATGTTAAAATAGACTGTTATAGCTATAAAATGTTTCATGTAAGTCTCAAGGTAAGCACAATGCAAAAATTTACAGTAGAAACACACACACACACAAAGAAGGGAATCAGAGTATACCACTATGGAAAATCATCAATTCACAAAGGAAAACAGCAAAAGAGGAAGCAATGAACAAAGGAACTACAAAACAGGCAGAAAATAATCAACAAGATGCATTAGTAAGTCCCTACCTATCAATAATCACTTTAAATGTAAATGGATTAAATTCTCCAATTGAAAAGCAGAGAGTGGCTGAATGGATTAAAAAAAAAAAAACCCAACTATACGCTACAACAAGAGACTGATTTTAGCTATAAGGACACATATAGGCTCAAAGTGAAGGGATGGAAAAAGATATTCCATGCAAATGAAAACCAAAAGAGATCAGAGGTGGCTATACTTATATCAGACAAAACAATCCCATTTACAATAGCATGAAAAGGATAAAATACTTAATAATAAATTTAACCAAGAAACTGAAAGCTCTATACACCAAAAACTATAGGACACTGAAGAAAGAAATTGAAGAACACAAACAAATGGAAAGATGTCTCATGTTCATGGATCAGAAGAGTAGATATTGTTAATATGTCCATTCAATTCAATCCTTATCAAAATTCCAATGGCATTTCTCACAGAAACAGAAATAGAAAAAATAATCCTAAAATTCATATGGAAACACAAAAGATCCCATATAGCCAAAGTAATCTTGAGAAAGAACAACAAAGCTGGAGGCATCACACTTCCTTATTTCAAAATATATTACAAAGCTATAACAAACAAAATAGTAAGGTACTGGCATAAAAACAGACACACAGATCAATAGAACAGAACACAGAGCCCAGAAATGAACCAATGCATATATGATCAACTAATATTTGTCAAGGGAGCCAAGAATACTTAACGAGGAAAGACAGTCTCTTCAATAAATGGTGTTAGGAAATTCGACAATCACATGCAAAAGAATGAAACTGGACCCCTATATTACACCACTCACAAAATTAACTTAAAATTAGTTAAAAACTTAAATGTAAGACCTGAAACCTTAAAACTCCAAAAGAAAACATAAGGAAAAAGCTCCTTGACATTGATCTTAAGGATCTTTTCGATATGACACCAAAAGCACAACCAACTAAAACAAAAATCAACAAGTGGGACTAGATCAGGCTAAAAAGCTTCTGCACAGCAAAAGAAACAACCAACATAATGAAAAGGCAACCTACAGAATGAGAGAAAATATTTTCAAACCATTTATCTGATGAGGTTAATATCCAAAATATATAAAAAACTCATACAACTCAAAAGCATAAAAACAAATAATCCAACTAAAAAATGGGCAAAGCGCCTGAGTAGACAGTTTTCCACAGAAGACATACAGATGGCCAACAAGTACATGAAGAGATGCTCAACATCACTAATTATCTGGCAAATACAAATCCAAACCACAATGAGATATCACTTCACACTTGTTAGAATGGCTATTATTAAAAAGGCAAGAGATAACAAATGCTGGCAAGGATGTGGAGAAAAGGGAACCCTTGTACACTGTTGGCATGAATATAAATTTGTATAGCCACTAACGAAAGCAGTATGGAAGTTCTTCAAAAAATTAAAAAGAGAACTGCCATGTGATCTAGCAATCCCATTCTGGGTATATATCCAGAGGAAATAAAGTCACTATCTTGAAGTGTTATCTGTATTTCTCTGTTCAATGCAGCATTATTCATAATAGCTTTGACATGGAAACAACCTCAGTGTCCATCTGTGGATGAATGGATAAAGAAAATGTGGTAGATGAATATACAATGGGATATTGTTCAGCCATAAAAAGCAAGAAAATTCTGCCAATCGCAACAGCACAGATGGACCTTGAGGGAATTATGCTAAACGAAGTAAGTCAGACAAAGGCAAATACCATATGCTCTCACTTATATGTGGAATCTAAAAAGCTAAACTCATAGAGACAGAGAGTAGAACAGTGGTTGCCAGGGGCTGGGTGATGATATTGGTTAAAGGGAACAAACTTCCAGTTATAAGAGGAATAAGTTCTGAGGATCTAATGTCCAGCATGGAGACTATAGCTAACAATGTTGTATTGTGTACTTGAAAGTTGCTATGAGAGTAGATTTTAAATGTTCCTCTCATAAGAACAAGAACAAAATAGTACTTATGTGAAGTGAAGCATGTGTCCAATAATCTTATTGTGGTAAACATTTCACAATATATACATGTATCAAATTATCACATTTGTACACACTAAATGTATGCAATGTTAGATGTCAAATGTATCTTAATAAAGCTGGAAAAATAAATTAAAAAAATAGAAGCAAACAGCAAATAGATAAATCATTATGTGCTGATATAGAGTAGTCCAAGCTACATTGTTAAGTGAAAAGTAACGAGACAAAAATTTGTATGTACCTTTGTCACCACTTTTTGTTTTTTTTAAAAAAAGATGCAGAGGTGGACAGATAGGTATTGTAGATGCATTTAAAATTCACAGATCAAGAAACTGTTAGGACTAGTTATCTTTGGAAAGAGGAAATGGAGAGACGAAGAGGGGAAGTTTTACATTTCATTTTACAATCTCTGAAGTGTTTAAAAAATCTCAAACAAAAGAATATGTTATTATTTGTTTGACAGTTTCTTGTAAAGTTAAATATATCTACTCCACGATGCAGCAACTCCACTCCTAAGCTTTTACCCAAGATAAAGGAAAGTGTAGGTGCACAAGAAGATCATCCAAGAACATCTGTGATAGCTTTCATCATAACAGCAGAAACTGGAAACAACCTAAATGTCCATCACTAGAAAAACAAATTGTGAAAAGTATTGTGTATAATGCTGAACAGTAAAAAACAATGAGCTACTAATACATGAAGTAACACCGGTGAATTTCAAAAATACATCGAGCAAAAATCATCAGAGAAAACAAAATGGATATTGTATAATTCTATTATTACAAGATTCAAGAAAAGATAAAATTAAACTATCGCGACAGATATCAATAGCGGCTGCCTGTGGCAGGTGAGAAACTTTCCAGGGTGAGGAAAATATTTCCTATCTAAAACAGAGTAGTGTTTGTTCATTTATCATGTATATGTTTATTAAAATGCATTAAATTATAAATTTAAGACAACCATTTCACTGTATGTAAATTATAAAATAGAAAATATATTTTTTACTCTAATGGCATTAAAATATTTTGGCAGATTTTAGTGACATAAACAAATAAACGTTAAGATTTAAATGCTTGCAGAATATCTTCTGCTAATATTTAATAACCATTACAAAGGATATTTATACTCCAAAACTCCCTAATGAATAAAATGAGGCAAAGTAAATTCAATGCAAAGATGCAAAACACAAAAGAAATGACAAGAAAGTGCTGAAGAAGCACAAAAATGATAAAAGATATTGCTAATCAAATAACTCATTGATTAAAAACTTGTAAATAAAAATTTTGTAAATAAAATGTGTGAATTTTTTTCCTGAGAAATAAAATTTGATATGAGCAAATTATGAAAGAATCTAGAACTTAGGTTAAACAGTAATGAGAGTAATCATTTTACAATTAAAGCTATAGTTAATAATGAAGAAATATTTATGTATGTGTAATACAGCAATATCATATTTAAAAAACAATGCACTTTTTAACAGAAAAATTTAGAGAAAAATATAGGGGGAGATTTTAACTCACTATCATTTATCTATGGCGTATGAAGTTCAGAATAACTAAATTATATATGTACATAAAATATGAAGAATACATCACAGCAAAATTGATACACAAATTATAAATCCCACAAAGATACAGAATACACGATTTTAAAAGTAATAAAACTTTATGAAGAGTGAAGGTGTCTTAGGCAACAATATAATAACTCAAAAATTTAACAAGGAGAAAGTTGCTACATTAACCAATTTACAATTAGAAATTAGTCACATAAAATAAATTCAAAAGTACTTGGAAATTTTAATGTGTATTAAATGTGTCAAGGAATAATTCCATGTCATAAAAAGTATTTAAAAATGAAAACACTTTGTAAGAAAGCCTTTTTGATGTATTTGAAACAGAAATACATTCAGAATTTAAATGATTCATTGTATATAATAATATACTTAAAATATAGGTAGAAAAAAGAAAATATAAGTATGTGCACATAGAAATTAAAATGAGAAATAGGAAGGAAATAATTCTAAAGTGTAACTGAACATCTACCTGATAAACCACCCAAACCCAAATGGCGCCACATATGGGTTTCTTCACAAATACCAGCATGGACCATTAAATGGCATAAACGGCAAATGCTTGACTTTACCAAATTGCTGAGCTTTTTGTATTACAACCACAACTTCGGTCCCCTTCTCTTGTTCCTTCATTCAGACTCTACGGTGATGATATGAGCTTTTTGCATAATTTAGACCTCAGTATTCTCTTTGAACTTTATTTTTACTCTAGTCTTCAGAATAGACAGAAACTTCTAAAACATGTCTAAGTCTTGATGACCCCAATCCCCACATTCAGTCCTTCATTCAGCGACTTGGGGAGTCTGCGATGTAGCAGTTTTGTAGAATGTTCAAAGCATTAAAAGAGAAGGGTTTTCATAGTCAAATCCTTGTGCAAGTCAGAGATTGACACAGGAGAAATACAATTGTAATTGAAAATACAACTAAGAGCTCTTTAAAAAGATGAATTAAAAAGACAAAACTGGCAAACTGCAAATAAAACAAAACGAAACAAACAGAATTTCATACATCACAGAATTCTATGGGAATTACTGTAAAAGGTTAAAAGAAAATTAATGCATCAGTAATTTCAAATTCTACATGCCATTCTTGCCCCAATGTGATCCAGTATCCCTCTATGTCACATATATATATATATAAATACACAGAAAGAAATATATAAATATGTCCATATGTTACTTCATTCTCAGGACACAGAGAACTTCCTTATCAATTTTAAAACCGTATTTCATCAGTTGTTAGAATAATACTTTTACACATGGTAAGGTCAGTGAAATCAGGACGCATATTAAAATTCAAAGTAGCATAGTTTAATTGGTAGGTTTTTTATTTCTTAGGAGTTATAAAATAATGATGAGTTTTATAATTAAAAGCATCTTATATTTCATGAAATAGTGTTTCATAGCATCTTGTATTAATGTACCATAATTTACTAAACCAATGAAGATGGGAAAATCTCAAATAAAATGAAATTGCCTAATATTTACTGAACACACACATGATAATTGATTTCAATATATTAGCTTATTTAATTCTTTGTAGCAATAGATATTAATTCCCATTTTACACATGAGTAAAATGTGGCCCAGAAAGGTAGTGAACAAAACCAGGCTAACAAAGTTAGTAACTGATGGAAGGAAGATTCAAACGTCTTAACTAGATCTGAACTCTTTTCAACTATATTAGCACTCTTCAAAATACATAATTCAGAGATATTTTAATAAGTATACAAAGAAAAGGGATTCTATGATCAAAAAACATATGGTTTAAGCAAATGTCTTCAACTCAGGACATTTTAAGGCTTCCAATATGTTAATGCTCCTCAAAAAATCTCCAAGAAACAGATAAATTATATAGAATTTCCCAGTTGTATTTTACCTCAGAATCATTTTCTTCCTTCACTATATCTTGGTATTTATATTCAGCAGAACACTCTTTGAGGAATATACCCCAAAGCACATTACCTGTCAAATTTTTGAAGAAATAGAATTCAGGAGGGGATTAAAATTGTTAAATTTTACAAGCCAGAAGAGTTTCTCTCAACATAAAAATATGATTCAATATAAAATAATGATGTATAGCACACTTCATGAAACGGCAGATAGGTTTATCAGACCAAATTTTCCACTGAAAATAATTTAAAAGGCATCATATATATCTCATGCCTTTTAAATTACTTTACGCTTAATATTACATATTGCATATGTATTATATATATGAAAGAGAAGCTGAACGAGATAGAAACCACTAGGACAAAATCTAAAGGAGAGTAGGAACCTAGAGTTTTAATTGGAGCACCTGAGTATAAATGTGCTATTTACATAAAGATCATTTGCAGTTCCTGGAAAACTTGGGCTCAGTTTGGTGATGCCTGATGACACATAGGTGTCATAAAATAATAAGCTAATATCTAGTCAGGAATTCTTAACTTAGGTTCTAGGAACCTAATTTAAGGGATTCACGAACTTGGATGGGGAAAAAATTTACTCTTACTTTATTTTCAAAGTAATTCTGTACTTTTTACAATACATCTAAAAATATGATTCTCGGGGTTGGTCCCGTGGCTGAGTGGTTAAGTTTGTGTGCTCCACTGTGGCAGCCCAGGGTTTCACCCGTTCGGATCCTGCGTGTGGACATGGCACCGCTCATCAGGCCACGTTGAGGCGGCATCCCACATGTCACAACTAGAGGGACCTGCAACTAGGATATACAACTATGTACTGGGGAATTTGGGGAGATAAAGCAGAAAAAAAAAAAGAGAGAGAGAGAGAAGATTGGCAACAGTTGTTAGCTCAGGTGCCGATCTTTAAAATAAATAAATAAATAAAAATATGATTCTCAAGCCAGGGAGTATAAACTTCAACAAACTTCAAAGTGCCTATGGCACAAAAAAGTTATACCCCTTAACTTCCAACTAAATTGTAAAATTCACATTAAATTTGGACAGCAAAGGACGACAGTCTCAGAGTCAACATAAACCAGAAATAAACAGAAGTGTGAACCACAAAAACAACCTCTATCAGAACTCAAGGAACTGTAGTGAAATTGTCTCTATGTTGAGTGTACCCTAAAAAGAAAACAGGAAACAAAAAGCCTCATCCCTGTGACATTTAAACTCTGGTGGTCCTCACTTGAATTTGTCTCTTAGTTGTTCTTCATTGGGAAGTCCAAGGAACTCTCAAGTCATCAATATTTTTTGTTTGTACCATATTCATAGAGCTCTATGCTCCTGGAAGAAGCAAATCAAAGGTACTCTGGAAGAAGTCATCTGTATCTTAAGCTTCATGGAATGCCCACAGATAATTTTTATTACAACAATAAGAGTCAAAAGTAATCAAACGTAAAAGAAAAGTAGACACCACAACTCAAATAACACAGAAAAATCAATCCCATGTAGATTCAAACCAAAATGTGAAAGTTCAAACTCCAAAGTGTTTAGAAGATAATTTGGATGAATATCTGCATGACCTCAGAGTAGAGATTTTCTTAAATAATATATTATAAGCTTTAAGTTGAAAAGAATAAGAACTTTTGTTCATCAAAAGGCAATATAATAAATTAAAAATACAAGGCATCAGTGTTAGAGGATATTAGCTACACATACAACTGATTTCAGGCTATTATTCACATTGCATAAAGAACTCTTTTAAATCAGTAAGAAAAAAGACAAATGACTCATTAGAAAATTGAAAAAAGATACAAAGAGTCAATTTGAAAAGGGGAATCAAAATGTCCAAAAGCATGTGAAAATTTTTTCAATTTTGTAGCAGTTAGGGAAATTCAAATTAAAACCATAATTACATATGCTTACATACTATCCAGATTGCCAATAATTTAAAAGTCTAATAATATCAAGTGGTAAAAAGAAAATGGAGCAATTGGAACATTCCCACACTGCTATGGCACTGTAAATTGGTAAATCGCTTTGGAAAATAATTTGGTATTATCCAACAAAGTCAACAGTATCAGTTCTACTAATAAGTATAGAGAAACTCACACAGGATATATATACAAGGATGTTTCTAAGAGTATTGTTCAAAATAACCAAAAATTGGAAATGAACTAAATGTCCTTCAACAGAAGAATGGCTGAAAAAGGAGCAGCAACATAGTAAATGATATTATTGCACCATGGTACAGAAATATGGATGAAACTCACAAACACTGAACGAAAGAAAGCAACAACATTGAGGAAGGTAACAATGTTGAACAAAGGCAGTAATACACAAATATTAATACAATTGTTCTAATTAACAAACATGCAAAACTAAAGTATCATCTTCAGGGATGCATACATATCTAATACTATAGCTAAAATTAAAAAGAAAAGCAAGGAAATCAGTATGACAAAAGTCAGGATATTGGAAAGCATGAGGTTTTGTTCAGGAGGAGTACAGAGGGTACTTCTGAGGTGCTGGACATGTTGATCTGTGGCCAAGTGGAGGCTACTCAGATGTTTTCCTCATAATCCACTTACTAAAAATATACATCTAGGAGGGAGGCCCAGCGGCGTAGCAGTTAAGTTCATGTGCTCTGCTTTGACGGCCCAGGGTTAGCAGGTTCAGATCCTGGGGGCAGATCTAGCACCGCTTGTCAAGCCACGCTGTGGCAGCATCCCACATAAAATAGAGGAAGACTGGCACAGATGTCAGCTCAGCGACAATCTTCCTCAAGCAAAAAGAGGAGGATTTGCAACAGATGTTACCTCAGGGCTAATCTTCCTTACACACACAAATATACATATATATTTATTTATATATGCCTAGGTTTATCCACTCTTCTTTATGTATTCATTATTCAAAATGAAAAAGGAAATAAAAGAAATAGGGTATAACATACACTATCAATAGCTGAGTATTTTTGAAAGACAAGCTGAGATTATACTCATTGATAAAACCTTATAAACATAAGGATGCCTGAAATTTTTTCATGTTTACAATGTTTTTTTATTGTGGTAACATTGGTTTATAATATTATATAAATTTCAGGTGTACAGCATTATACTTCAATTTCTGTATAGCTTACATCATGCTCCCCACCCGAAGGCTAATTACAACCCACCATCACACACGTGTACCTAATCACCCCATTTGCCCTCCTCCCTCCTCCCTTCCCCTCTGATAACCACCAATCCAATCTCTGTCCCTATGTGATTGTTTGTTCTTGTTTTTATCTTCTACTTATGAGTGAAATCATATGGTATTTGACTTTCTCCCCCTGACTTATTTCGCTTAGCATAATACCCTCTAGTTCCATTCACGTTGTCACAAATGGCCGGATTTCATCGTTTCTTATGACTAAGTAGTATTCCGTTGTGTATATATATCACATCTTCTTTATCCATTCATCCCTTGATAGGCACCAAGGTTGCTTCCAAGTCTTGGCTGTTGTGAATAATGCCACAATGAACATAGGGTGTATAATTTTGTTGAAAATAAAATAAACGTGATATAAATAGATGAAAATTATATAGGTTTGGGATACCTCCATTCTGCCTCTCCCATGGCTTCTCTCTGACAGCCTTTTCTCCAGGACACGTTCCATCTATGAAAAGTAAAGTAAAATAAAATAAAATATTTTAATTATCCTGCCATTTATTGCACCGGTAAGGGTTAGAGGAGAAAATGAGCAACAGAATAAAGAGATATAGACTAAAGTACTTACGAAAGGACTGAAAGAATAAATGAGACAGACAAAGTTTGGGTGGAGTTTCTCTGAAAGGGTGTTTGGCAGAGAAGAGAATGGGAAGCCATCTTAATAGGTGAACTTCTGGGATGACAAAGCATTAATAATTTTAATAGATCCTTTCTATGTGATTCCTCTATTCAAGACAACTTTAACAAAAATTTGTCATAATTTCCAAGGTTATGTTAAATGAATTTTTAAAACATAAAAGTATGGTACAATTGGTCTTGTGATATAGCCTAGTTTTATTAGTTTCACTGTTAAAAATATGATACATGTAGAGAAATGAGTAAAATTATTTACACATAGCATAATTATGTACCAGAAAATCCCCACTACAAAACCAAAGTAATTGATGAGAGTTTAGAAAAGAAGTTATACAAATGATATATTATGATTTTTTTAAAAAAATCAAACACCATTGTTAGCACCAATGAAATGCAAGCATACCAAAAAAGACATATCTTTATATTCACAGAAATATAAACTATGTAGAGATACATTTAATAACTATATCTAGTTAAAAAATATTTTTTTGGAATGTTACAAAAATATTACTGGAATGGGAAAAAATGTTGAAATAAACAAGAACATAATTTAGGTCCCATATTAGGAAGACTATTATAAAAATATCTAATTTTTCCAATTTAATACCAATATAAAAATACTAGCAGTATTTTATTTGGCACTAAAGAATTATCTGAAATTTTAAAAAATGGGCAATAATATCAAAGAAAGTCTAAACTGATGGTAAATAGGTGCATGTGTTTCTAGTGGAGAGATGGCCTGGCCCTATAAATATCTGAATATATCCAATATTCTAAGGAAATAATTAAAATACTGTTGCAAGAAACAAAAGTATAGATCAACAATGAGAATAAGAAACAGTCTACTCTATATGAAAATCAGACATGTGATAATAAACGAAACTGTAAGATAAAATATAAGAAAAGAACTTTATATTTTAGATAACTCAAAGAAGTCTTTAAAAAATAAACCTAGATTCAAGGGGCTGGCCCCGTGGCCGAGTGGTTAAGTTTGCACGCTCCGCTGCAGGCGGCCCAGTGTTTCGTTGGTTCGAATCCTGGGCGCGGACATGGCACTGCTCATCAAACCACCCTGAGGCAGCGTCCCACATGCCACAACTAGAAGAACCTACAACGAAGAATACACAACTATGTACCGGGGGGCTTTGGGGAGAAAAAGGAAAAAATAAAATCTTTAAAAAAAAATAAATAAATAAATAAAAATAAGCCTAGATTCAAACTAAAAAATCAAGAGGTTACAGAATTGAGAGTAGTTCTAAGAATAAATCAACACATGAAATGCAGTACCAAAATGTCCCAAAGTTTAATGTTAACAATACTTTTCCTAAATCAAAACATCAATCCTGATGTCTCTTTTCTTCAACATACGGTAAGTTTCATGTGGGCAGGGAACATATTTATTTCAAAGCAATTGTATATTTGGCACCTAGCCAATGGGTCCCAGACATAGTAGGTGTCAATACCTACTCATCGAAGGAATGACAGAGTATATGAAGGAATGAGGGAGCATGTTTGAATGAAATAATGATCACACTAAGAAGTAGTCAGTTTCTGCATGGAGCTGCATATGAAAAGGACCCTTAAAAACACTGACTCAAATAAATTGACACTTTTTGGTGTTTCTGCCTGGGTGATAAACCAGTATCATTATACCAAAATTCCAATAAGACATGCTCATCAAAAACACTCTACCTGTAAAGTAATATATCGAAGTAAATTCCTGACAGATTAAATAATTCAAATATTTTCAAAATATATTAAAAATTGCAAAAATTAATATGATATATAAAACAGTCATACATTATTTAAATTTAATAATTTAACAACATATGAAAAGAATAACTTTACCATCTTTGAATCAAGACAGAAATTCGTAAGGCAGACGAGCAAATATTTTCACTAAATATGGCACAAAGAGAAATAATATATAAAGGTTTCATTTATGTTAGCTAAAAAACTTAGATTACCCATTCGTCATCAGAAAGTTCAAATGAGAGCAGATAGAAAGATTAAATGAACACATGGAAATTATTTTTGCTCTTTGGTAATAAAAATGTAAACTAGAGCAACTTGAAAATAAGGTAATTTTATATTTGATAAATTAGCTATATGATTAAATAAAATCTGGTATGGTGTGGTAATAATGACACATTCACACAGTTGATATTGTGATATAATTGTGGAAAACAATACAAAATAGAAGGCCATGCAAATATTCACAGTGTGTGCCCCAGAAATTCCTATTTTGAATTTTTATCTTGAACAACAAAAATCAATAAAAGGCAAAAACTAAGCACAGACATCAGAGAAAATGGTGGAGTAAGGACCTCTGAAAATCCACCTCTCCATAAATGCAAAGAAAAAAATGGCAAAATTGTCTCAATCAACTTTTTCAAAACTCTGAAAATGTATCACAGGCTTCCAAAAACCCTGGGAGCATTTATTCAAGAAAATAGATGAGTCTCAGTAAAAAGAGAAACTTTTGTGGCATTTTAACCTTCCCTATTCCCATCACCCACTCTCTAGGTCAACAGTAGCTTTGACAAGGAAAAGGTCACGTTTCTGACACCAGAAGAAGCAGAAGCAGGTTGGTGTTTTTCAAAAGTTTCATTCCTGAAGATCGTCATTAGTAGACCTGTCTGGTCATTCCCCTGAAGACCACACTTATAAGGCTGTGTGCATGATCAAGAAAGACTGGATAAGGCCCTAATCTCTCACCTCTGGTTGACCTTGAGACCGTGCACCAGCAGGAAGTAAAGGCTAAGACAGAGTCATCAACTGCCCAGCTGAGTGTAGAAGGCATTCGCCAACAAGTACAAAGAGACGCTCGGCAATGGCTGGGAGATGTATTGGTTCCTGGCATTTAAAGAGATAACTGTCTAATCATTAACTGACCACTAAACTAACTGAGTAGAGACATCAGGGGCCAAATACGTACAAAAAAAATACAGACTTTAGAGTAATAACATGAAAGTCACTTAATTAACAGCAACTACAAAAATTAGCAATGAAAACAAACCATGGGGAAGGGGAAGGGTCTGATGTCCACCGTTTTCACAGTGCATTTTAAATATCCAGTTTTCAACAAAAATTCATGAAGTATGCAAAAAGCAAAACAAAAATAAGGAAGCATAGCCCATTTCAGAAAAAAGCAAACAGATCTTTGCCAAAAATCAGTTTAAAAATTCCAATTTTTGCTCTGACATGAAAAAACTTTGGAAGTTATCACTCTGTGCTCACAAAAAGAAAAAAGCTGAATAAACTGAAAATTGACAACTTTTCTTAGATCTGTCAGGGAATTGAGGTCACAATGCATACTGACACCCCAAAACCCAGAGAGATTAATACAGAGAATCACAGTTTACCGGGAGCAGAAGGTGCTGAAGCCAAGGATGGGCAGAAGAACTTAGACTTCTCTTAGACTGAACTGTTAGAGGCTGAGTGTGGACTAGCTTGAGAATTAAAAGCTCCTGGAAACCAGTCTCAGAGGGCCACTCACACTTTCATTACTTTTATCTCCAGGAGCCCCACCAGGGACTCACAGCAAAACGGTGCAGAAATATTCCTTCCTGCTTTCAGAAGGAGGAAAGGAAAAGTAACTATTTTAAATTATGACCAGGGTAAAAAATAACCATTCTGAAATATGCCAAGAGTGTTCTGTTTCACCTGACCTCAAGGGAAACTATTTTACCAGAGACTAACTGATGTAAGGAGGGGAGATACTCAACTCCAGCCCCCTCCAGCCTTCTTGTCACACTTCAGGCAGAAAAAGGCTAAGAAGCATTGGTATAATATTACACATTTGTCAAAACCCATAGAACTATACAACACAAAGAATGAGCCCTATAGGAAAATACTGACTTTAGTTCATAATAATGTATCAATATTGGTTCATCAACTATAACAAATGTACAATACTAATGAAAGATGTTAATAATACTTGAAACTGTGTGGGGGGAGATAGTGGGTATATGGGAACTCTACACCACCAACTAATTTTCTGTAAACCTGAAATTACTCTAAAAATAAAGTTTATTAATTAAAAATATTAATCAATACAAATTGTCCCTGAGGAGATCCAAATTTTAGACTTACTAGATAAAGACTTTACATCATCTATTTGAAATATGTTCTAAGAGCTAAGGAAACTAAGTCTAAAGAATTTTTTAAAGGTATGAGATAAAGAATATCAGTAAAAAAAAGTAAAAAGGAACCAGATAGATATTCTGGAATTCAGAAGTATAATAAATGAAATGAAAAATTCACTAGAGGGGCTCAATCACTGATTTGAGTATGCAGAAAAAGAATCAGTGAATTTGAAGGTAGGTCACTTGAGATTACCCAGTCTGAGGAAAAGAAAAAAACAAATAATGAAGCAAACGAACAGAGCCTGAGACCTGTAGGACACCATCCTACATACCATCATATGCATAATGGAAGTCTGAAAAAAAGAGGGGAGAGAAAAAGGGGTAGTAAGACTATTTTAAGAAGCAAGGGCCAAACTATTCCAAATATGATGAAAAATATTAATTTACACATCTAGGAAGCTCAAGGAACTCCAACTAGAATGCACAAAATTACATACATCATAATCAAACTGTGAAAAGCTAAAGAAAGAGAAAGAATCTCTGAGCAGCAAGAGGCAGTCAATTAATCACTTACAAGGAATCATCAATAAGATCAAAAGGTGATTTATGAATAGAAATCATGGAGTACAGATGGCAATGGAATGACATTTTTAAAATGCTGAATAAAAAATTGCCAATCAAAAGTTTTAATCTGGCAAAACTATCCTTCAAGAATGAAGGAGAGGGCTGGCCCGGTGGGGCAGTGGTTAAGTTTGCACGGTCTGCTTTGGCAGCCTGGAGTTCACTGGTTTGGATGCCGGGTGCGGACATGGCACCGCTCAGCAAGCCAAGCTGTGGTAGGCATCCCACATATAAAGCAAAGGAAGATGGGCATGGATGTTACCTCAGGGCCAGTCTTCCTCAGCCAAAAGAGGAGGATTGGCAGCAGATGTTAGCTCAGTTGATTTAAAATGCAACTTTATAAGGAATAATTTTAAATCTCTATTGGTAGGCACAAGTGTATAAAGACATAATTTCTGACAATAACAACAGAAGGAAAGGTGAAATGGAGCTACATAGAAGGAAAGTTAATGTTCATTATTGAAATTACAATAGCATTAATCTGAATTAGATTATTCTAATTTATGGTGTTAATTGTAACCTCCACCATAAACACTAAAAAAAAATTCAAAAATATATAGTAAGACAAATGATAAGGAAATTAAAATGGTACACTAGAAAACATCTATTTACTATAATGGAGGAACAAAGGAAAAGAAAGACATAAGCTATCCAGAAAAAAATAACAAAGTGACAAATTTAAATGCTACTTTATCATTAATTATGCTAAATATAAATGGATTAAACTCTCCAATCAATAGTCAGAGATTTGCAAGATAGTTTAAAAAAATATGATCAGCTATATGTTATCTACAAGACACACATTTTAGATTGAGAGACAAAAACAGTTTGAAAGTAAGATGTTAAAAGATATAACATGCAAAGAGTAAACAAAAGACAGCTGGAGTAGACATACTAATACCAGACAAAATAAACTTTAAGACAAAAATTATTACTAGAGATAAGGGACATTTTATAACGACAAAAGGCCCAAACCACCAGGAAGATATAACAATTATACACACATACAGACTTAACAACAGAGCCTCAAAATACATGAAGTAAAAAGCTGACATCATTGAAGGAAGAGACAGATAAGTCAACAATAATAGTGGAGACTTCAGCTGCCCACTTTAAATAATGGATAAAATAACTAGACAGAAGATAGGCAAGTAAATAGTAGACCTGAAAACACCATAAACCAACCAGACCTAAGAGACAACTATAGAATATTCCACCAAGAGTAGAAAACACATTTTTCTCCTAGTGCACATGTAACATTTTCCATAACAGAGCATATATTAAGCCATAAACACATCTCAATATATTGAAAAGTGTTGACGTCATACAAAATATCTCCTTTGGTAGAATGTGATAGAAATTTTTACCATTTTCTATGGTAAAAATAGAAATCAATAACCAAGGAAAATTTTGGAAATTACCAAATATGTGAATTTTAAACGCAAGCCTAAATAAACAACAGGTCAAAAAAGAAATAATAAGGTAAATTGAAAATTATTTGAGATGAATGAAAACAAAAACACAACATACCTAAACTTATGCAGGTTAGTGAAATCAATGCTCAGAGGGAAATTTATAGCTGTATATATCTACATTTAAAAAGAAGAAAGAACTCAAATTAATAACCTAACCTCCCACCCTAAGAAAAAGAGAAAACTAAGTCCAAAGGAAGCAGCGAAAGGAGATAATATTAGAGATAAATGAAATGGAGAATAGCAAAACATTAGAGAAAATCAACAGAACCAAAAGTGGTTCCTTGAAAAGATTTAAAAAATTGAGAAAAGATTAAGCTTGACTGACCCAGAGGAAAAAAGAAAGACAATACTCAAAGTACTAAAACCAAGAATGAAAAAGGGATATTACTAACAACCTTGCAGAAAGGTTTACAATGGAATGCTACAAACAATGTTATTCCAATAAATTAGATAACCTAGATGAAATGGACAAATTCCTAGAAAGCCATAAACTATCAAAATAGACTCATGAAAAATAGAAAATCTGCATAGAATTATAACAATTAAGGAAATTAAATTAGTAGTAAAAATCCTCCCACAAAGAAAAGTCCTTAACCAAATGCACTCACTGGTGAATACCATCAAAGATTTAAAGAATTAACACTGATCCTTCACAACTTTTGCCAAAAAACAGAAGAGAAGGGACCACTTGCCAACACATTCTATGAGCCCCATATTACCTTGACACCAAAACTAGACAAAGACATTACGAGAAAATAAAATTATACACAAAATACCCCTTATGAACATGGATATAAAAATCCTCACAAATACTAGCAAACCAAATCCAGTAGCATGTAAAAAGGATTATACACCATGTCCAAATGAGTTTTATCCTAGAAACATTTCAACATGTGAAAATCCATTTTAACAGAATAAAGGGAAGAAACCACAAGGTCACTTCAATAAATGCAGAAAAAGTATTTGACAAAATTTAATCCCATTCATGGTAAAAACACTCAACAAAATAGGAATAGAAATGAACTTCCTCAACACGATAAAGGAACTCTGTGAAAAATCCACAGCTAACATCATACTTTATGGTAAAGAATGAAAGCTTTCCCCTAAGATCAGGAAAAAAGACAAGCATATCTACACTTTGTCCTTTCTACTCAATATTCTTCTGGTGATTCTAGCCAGAGTAATCACACAAGAAAATGAAATAAAAGGCATCCAAAATAAAATAAAATAAAAGGCATCAAAAAGAATAAAATACTTAAGAATATATTTAACAAAGGAATTGCAAGACTTGTTCACTAAAATCTACAACACACTGTTGAAAAATATTAAAGACCTAAATAAGAGGAAAGATATCCTGCTGGTGGACTCAAAGATAGAATCTTGTTAAGATGCCAAAACTCCTCAAATTGATTGAGAGTCACTGCAATTCTTATCAAATTCCAATAGCCTTTTTTTTCTTTTGGCAGAGATTGTCAAACTGATCCTAAAATTCACATGGAAATGCAAGGGAAGCAGATTAGCCAAAATAATCTTGAAAAGGAAGAACAAAGTTGGAGGAATTACACTTCCTGATTTCAAATATTACTACAAAGCTATAATAATCAAGACAGTGTGATACTGGCATAAGGATGGACATATAGATCAATAGAATAGAATTGAAATTCCTGAAATACATCCATATCTATGGTGACTTGATTTTTACAAGGATGCCAAGATTCTTCAACGAGAAAAGAATACTGCAGTCTTTTTCAACAGATGGTGCTAGGACAACTGGATATATACATGTAAAAGAACGAAATTTGACTCCCACCTCAAACTACATTAAAAAATTAACTCAAAATGGATCATAGACTTAAATGCAGTAGCTAAAACTATAAAGCTCTTAGAAGAAAATTGAGGCGTAAATATTTGTGACCTTGGATTAGGAGATAGTTTCTCTGACATGACATAAAAAAACCCAAAAAATTTTAAAAAGTACATAGATTGGCTTCATCAAAATAAAAACTTTGTGCTGCAAAGGACATTATAATGAAAGTGAAAATACAATCCCTACTATGAGTGAAAACATTTGCAAATCATATATCTGATAAAGGTTTAGTTTCTAGAATATGTAAAGAATTCTTACAACTCAAAAAAAGGCAACCAACGCAATTTAAAAATGGGTAAAAGATTTGAACAGACATTTCTACAAAGTAGCTATATAAATGGCCAGTAAGCACATTTAAATATTCTAATCATCATTAGTCATTAGGGAATTGCAAATCTAAACCACAAGAAGATGCCACTTCACACCCAATGAGATGGCTACAACAAAGTTAAAAAAATAATAATAACAAGAGTTGACAGGGGTGTGAAAAAACTGGAATCCTCATATATTGCTATTTGAAATGCAAAATATTACAGTTTGTTGGAAAGAAATTTGGCAATTAATCAGGTAGCTAAATGTCACGTTAACAAATGACCCAGCAATTCCAGTCCTAAGAAATGAAAAGATATATTCTCATAAAATCTTGTACTCCAACCTTTAACAACATTATTTATAACAGCCCCAAAGTGGGAACGACTCAAATATCCATCTAGGATGAATGTATAAACAATGCATGGAACATGCATACAATGGAATATCATTCGGCTGTAAAAGGGAACCTTGACAAAATTCTCGTTTAAAAGAAGATAGACACAGAAAGCCAACTATTTTATGAATTCATTATATGAAATGTCCAAAATGGCGTCCATCCTGCCTCCCCTACCCCTAAAGGCCAAACAAGTCTCTGCTGTGAGGGCGTTTTTGTTACGTCTGAAATCTTGAAATAAATATCAAGAGAAGTGACATCAATATTTACGTTGAGTGATGCTGCGGAGTGGGCCCCAGAAACCTGTCAGGTGCAGCGTCACTGTGTTTGAACCGTCTCGAGGTGCAGCGAGGGGAAGGTCGGGGACTGTGGCTGGGGCCTGACGTCGGCTGGGGCTGGTGCTGCTCAGAGTCTGCCCGTGGCAGTGGGGCTGCGGGAGGGCCGGCTACAATTCGGCCAGGAAGTTGCCCCGGGCTGGGATGCCATCCATCAGGCCTTTGTGCTTGCGCATCTCCACCACCACCTGGCTGGGGCACCTGGTGTTGACTGAGGGGTCTCCCAGCAGGATCTGCCGGTGGTCAAATACACCCTAAGAGAAAGCCTGGATCCCCCCGTGTGAACCTCAGGTCGGCCATGAAGCCAAAGGACTAGTTGACAGGCAGGTAGGCCTTCACGACAAACATGGGGGTGCCCGCCACCTGGGACTCCTCAAAGACGTGGTCCCACTTCCAGGGCACTGTAGATGCCACTGACCACTTGTTCTGGCAGTGGATCTCCACAAAGTAGATGGGCTCCATGACCCAGGGCTAATGGTCAGCCCCCTGGCATAGAGCCAGCACGCCGTGGGCAGCATTATGTTATGGACATGGAAGCGCACGGCCCGCGTATTCTCCTTGCTCAATGCCCCCACTGGAAGCCAGCCACTACACTTGATCCCTGATCTCATTGAAGCACTGCATATCCTTGATGATGGCAGTGAGGATGTTGGGGCCAGTGCTGGCAGGACCAAAGCACCAGATCTTGAGGACCTAGGCCACATCCTACTCATACTTCTCTACCAGGTAGCAGGCCAATGCTTGCTTGAGCTCCTGGCAGAAGCAGACACCTTGCCCTTGGTGTCCGCAGCCAGGTCATTGGGGAAGGGTAGCACCTTCAAGTACAGCTGATTGTGCCTGCTGGCGAGCTTGGACAGGCAGGGTACTTTTGACTCTTTGCTGACTGTCTCACGGTAGGAGACCATCCCATGGGATTTCTTGATAGCGATGCAGGTGTGGTCCATCAGGGAGATTGCCAGGTGCAGCTCCCCAGCACCAGTGATATGTGCTTCCCCAACTGACTCCTCAATGATGCACTGCACTACGGGGTCTGACTTGGCCAGCTGCTTCAGCCCTTCCACCACCGTGGGCAAGTCGGCCGGGTTCTTGGCCTCCACAGCAACCCTACCGCAGTTTACACTGAATTTCATCATCCGCGTGGTGTGGGCGTGCTCAAAGGTGGTGATTGTGCCCATCTTCACCAGGAACTAGTTAACAGCCACCAGCCCCACGATGAAAGGCATGTAGACTTGTGGTCACCAGAGACTGGGTGGAGAGGGAATGGAGAGTGGCTGCTAAAGGTATAGGGATTCCTTTTGGGTTACGAAAGTGTTCTAGAATTAGATAATGGAGATGGTTGCACAACCTTGTGATTATATTAAAAACACCAAATTGTACACTTTAAAGAGGTGAATTTTATGGTATACGAATTATAATTCAATTTTAAAAAGTTAGACACAATATTACTTATAACAGCATTTAGTAAAGCAGCATGCTGAGTAAATCTCTGCTTCATATGAGTCTGAGTTGCCAATCCAAACCTTTTTATTATCTCTATGATATGTCAAGGGAAACCTGTGGCTTTAAATAATTATATTAGAAAGGGAAAAAAGTTGGAAATTAGTGATCTAAGCATCCAAAGTAAGAACATGGGGGAAAACAAACCCAAAGAAAGTAGAAGGAAGAGAAGGGAGTAATAATATCTGAAATTAATAAAATAGAAAGCAAATCAACAGGAAAAACCATAGAGAGAATTTAAAAGGTCAGAAATTACTACTTTGAAAAATTCAGCACAAATGGCAAAATTGAGCAAGACAAAAGAGAAGAAATCGAAGAATCAAATACAACCTAATTAATGTAAAGGAGGAATGACTACATGTAAAGAAAGACAAAAATAAAAGATATTATCAACAATATTGTATTGGTACATTTAAAATTCAACCAAAAGAACAAATTTTTAAAAGAAAAAATTATAACTTGCCAATAGCGAATTAAGAATAAATAGAAAGCCCAAATAGTTGTTTAACCAATAAATAATTTGTATCAATAGTTTAATATCTCCCTAAAAATTTAAACATAAATTCAGCCAAACATTCAAGAAAAATAATTAAAATATTACATTATTTATTTTAGAGAATAGAAAATGAAGAAACAGTCTCCAATTCAATAGAGGTTGTAAACACCTTGCTACCAAAACCAGACAAGAAAACTTAAAGGCTAATGTTACTAAAGAGCATAGACGGAAAAATTCTAAATAAATAACTGTCAAAATAAATCCCAACAATATAGTAAAAAAAAAAATAAAACAAGTCTATCCCAGGAAAAAAAGTTTAACAATTGAAAATCCATTTACGCAACTCATTAAATTTAAGGATTAAAGAATAAAGAAGAAAAATTTAACAGCAGAAATATTTCAATAGATACAGAAAAAGCATTCATAAAATTCAATACATGGTCACAATTTATAGTAAATTATACAAAATGATCTCTAAAAAGTAATATTTAATCGTGAAACATTTAAAGTCTCATTTTAAAAATCAGGAACAGAAAAATAAAGTGTGCACATTTTTATTGCTTCCATTTAACAGAGCACTAAAGGATCTTGCCTAAGCAATAGAAGAGGGAAAATGGATAAAATCATGATTGGAAGAAAGTAAAAATCAAAACTTTTATTATTTTCAGATGGTCTAACTAATATTAGTAAATGAATAAGACAGTTACAAATTATATGAGATTAAATATATAAAACTCTATGACATATAATATTAGCATATTTATATATAATATATATAACTAAATGTGATTTGGGAGAGGTTCTTTTTCTTTTTTTTTTTTCCTGAGGAAGATTAGCCCTGAGCTAACATCTGCCAATTCTCCTCTTTTTGCTGAGGAAGACTGGCCCTGAGCTAACATCTGTGACCATTTTCCTCTACTTTATATGTGAGACACCTACCACAGCGTGGCTTGCTAAGCGGTGCCATGTCCACACCTGGGATCTGAACTGGTGAACCCCCGGCCACCGAGAAGTGGAACATTTGAACTTAACCGCTGCACCACCAGCCGGCCCCATGGTTCTGTTTCTTAATGTGAGTTATGGGTGCACAGATATTCAAATTTATCAGTATTCTTTATACTTTACATATATGTTACAGATATTTTTATATACATGAAATATTTCTTATTTCAACATATAAAGACACTACTTTGTAAAAAAAAATACAGTCTCTGCCTATTATATGGAAAAGATACATTATGAAAAACAATAAATAGAAAAATTAATGCAGTAACAGCATCTTAATACAAATGAATAAGTGATGCTGCCATGAAATGTAGTTTTGTATTTACTGAAAATATTGACTGAAAATCAAAACAGTACAGATGATAAATTTGTAAAAAGAACCTGTTAATTGCAACAGAAATTATTATCCCAGAGCTGACCATTTGTAAACAGGCGTCATCTGAAAATACTGTTGATCAGTATATGGCTGTTACTGTACAGAGCAATTTAGAAAAGTTTAATAATTTTATTCTTTATTTCAGCTAAGAGCACAGAAAAATCATCCATTTTGCTATGCTTATTTATAGTATAATAAGAAGTTTGATTTGACCCCAGTAGTTTCATGATGATTGACACAGCCTAAGGAAAGGATCTATTTTTGATGTTAAGAAAAGCATTATTATGTTGAATATCATCTGGAAGAAGTTAATAAATAAGACCTCACACTCTGTTCTTGTTATGCTAATGACAGAGTTCATGACAAACCTTTTCAAAGGTTGGTACATAATTAGGTTTGGTACATCATCCAGCAAAGATTGCTTGGAGCTTAAAAGTTTAGAATCTGCCAAGACATAGTAATAAACACTGAGGTCTGATAAATTCCTGTAGTTTGAACATACACGTCTCAATGTTTTGTTTGATGAGCTGAACATTCTCTATAAAGATTAGTTGTTTTACATAGAGGATGGGGAGCTTAGTGATGGTATGATGCCAAAGAGAAAGAAATTAACTTTAACTGATAATCACAATTTATGCTAGTATTCTAAACATTGGTTCTAACGTGTTTTAAATACAAATATCCTAACAAAGCACACTTTAAAAGACAATTTATTAACCATATTATCTTCCCAAGAGTTAGAAAACGAGACATATTTCCACTTAATATGTATTTACAGAAATAATCTATGTCATGGAACACTTACATTCCACTAAATAATCTGATATATCATTTTATCTGACTGTATATATCTCTCCATTGCATAGACTGAAGGCAGGTGGCCTGTCATGTTTAGCATGATTAACTCTCTCCCGATGTACTACACACAAGAGCTTTTGCTGTCAAACCAGTGTTGACTGGTCACTCTCTGTTCCAAAAAAATAAGTAGACTTCGTCAGGTTACTCAGAGGGAAATCACCAGCTCAGCTATCCAAAGTCTTGGAACAAACATTAGTTTTTAATTAACAATATAATCATTCCAAAAACTTTTGATAGTTCTTTTCAAGTACTGTATTTAAACACGAGATATGCACAAGTCTGATTTGATTATCCTATCTCTTTCCAAATTATGTCTTTGGGAAAATTGTTTTACATGAAGAACCTGGTCCATTTTGCTAATCTGAGCTTGAAGTCAATTTCCAGAAATGAAAATTTTTTGCTTAAACTTCACTATACAAACTGTGAAAAGGAAATAGCATTATTTTTTTCAATTAATATTGGTAGGGTGAATAAAGAGCAAAACCCAAAGTTATTGAAATACTCTGAAAGCAAATGTGGTCATGAGTACTAACATCCTACCCAAGATTGGTAATCCTACATGCAATCCGGTGTGCAATATCCTCAACCATGTGTGGAATTACTAAATAACTGCTAACTAAGATTGTGGTAATCTGATTGTAATAATAGTCCCAATAATTTTCTCCTCCCAGTGTTCACCGTCCTTTGCAGTGTGACTTTGCAACATCTGCCATCAAGAGGTGGAGTCTAATCCCTTGCCCCTTGACTCTAGGCTGGTCCTGTGACTTGCCTTGGCAGATAAAATGTAGCAGGAATGATAATGTACCAGTTCTGAGCCTTGGCTGCAAGAGGCCTTGTGAGCTTCTGTTCCCTCTCTTAAGCCATGAGATCTGGCTTCCCGAGAGGTATGAGAGACAACATTGTACAGAGCTGAGTCAGCCTGGTTTTCCCAGCCAAGGCCCTAGGCCTGTGAAAGCCCAGCCCAAATGAGCGAGATCAGTAATGGTGTTTAGTTGACCTATGCCCTACAGCATACATGTGAGTGAGTCATCCTGAGCCCGCCGAGATCAGCAGAACCACCCAGCACAAGTGAGCTAAAATGAATGTTCATGATGCTGTATGACCTGCATTTTTGTGACTGGTTGTTACACAGCAATAGCACAGCAATGGATAAGTGATACAAAGACTCTATATTGTTTCCTCTTAAAGTACTTAAGGCAAAATTCTATACCAAGGATTGACACACTTTTTCTATAAAGGTCTGTAGAGTAAAAGTTTTAGGTTTTGTGGGCCACATGAAGTCTCTGTTACATACTCCTCTTTGTTTTGTTTTTACAATCCTTTACAAATTCTTAGCTTTTGGGCTGTACAAAAAGGGCTCATGTCCAGGCTTGGTCCATGGGCTGTAATTTGCTGACCTCTGTTCTATATCATGAAAGACATGATATTGCTAACCTGATGCAGAATAAAAGATGTCAGGGCTCAGGAGGCAAAGTAATGCAATAAAATCTAATACAATTTTAAAAATAGAATTATACAAGGTTTTTCCATTTTTAATTTTACATGTTTATCTTCTACAGTGTGCCAGTAAAGTTTTAATAAGCAGCTGTTGGGTGGTAGTAAATACTACCACCAATTTCAAGCAATCAATGGAGAGGAATTGAGACGAGATGTATACAATTGGCTCACATGAGCCAGTGAGAGCTGACTCCAGCACACCATTGTTATACTGCCTACCCATTGTACTGCCTATAACGTAGTTCAGTAGTAACTATAAAAGAAATTGACTATAATCTGGACAGCGGGTTTTCCTTAAACTAACTCACTCCCTCACTTACCTCACCTTCCTGGTCCCAGTAAGTTTTGATTTTGTGACCCCTGGTCCTGGAGAAGACTACTGCCTTTGCAGCTGCCTTCTTCTATGAGTGACTTGAATTGCATTTACCTATGACCTAGTTTCAAAGAAAACCACTTAAGGATAAACTTACCCTTCTTGGTTTGATCACCTCCAGTGGGAGAAGAGGAAATTGTCTCAGGCATGGTTATTTACAGTATTTTCAAACCTAATTAAAAAGAAAAATATTTAAATATCATGAATCATAATTAGTTTATATTTAATTTCACTAAAATTGTCAACTTAAGAAGTGATACTGTCAGGATAGTTTTCTAATATTACACATTACAGATACGTAAAGATCAATACTAAATCAGGTTAAAAATGTAAGAAATCCAACAATATACTCTTTTTCCCCATGAGGACTACTACGATCCTATTTAGGTACAACAAATGTATAATCTTCATTAAGGAGGGATCTTTGATCCTCTGCTTTGCTGGTAACTTAAATAGACCCCTGGCCTTACTACTAGATAATTGAGCATTCATCATTATAGCTGTTTGGGAATTCTGAAATCTATAATGTTTCATTTCGTATGATAAGCCTTGCTATCATCTCTTCTTTACTTTTCCTCAGTTCCTTTTTTAAACATTTTATTATGGAGAAAGTCAAATATATACAAAGATAGAAAGAAAAGCGTAATGGACCTCTATGTGTCCATTAACCAGTTTCAACAATTATCGACTTGTGGCCGGTCTGATTTCTATACACCCACCCACAGCCCTGTCTAATCTACACTTGATCATGACTAAGCCAATCTCTGATATCATATTATTGCATTTGTAAATATTTCAAGAATTTTCTAGACATAGCCATAATACCAATAATATAATTAAGATAATAATACTGTCTGAATATCACTAAACATATAGTCAGTGTTTACATTTCTTTCACTGTCTCATATTTTTTTCCTGTTTTTAAATTTTTTTTGGAGTAATGATACAATGTAGCATAGCATTTAACTGAAATGTCTTTTAATTCTCTTTTAATCTGTGAGTTCTCCCTCCTTTTTTTCTCTGCAGTTTATCTATATAGAAATCAAATATTTTGTCCTATAGAGTTTTCCACGTTGCTGACAAGCTCCCTGTGCTGTATTTAACAAGTCCCTCTGTCACCTATATTTCCTATAAATTGGTATTTATTAGAAATTTAAACTACTGAATGGAAAGACAACAATTCTATAACACAGAACTAATAGCTACCTCTTATAATTTGTAGGCCTAAAGCATTATAGAGTTAAGAGATTAGAAATCATCTAGTTAAATTTTTTTATTTCACAAATCGGGAACTCCTGATTGAAATTAGTAACTTTATTCAGGGCAAAAAACTACTTGGGGATGAGTGCTATGAAAGAAAACCTGATTCTAAGTCCAGTGCTCTTTCAAATAAATCCATCTACTTCATCAAGACCAATTTATGAAAGGAAAGGAAGCTATAGAAAAGCGCATAATTAAATTTTACTATATATCACCATTTAAATTTTTTAAATTCAGTGAAGATTATAGTTGAAACACGAAATTCTATTTCCTCTTCTGTACAAAATTACTGGAAAAATATAACAAGAAGAAAATGAATTGTTCTAGTAATGTAGAACTGAGTATATTGGAAAATCCTTTTACAAACTACTACTAACAAAAATCTGGTTAAAACATATTTTTTTAAATCTTCATAAAACCCTCTGAGAACTAAGAAGGTAATGATGAATACCCAGGTCAAGATCTGTAGAAGTCACAAATCCACAGAGATTAGATCAACATGTAAGGTCACTTTTCCCAGGGGCAATATCTGACCTGGGAGAGGCAGCTGAGTGGCTATGCAGTACTTGCGACAGCCACATAAACCTTTGGAAACAAAAGATGGAATCCAAACTCTGCCAAATGTAGGTGCACTGGAAATGAACTCATTCCTGGGATCGAGACCCCAGAAGTCTATATCCTAAGGAACAGAATGAAACAGAAATAAAGTCTCTGTGAAGACTGCCCATAGACTGAAGTCCAGCTTCAAATTGTCTGGGTGACGCAAAATCTCATGTGATGAAAGTGAGTTAGGGTGATTCTTGCCCAGCACATGGCCCAAAGTAACCCAATACATAAGAGACTAGATAACAGAAGTCGACAGAAAAGGAAAGATAACAGAAATTCACGCAAAGGTACTCCGAATAGTAAAATGACCAGATATAAATCACCTAACAACGATTTTTAACATGTTTATAGATATAACATCAAATTTTAAAATTTCAGAACTAAAAACTATGAAAATTCATATTGTGGATCAGAAAAGTCAGTTATAAATCATGAAATGCAAACTGCTGTAACTGCAATTCCAAACTCACCCGTTCAATTTAAAAGCACATAAGACAAGGCTGAAGAAAGAATTAGTAAAACAAGTTCAGAAAAAAACCATCTTGAATGAAGCATGCAGTGATAAAAGGATGGAAAATACAGAAGCAAACAAAATTCAATGCTCTCAATCTCCACTTTCAGGAATATGGAGTGGGTGTACTTAGCCCTATTCCTTCCCCTAAGTAAAAGAAAAAAACCTAGATATTATATGTAAAACAAAGATAAGACGATTTTGAAAGGTGGAGAGAAGAAGGCAGACTAGCTAGGCACCCTGGGACCAGAGGAACACTGAGGCGGTGAGTTTCCAAGATTTTCTTTGTGCCTCATGTATCCCAAATTTGAAGCTGAAGAAACCAGCAACCCCGAAATGCCAGTGGGTGCAGACGAAATAAAACTCTGACAGAACCCTGCTCTTTCTAGCCGAGGGATCAAGAAGGGGGTAGCTTAGCAAGAGAAAATACATTTAGACAATAACTTCTCCACTGCAGCCAAATACCACAGAAAAAACTGTGACCCCACAAAGACAGAGTGACAAGGCTAGACTATTTCCACCTGACTAGGTTGTAATGAGGCACCCCAAATTTCCTGCCGGGGTGATGTCAGAGGAGGCCAAGTAGAAATCCAGGACTTTCATCCCCACAAGGTGGAGTCAAGCCACCCAACTCTCATTGTCTGTGGACACTATGTGGGGAGCCTGGACTTCCACACCTCCCAATAGCGGTAAGGAGGTACCTCTTCTCTTCCCCACTGGGGCAGTGTCAGAGCAAGCTTACTGGCGAGTTGCAGCTTTTACTACAACCCAGAAGGAATGAGGCCATGCCTTCTGCATGATGTCAATAGGCCACACAGGAAGGAATAACTAAGCACTCATACCCATCCCAGCTAGGGAGGTATCAGTAGAGACCTAGTGAGTAACTGGAACTCCCACTCCTGCCCAGCAATAAGAAGTGCAAATTAAAACAACAATGAGATATCTATACACCTATCAGAATTGCTAAAATAAAAAATAGTTGTAACGCCAATTGGTGGCAAGGATTCAGAGAAACTGTGTCACTCATACATTGCTGGTTAGAACATAAAATGATACAACTACTCTGGAAAATAGTTTGGCAGTTCCTTTCAAAATTAAAAATAGACTTGCCAATATGACCCAGCAGTGGAACATACACCCCAAAGAAATGAACTGGAATGAACTTATTTTCACTCAGAAATTTGTACATGAATATTAGGATCTTTGTTCATAACAGCCAAAACCTGCACACTACACAAATGCCCTTGGATGAGTGAAAGGTTAAACAAATTGTGGTACATTATACCATGGAATACTGCCCTGCAATAAAAAGGAACAGACTAGTGATACATACAACAACTTGGATTAACCACAAATCAATTACGCTGGGTGAAAAAAAGCCAATCTCAAAAGGATATATATTGCAGGATTTCATTATATTCATGAAATAATGTAATTATAGAGATGGAGGACTGATCAGTGATTGCCTAGGGTTAGAGGTAAGAGAGGTGTAACATCAGGGAGTGTTGTGCTGACGTACAATTAAGTGTCTTGATTGCAGTGGTGTTTACACCAAGTTACACATGTGATAAATTTCATAGAGCTATACAAACACAAATAAGTGCATGTATTACTGGTGACATCTGAATAAGCTCTATGGTTTATTCTTTTGATATAGCACTATAGTTACTTCTGATCTTAACATTGGGGGATGATGGGTGAAGTGGGTACAAAACCTTCCTGTATATTGCTTTGCAACTTCCTGTGAATCTATAATGATTTTGAAATAAAAAGCTCAAAATAAGTAAAATCGTAAAGGAAAAGAAAAAAATGATATTAGAAAATCCTTGTGCTTGTGGAAATTAAGAAATAAGTTAATGAATAACCTATATAAAAGAATACATCCCAATGGAACATAGACAAATTTTGGACAACGATCATGAATATAAACACATCACAACATGTGGACACAACCAAAGCAATAATTGGAGGAGATAACGTGTTGGTGGGAGGGAGTCTATTTTAAGTAGGATATTCTGTGAAGTATTCTTTGAGAATGTGACATCTAACTGTGATAAGTTGAGAGAATGTGCTAAGGAATTTTAGGAATGAATTAGCCAGGAAGAGCTGACAAAGGTGCAAAGGTCCTAAAGCAGGAATGAGTTTAGAATGGCCCAGAAACAGTAATTGCAAATAATTATTAACTCTAGAATCAGTCCTAAGGCAAAAGCGTAAATTAACAACAAAAAGGTCTGTAGCATTTCAGTTGACATTCATCAAAAACATTCTATCATCTGGGGCCTGATCTCTCCTGCCTGGAACCCTCAGACTGTTTTCATTACCATGGCAGGGTAGTTTTTTAACTTGGCTGTAGAGTAAAATGTAGATCCTTCATAGGTCTTGCCAGATTGCTGACTCATTTGAGGGCATGTGGAGGCTTGAAATCAGCCATGGTGAGTTGATTTATACCATGGAAATCAGCAAATACCACAAATCAAGGTTTTTGTTTTTGTTTTTTTCTTGAGAGGTGGTTGATAAATATTTATAAGTGCACTAATACCAAAGGAAGATTCCTGAGAAGATAGGACATGAGTTGCATCATTGGATAGAATATAAGGCTACTAGAAGAGAGGATGAGAGAATTATAGACACGAATACTAAGCTGGGCTAGGTTATCAAAGCTGGAATGGGTTCCACTCAGAGAACAGTGAATAGATAATTTGGTTCTGGAAATGGAGTTATGAAGAAGAACACAGAGTCATAAAAATGGAATGGTAGGTAAGGGAAAGTGTTAATTTCAGGTTGAAAAGTTCAGACATCAATTGTTTCAAACCTTTTATCTTCTTAAATTCTCTATTTCCAACTTCTCCCTTTTGAAAAACATCTCCTTTTTCAGAGGAAATGCAAGGAATCAGATTTAAATTCTAATTTGCTATCACCAAACTCACAAACCAAACCCATCTGTTCCCTTCATGGCCTCCTTCTGTTCTGACAATGTATGTGTGTCCCTTCGCTGGTTTGTCTTCTCCCTCTGCTTGTGCCAGGGAGCTCATAATATCCTCCTGCTTGACTTATTACTTCCAATTGCAATTGTAAAATTTTTATCTTAGTAGTATTCTCTTTTGTGCTCTTTTCTTAAAACAATAGTTTCTCCCAGCATTCATGAAGCCACACGTTCTTTTCTTTTCAACCTCCTTGCAATAAATAGAAATGCCATTCTCTCCATTGCTGTGATTGCTTGTGAAAACCACTGTATCAGAGCACCCCTTCCATCTCTGTTCACTCTACTCTATTTTCTTCTAATGACTCATTAGTACTTCACATTATATTACATTCTTATAATATTTCCCTTCATTTTCCCTTTTCTTCATCAGAATTTGAAGTCTGTGTTGCTCACTGCTGTAGTCCTAGTGTCTACAATAGCACCACTAAAGAGAACTTTCTAAAATGGTCAAAATGTTCCAGATCTGTGCTGTCGGAAATGGTAGGCACTACACTAGCCACACTATCACTTGGAATCACTACTGATCACACGAAACATGGCTAATGTAGCTGAGGAATAGGTTTTTCATTTTATTCATTTCAATTAATTTAAATTTAGATAGCCACATAGGGCTAGTGGTTACTATATTGGTCAGCGCAGTTCCATCACAATGCCTGGCACGTAGGAGGGTTCAATAAAGTCTTGTTGAAAATGAAAGGATGAATGAATGAAAGAAAGTGCATGAAATAATGAAATTCCTGCAATCAGTTTATAATCCTGCCCATTTGGCTTGGGACTGTCCCCTTCCCCTCTGTCTATTATAAGCTTTCTGACATTGGTTCTGTTATTCAGTTTTCGATTAGAATTTTTCCTTGATTCCATACTTGACTAGCATATTACACATGGAATTCCCTTTGTTTCACACTCTTAGACTGGCATGGCAGCAAATCACTATATTCCTCAAATTTTGTTTGCTTCCTCATTGCTAAAACAGAATTTCAGAGCTATCTATCTTTCTGGATGGAAAACTCTCTTACCTTACCCATTTTCTCTCATGATTTTATTTGTAATTCTTTATTTTAACAAACAATTGTAAAATATTGCATAGCAGTATAAAAAAATAACCTTGTATCCTACAATGCAGCCTAAGAAATAAGCAGTTATTGATAACATTCAAATTCCATGTACTCCTCAGTGATCACATTTCCCTTCCTCCCTCACCAGAAATTACAACCATCAAATATATAATCCCCATGGTTTCAGTTTATTTTTATTATGTATTACCTCAAAACAATATACTGTATAGTATTGGTTTAGAGTTTTAAAACATATGATATCATACTCTACTAATCATTCTACAACTTCTTTTTTACTTGTTTAGTACATTTTTGAGATTTACCTATGTTGTTATAGGTAGCTGCCTTTCATTCTTCACTGCTGTGTAGAGTTCCATTGTTTTATATACCATTCTCCTCCTGATGACCATTTCAGTTGTTTTCAAATATTTTCCCCATTTTAACTAAATCTGCTATAAGATTCTTGTATACTTTTCTTTTGTATATTATGCCAGAGTATCTGTATGGTATACAGATAGAGAAATACATACTGGGTTGTGTTTGTTTGTTTCTTTTAATCTTCAACAATTCTAGATATAGTCCTTTGTTATTAATATGCATTACAAAGATCTTCCCCCAGTTTACTCCCGTGTTTTTATTTGAAAAAGAATTTATTTTTAATGGAAATTAGCATATAAATCAGTTTGGGTCACCAATTGCCCAAATCCACCAAGAATACCAAAAGTCAGCAGTAAGACAACTTAGAAAACTCATCCCCAACACCCACAAAAATAAAGCTTTAAAGTCAATGATAGTTAGTAAGTACCATCTACTCTTCTAAAACCTAATCATCTCTATTTATAGATTTTATCTTTGTAAGATGCTGTTTCTTTTTACCCATGTTATTTTAATGGCTTTACCAAGACTATGAAATTAACGTGCTACTTTCCTGTTCTTTCATATTCTCATGAAAATATTAAGCAGGTTTACCCTATCTTAAATCATCTCAGTATCCATGATTCCCTCACACATTCTTTCCAGTAAACAGTGCAAACATACTGATATTCTTCCAGTAATTATGAAAATTATATTTATTTGTCTACTCTTACTGGCTTTATCTATAGTTCAGCTGTTATATTTTATTCTAATCTAACTGTACCCAATAGTAGTTAAAAGTCTACATTCTTTTCACAAAGGAGATTAAAAAAAGCTCTGACAGTGGGAAATGCTTCATGAATTGTTGGAATATTCAAAAATAATTATTTACTTTTTGCCAACTTTTCACCCCATAATATAGCTGAGATTTTAAATTCATTTAAATTATG
The DNA here is from genome assembly GCF_041296235.1 of Equus asinus. Lineage (NCBI taxonomy): Eukaryota > Metazoa > Chordata > Mammalia > Perissodactyla > Equidae > Equus > Equus asinus. The sequence continues at coordinate 40,082,915 of NC_091796.1, read as the reverse complement.
ATTCAAGCAAAAATTCCATCAGATAGTCTATCTATATAGCTTCTAACCCCCTAAACCAGGTTAAACATAGCCAATAAAAAGCATAGAATATAAATGCAAACCATCAAGCAAGGCAGCAAACAAGAATCAGAGTCAGAATCCTGGCCGAGGAAAGTAATCAGAGATTTGGATCTTGACTGAGTGGAGGAATGACTAACCACTGCTGAGCCTAGGGATCTAAAATATCTAAACCAGATTGCCAATTATATTGGTTCTTCTATAGTTGCAGAAGAAAGAAACTCAGCTTAAACAAAATCAAAAAGAAAAATACTGCTTAATTAATGAGAAATATCAGCAATCCATCCATAAGAGAAGCAGGAATACAGGGACTCAAATGCCATCAGCAGTCTGCTCTGCCTCAGCCTCAGATATTCTTTTCAAAGTCGTTCTAGTTGTCTTTCGACAACTTGACTTTTTCTATGTTTCAGAAATCTTGGCTGATGACACCTCCCAACTTTTATATTGTAGAGCTTCAGCCATCATACAGAGATGGTCCTCACTCTTCCTCAGATTTGATTTCAACTATCCCTGGGTTTGCTGCTGGGAAGTCAGGATACTATTATTGTACTAGGTTGAATCTGTTCTGTATTCCTGGCCACATTTACGGCCGGGGTGAAGTTGCTATCTATTAGCACAACTGCACTCACTATAACATTGGGGATGGTGGGACTGGGGAGAAGATAAGGAAGTGAGTCTAAGCAGATACTACTAAAGGTCCTATTCCAAAAATGGCAGGAGACTAACAGGTTCTACACCAAAAGGAAGAATATTTTGTCAATCATGCAGGGATGTTTCAGCCAATTCGAGTTTTTCCAACAGTGAACAAAGCTATGTTGTGAGGTAGAAAGCATTATATCTCTAAAAGTGATTAAGGAAAAGCTACAAAATCATTTGTTAACTTATTGTATAGGAAGGATGTGGAAAATGTCTGAGAGACTGGACTGAATCACCTTCCAGGATCTGCTTCACTTTAATGTTCTATAATGCCTGATTCATTTCATTTCAGCCATTCATGGATTCGTTTAGAAATTTTTAGCTTGTATCTTGTTTACATCACTGTGTTATTTGTTTAGGGTACCAAAGAATAAGACATATTTTGCACCCTCAAGGTATTCACCAATTTGATTATATATTGTATATTTTTAGTAATACCAAGGAATTTTAACACAAGGCCTAGAAATTCCATGTCCATGAGACAATAAAAATATTCCTTGGTATATTCCTGCTACCCCTTGCCTCTTTACCATGTGTTCTATATTCTAACGGCACCAGTCATCAGAACAAGCCACATACTTCCATGCTACTATTCCATTGCATTCTTTTTACTCTACTTTTCCTTAGGTCTCTATCCAATATAATGTCTCCTTTTACTGCTCACCACAAAACAAATTTACTTACTCCTTCTCCCAGTACTTTCTTACCACTTCAGTTTCATATTGTACTTATCATAGAGCCTCCTAAATAATTGTGCACATGTATATTTTCCCACGGAATTAAAAGATTTGAGAGGACAAGGATGTTGTTTTATATATTTTTTATAATCAAAGCCCACCAGAGTAAAAACTCAAAAAACTGTTTAATTGTAATAAGATGAGTATTGTGAACAGTGGGAAATTTTTGAATGAAATGTGAACTTGAAAATCAAAGTTTGACTTATTGTTAATAAAATAAAATAATTGGCATTTACATATAATCTTAAAGTGATCAAAGACAACATTTGTTCATAGAAAGAAGTAGCATATAACCTTGCCTTAAACATAGAAAAGATTTGTGTTTATAATAAATTATAGGTCAATACTCCAACCACCGATTCTGGGAAAAACATTTCGGTTTTTAACATACAATCATTATGATTCATTCTTGACAATCATTGTCAAAGTTATTTCAAGAAACAATGAAGAAAAATGTTTGTCCAATAAAGTACAAACATTAAAAGCAGACAGTGATACTAAACATGCATTTATCAAATATTGACTCTCATTTTAACCCAAGTTCCAAAATTTTAAAAATCCTATTTTGGAAAATTCATAATACCACAATAATCATAGAAGAAGGAATAAATTCTGCCTTGAGTTTTGTTTTCACAAAGAACATCTTTTTCTAATCTTTTTATTTTTCATTATACAATAATAGATTAGAGTATTTTGTGACAGTGTTGAGGTATTGCAAAATAGTAAAGAAAATTGCAAAAAGACAAGGCATTTTTCCACATCTTTCCTATGCATAGCCGTAATAATTTCCTTTATAAGTCTTTAAACTCTATTCCGCTGATTCCTAATCCCTTCTCTCTTTCTTTGATGAAGTTCTATTGACTTTATATTAGGTCTATATTACATCCAATAGATTAGAGTTAAGATGCATTAAATATTACATCTCATGGTTTTACTAAAGCCGGGCACATCTTCAGAAAGATTAAATATCATCTTTCTCTATAAACCAAATTAGAACTGAAAAAGTCAGTTTCTACACATATATTCACAAAGATATCTTATACTGTATTCTGAATTTGTCTGAGTAAAGAGATGAGCCTTTCACCTTCTGGTAATTACTTGAGACATAAAGCATGGCAGGCAGTTCAAATCAGCTTTCACAATGTTAAATTATTTCATAAGTCAATATCATGTGTTAAATTATTATTTCACCTCTGAGTCACATCAAACAATTTTACAGTGAGTGTACTGAAAAACATTTACATTTTCTGAAAAAATGTAAAATACTTAAATTGTCCTATTCAATAATTACTTTATGTCTCAGCTGTAAAATAACAAATTCCTATAAATTGGAAGTTTCAAAATTCTTATGGAAGAAATACTTTGTTAATTAGAAAATACTATACCATTTTACTATGAGAGAGCTTTTGCTCCTGAAAAAGCATGCTTTTGATTTTACTTTTTTTAGAATGTCAATCATTGTTTAGTCAACACTTCTGCCTATTTCTGATAGATATTTTGAGGAATATAAAAAAAACTATGAGACACAACCCCTGCCTTCCCAAAATTGCAACTTTTTTGGAGAGACTATAATTCATGAACTAGCTTAGAGGAGTCTTGAACCAAGGAAAATAAAAATGATAGCTTGTACTTACAACATACCACATAAACATTTACTCCTGTAGGGGAGGAAGACATTTCCTCTTCCCAAATGGGGGTTCGTCTGGCTGGAGAACGAATTAAATTCACATGAGACAGAATAGCAAGAGAAAATTAAACAAAGCTTTATGAGGAACCATGGCCCGGGGCGTTTCTTCCCGAAGGAAGAAAGGGCACCAAAGAAGTGGGGTGCACAGAGTGGTTATATACCCCCAAACAGGGTGTTTCACATGTGATTGAAATGTCCTTCCCACAATAGTCACAAGATTGCCCTGTCGGCACATTGCTTGATGGACACAGCAGGTAGTGGTCTGCTGTCTCAGAGGGCGTAGCAGGAGGCAAGTCTATTGTCTGGAGCTGGGCGGTCACAGGTGAGCGCAGCAATCAGTTCCTAGCCTAAGGAAAGATGCTTAATCCTTAAGAAATGCCAAAGTTGGGAGGGGGAAGGAAGTCAGTTACAGGAGGTTACCAGAGAAGCACAATAAAATGCAGACTTAAGTCCTTGCCTTTGGTATTGATTAAGAGTTTCTAGAGAGAAGGTCATCGCCTTTCTTCTTCCTGGTACAGAGAGGGAGGCACCTTTTACAGATAGAGATTTACCTTACAAACGTAAATGTGTCCTAACAAAGGGCAAGTTCCATTCCTCAGAGCCTCCTTCCCTGTCCCAGTTTATCAAAAACAATCAGCCTCAAATAATCCTGATGCCAAAGAGACATATCTTGGGGTGGCCAATTACAGGTCCCCACACTCCTCACAACCTGTGAGGTAGCTACCGTTACTGGCCCATTTTGCCAGGGACACCTTACAGCTCTGAGAGGTTAAGCACTTGCCAGTGTCTTATAGCTGGGCAGTGCAGAGCTGGATTTAGCTCTTGTGTCTATCACCATGCAATACTTCTGCTAAAGAGAGACCGGGGAGGTATTATACTCAGGGTTCCTAGGTGAGACAAAAGTAAGAAAAGAGTTCTCGGGACCTTTTAATGGGCTATTGTGTGCAGTAACACTTTAAAACAGGAATAAAATGTGGAGTATTTCCCAGGGACTGTAAAACGTAAACCTGTTTTGAACAGAGGCAGGGGAAATGATTACAAAGTCTCTGTTTGAGACTATAGAATTAGTCTCAAAATCAAGCAGATTAAAAGCTTAGATGTAAAGGAAAAAAAGAAACACCACGAAGAAACCATTTATATAAAAATAAGATGAGAAAGTCCTTTTTGAGCATAACACCAAAAACACAAAGTTTTAGAGGTATGACTCCATAAAAATTTAAACTGCCCCCTATAAAAAATATCACTCAAATCAGGAAGAAATACTTAAAATGTGGGTAACAAAGAGTTAATATATATGGATTAATATATAAATGGCTTAATATATAAATAGTTAGAAAAGCTGGTAAGAAAATATGAAATATTCAAACAGAAAAAATGAACAAAGGACCTGGAACTGGACATCCTTAACACCTCCCCTCCAACCAACACTCACACACACAACTGGAGGAGAGAGAGCAAATTAATATAGGAAAAGTGTTTAGTCTCCAGTAATTAATAACAAACTAAAACTTTTTTTGCATAAGTGATAATATAGTAAAGTAATAGAAGAGTCGAGTTATCATATAGCAAAAGGTAACACACACATGCAAACTGCAAAAGAATGTAACATAGGGCAATAACATATTTATGTTATGAATGGATCTATTACCTGAATCCTATAGGGGAGAGAAAATAATATATAATATAAATAATATACACTTCTCTTTGGGAAATAAAGCCATAAAATTAAAAAGAAGACCTCTTTTAATTCAAAGTACCATACTTAATGAAATAGAAAATGTAAAGAAATATCATTTGTTCCTAGAAATTCCTTTTATTCTGGTAACGTGTTGTAAATCCCTTATCTTTATTAGTCATTCAAACTAGAGGATGTATAATATTTGCAGCCCACTGAACGAAACAAAGAACCGATTTGTTAACAAAAGTAAGTTTAAACTTGAGATGGCCTCATTGTTAGAGTTAGGTTCCATGTTCTGTATTTTCTAGTCATTCCATGTAAAAGATAAGCACCTTCTTGTAAAATTATTTTCTCTCCTACCTAAAATGTAAATTCTTTGTTTTCAACACTTTTGGTATATGTATACATAATTATGAGATATGATGAGGCACAGCTACTATAAGAGACAGTATTAGTTCATAAAATGAATTTTATTTTAATCACTTCAGATATATCTGCAACGACAAAGAATTATCTGCCAAAAAGATTAGCCTTTTTTTTCCTAAATTCAAAAAATGCCAGAATGGCCTTGCTTGAATAAAAGTAGGCCTCTGTAAGCTTCTAAACCTAAAGATAATAAACCTATTATGGAGCTTTATTCATTCTTAGATACCATATTTTTAATCAATGTATCACTGTTCATCAGCATTAAATATCATATGAGATACACAATGAAGAATTTTTGATTAAATATTCTTTTATATCTTAACTATTCTGAATTGTATTTTGGGATTGGGGTAGAATCAATGTTATGTGTTCATTGCATAATTTTCTCTTCCTGGGCACCTAAGAAAACTATATTGAAGTAGTCCTTGACCTTATAAACATTCCATTTGCTCCTCCAACTCTTTTTCCTTCCCATGGCAACCTTGGAAGCCACGTGTTCCATATGTTAGAGCTACAACGGCAGAAGCTGGGTCCCTGGGCCACCCCTTAAAGAAGACTCACAAGGGAAAACTGCCTTGTCCATATCACTGTGACATCATTGAAAAAGAGACCTTTGTTTTGTTAACTCACTGTGGTTTTGGAATTTTTACTTTGCAGAGTCTAAACTGCTCTAATAGAGGAAGGTATTATTAAACTGATTAACTGATCAAAAGTGTTTATCAGTAATTTAAAATCATAACTATTTTTTTTTTTTCCTGAGGAAGATTAGCCCTGACTTAACTACTGCCAATCCTCCTCTTTTTGCTGAGAAAGACCGGCCCTGAGCTAACATCTATGCCCATCTTCCTCTACTTTATATGTGGAACGCCTACCACAGCATGGCTTGCTACATGGTGCCATGTCCACACCTGGGATCCAAACCGGCAAACCCTGGGCCACCGAAGTGGAACGGGCGCACTTAACCGCTGCACCACTGGGCCAGCCCCCAAATCATAACTGTTTAAAAGTGAAAAAGACCAAAAATAATGGAAATGGCTCAAATGATGATTCACTATCTTCAAAAGAATCAAGTCTAAATGAGTGAAATATAAGTGGTTACGCCTTTAACAATGTAGTTGTAGAATGTGGAAAACAGACCGCTTGTATTTTGTGAAGTTCTCTGTGTTGAAAGCTAAGAAAACATCCTGTGTAGTAAAACATTTTCATGTTTTCCTTGGAATATCTGAATTACAGACACTTTCAATTATGAACATAAAAATTTAATTTTGTTTTTGAATTTAGGAACTTGATTTTTCATTGAAAAAATGTCGTATTATCTTATTTCACATCTGGTTATTTATGTACCACCATCATCTTTGCTGTTGTTGTTATGATGACATACTCCCTGTGCTGTCATTTAAGTCAACTTATACCAATTCATATTTTAATATATATTTTCTACTAAATATTAAAATAAACATGCATAGCTATTATAATATATATTTATATGCACAGCCACAAATTAATCTTGTTACCAGCAATGATATAAACATTCCTCTTAGGAACCATTCTTTTCTTTTTAATTCATTTTTATTTCCTCCACAAAGCCCCAGCACATAGTTGTATATTCTAGTTCTAAGTCCTTTTAGTTCTTCTACGTGAGCCACCACCACAGCATGGCTACTGACAAATGAGTAGCGTGGTTCTGCATCCAGGAACCAAATCTGGGCTGCCAAAGTGATGCATGCGGAACTTTAACCGCTAGGCCATCAGGGCTGGCTCAGGAACCACTCTTAGAATAAAGGATGGTTAGGTTCCCAGATAACCAAATTGTACCCACTTTCCCTCCAAATAATACCATGTTTATTAGAATATTATTTTATCAAGTAAATCCATTGAAATATTAATTTGTATGTTCTTCAACTCCCCTCCCCACTTCCATTTTAATCCACAACATGACTTTGTAGTTCTTCATTGCAAGGTTTTTGGCCTGGAGAAAAGCAGAGGCAGCCTGAAGTGTCTTTGGTTTTTAGCTGATGGGGTGCCTGGAGAGGAAGGTAGGATCAGTGAAGTGGGCAGAAGATTCCCTGATGAAGGAGGTCTGTGAGTCCAAGAAGGCTGTGGCAACAACCAAGGAGGTGACTAGATCTGGGGGTCATGGGGATGACTGCTGGGTGCAGTCGGAAAGACTGCGTCACAGGCAGGAGGACTTCCACCTGCACTCAGCTTCCACGCTCTTGGGGGCATCAAACAAGCAGAGCTGTGTAATCTAACAGGCTCAAGAAGAGGCTGGGACTCCCAGTGGAACAGATGACACATGGAAGGAGGGTGCTGGGTGGAACAGTGACCACACCTCCGGATGCTCTCAAAGACCCCAGATGCTTGGCACAAATGGTTTGGCTGGGTGTGGGCAGGGAGACAGAGTGATATCAAGACTGAATGATGGTAAATTTCCTGCTGAACTGGTGGGATTGGGGCCACTGTGTTGTAATTTAGTTGATTTAGAGAAAAACTTTGTGTGGTATTCTTTACACAACTCAGTTCGTGGACTAAGAGCTATGCCTTCTATACCAATAAAAGTATATTGTTAGCAGATTTTAACCATCTTTTAGCAGAGTTTTTCTAATGGAACTATAAATTTCACTTAAGGATGGCAGTAACATATTTCTCCAGCCCAAATGTTAGTATTAAACTCTCACTGTCCTCTTCCCATACCCACAGGCACACAGGCACACACAGACACACACAGACACACACACACACACACACCCCTAGGTGCATGTACTATTAAGGGCTCTTCCTCCTGTTTTACATACTCTAGGCCCCTCAGCAATGAAGAAATAAATCTCTTTTGAAAAAAATTTCTAGTAATTTTTCTAAAGGCCTGACCTAGCAATGGGAAAAGCATGATCTCCTTGCTGTTTCTTTCTATACTTTGTTTATGATGCTTTAGTAAAAGAAACCATAGAAAATATTTTGGAAAATTGCATGCCTTTGCCCATTGATTTAATTACTTATTAAAGGTATCAACAAGCAGCTGCCTTAAAATTTTTCAAGTTTATTGTCTATTAAGGAAGTAAATGTTGACAACTCAGTTACATTGATTAACATAGTATTAAGGTACATAAAATATGACCTTTCCGGAGGTTTCTTTATGCCCTTTATAAGAAAGACTCTGATATTACCAACTATCCTGAGGTTATACTTGAATAATGAAGAATCTACTCGGTGTTTTTTGACATTGGTTTAGAAATTTCAACAACACTCACCAAGATCTGTTTATTCTTCTAATGAAACACTCTTCATTCTGCCTGTCATTTTTATAAACCTTGTAGGGTTTAAAGATTAGATAATCTGAGAGGAATCCTGAGTTTGCCCACAAGTGATATTTCTAAAATTCTATTGAGAATTGTTACCTAGTGCTGATTTTTCTGCTTTGCAAAAGGATATCCACACATTGGCCTGGAGCCTCCAAAGTATATCTGATTTTTATTCATCCAGATTCCTAAAAGATCTTCCCCAAAATGCGAGCTCCTGAATTAATACAAAGCATATGTTGCTAAATAAGAAAGAAGTCTAGCTCATATGAACTAGCAAATTAAAATTTAATAAAAATGGAAAGACTAACTCTCCCTTGAATATGACCTTGACAAAGGTCATGGGTTTTTCTGCCTCCTAGAGGTCTTCAAGGACTAAATTGAAAACAGGTAATGCACTGCTCCCATCACCCACTCTTCACTCAGTGTTCCTCCTCTTAAGCTCTTTACCAGAGCCCAGTAAGTCATCTAAAGGGGAGGAAAATATGAGACTAAAACTAATAAGAAAATAAAGAAGAATAGGGTGAAGCTTGACAATGAAGCTTTATTTCCCTCTAACTACAGCTTTAAGCTGTTAGTTGAGAAAATTTAATAAAATACTGAGGTTTCCTATTACATGTTTCATTCTAAACAGTAATGCACCTTAATAGCTTCCCACTCCACAACTGGCCAATAATTCACCAGGAGCGATTTCTTTGCATGGAAAGGTATGCTTTCTTATACTTTATAAAAGAAAATCAAAATGGATGTCACTATGAAGTAATCATTATGCCACAGGGAAAAAAAGTAAGTAATGCTTTCATTAATGATTCTATTTTTGAAAGATTTTAAAATATAAACATTTGGATTTTTTAAAGTACTATGACTTAGCAAAGATCTCAATACAAGAAATACTTAGTATATTTTCTAGGAATTATATAATTTTCACTACTAAATGATTTCAATTGTTAATGTTCAGTATAGAAATCAAAAGTCATCCAGTGGTCTAGCTCTCAAGAAATATTAAATCGCACTAGAAAATTAAGCATCCCACTAATTTCCTATTGTTCTTAAATTATCAGTTAAGAGAAACAGTTTTTATTTGCTGCAAGACAAACCAAAGATACAAATAAAAATAAATAAATAATAGCACCCATTAAGAAATCTGTGCTTAGTGAAATAACAGACAAATAGAGCACAAATGTGTAGCCATCTGGAGAATAAGAAAATCAAAAGTAATAAGTAGCATTCAGAATTTATTACAAAGAAATTATGCCAAGAGCTTCTTATTGCAGTTTTCTATGGAAATGTTCAAATTAGTGGATAAAGAAATACATTATGTACTACATGTTTGGGCCCTACTGTTATGATTTTATACATGACCTCATGGCATAATATTTGCTAACTAATCTAAATTAGCTTGGCTATAAATGCTGTCCTACTGATTGAAAATTTGCTATCAAACCACCAAGAGCCAGTTATAATGAATGAAACAGTTTGATGAAATTGTCTAGAGCCAGAGGGATATGATATTGGGTCATCTTTGAGATCATATTACAGAATGCAAAGGAATTAATAAATCTGAAAGCAAATGAGATTATCCAGCAGACACAAAATAGAGGGTACAAAAGGGAGGAGACATAAGGAAAACTAATTAGGTCAAAGAAACCAGCAGAAGTTCATCATCACCTTACTTCAGGAGGGGTAGACGTTGGGATCTGAGATGGTTCCCATCATCATCGCAAGTATAATTTTGACAATTCCACTCCCATTTGCTACTTCAGAATCTAGATGTGGGAGGAGGAAGAGGAAGAACAGGCAAAAATAGTTTAAAATGTTCTTTCCCACAGTCTTAATCAACTCTTCAAAATTTCCCTCAAATTTCAATATTTCAGAAATCAAATTTCATCTCCAGGTGGCATTTCCCTGCTACATCTTTGAATGCAGAAATCATGTGCTTTATTTCTCTTTGAATCCACAGCTCTTGGCAAATATTAAGTGTTCAAAAATAATTCTTCTATGGTATTGTTGAGTTCTGTGTGAGAGAACATCTCCAGAATTTTACTTTGAAGTGGTGATGATTAATGGAACAGAAAAGAAAACAGCTTTTAGTTTATTTCACTTAAAAGTTAATTAAAAATTTTTTAAAAAACAGTTTCTGGGCCTATTTTCTAGAGCTGTACTGTCCTGTACTATAGACACTAGCCCTATTAAATTTTAAACTTAAATATTTAGCTCCTTGGCTATAATAGCCACCTTCAAGCACTCAATAGCCACAGGTAGTTAATGACCACTGCGTTCTAGAATAGTTTTATCATTGCAGAAAAGTCTTTTGGGCAACATTGTTCTAGAACATGTCAGTATCATTGTCCATACATATTTTCCAAAATCTATATTCATTTATTCATTCAAAAAATATTTATTTGATGTATGTTATATACTAGGCACTGAAGATACAAAAATAAGCAAGACTTCTTTCTAAGCATTTAAAATCTTTTGTAGGAAGACATCAGTGAACAGATATCACATTACAGTGCCATGCCATGGAGGGTTAATTGGAGGAGAGCATGATTTGAGGCAAAAAATGATGGAGAAGAAGACTGCTGAAGTAATGAAGGTAAATATTTTTTTAATTAAGTCAGAGAAAGTAGAAATGGAGAGGAGAAGAAAGAACCGAAAAGTAATTAAGAGGCACAGATAGCATGATTTAATGAGAAATTGGATGTGGCAAGTAACAGAGAAAGAGGAATCTAGATTAATTCCCACATTTCTAGCATAAGGGAATGAATAGATGGCACTGCCATTATCCTAAACTGGGTCTATGTGAGAAAGAACAGCCAGCGTGTAGAAGAGAGATGACCATTTTAATTTTACATTTGGGTGCTTTTTAATGGTTATAATATATGTGTGTCCAATATTCATGAGAAAGATTGGAGCTAGAGTTTTGGGTATTAGCATTGTGGAGCTGGTGGTTGAATGAGATCACACAACCACAACAAAAAGCAATCTTGACAATGAAAGCCAAGAAGATTAACATTAACAATTTCTAGAAAAATTGCAGGGAAAACAGAAATGAATGGGGTCACAGAAACCAAGAGAAAGGAGTTTCAAGAAGTAGCTAACAACCTAAAGAACTTAAAAAAAGTTACATAAGATAAAAACAGGGGGAAAAATTCTGTTTAATATAGCAACAGGTCATGGGTGACCTTAACAAGAACATTTCCTTTAAATGACTGTAGCAGACATTAAGTAGGAAGAACCCCAGGAGTGTATGAGTGGGGAAGAAGAAAAGGCATGAATGGACCACTCTTTCCAGAAATTGAACAAGTATGAGATGGAAAGAGCTATACATGAAGTGATATGTAGATGCAAGAGAAGATGTTTGTTTGCTAGTTCTATTGTGGAAAATACTTGGGCACTTAGTTTAAAGTTGCTGTGTCCATAGGCTATGCAAATAATGGTTCATCTTAGCTGGTTTGTATTAATTGTAGCTTATCTCCAGAGCTACTGACTCTTGGCCAATGCTATGGAACGCATTAACTAACGATAAATGATGTTTTGTAACCATGGGTCTGTGAGTTGTTTCAGAGCAGGATGTATCAGCCTGCCAGGATTGTTTAGTAATAATAATCAGATTTATAATTGCATCTAATTTCAGTAGAGCCCTGGGAAGGGGGCTTTCAAAGTAAAGGCCAGTAACATAGCTCGAATATGTCTATATGAGGAGCTCATTATAAGAGGTCTCTGCCATGAGCGATTTGGGTTTCTTGCTACAGAGGTGCTTCAGATGCGCACCAGTAGTGGCTACACACCTGTACAGACAAAGAGCACCTGTGTGACCCAGAGGTGGGAGAATAAAGAAATCTGTGCCTGAGATCTCAGGACACTTTTCCATGCATATCTTTCTTCTGTTGTTTCTGTGCTATATCCTTTCCTGTTATAAAGTTGTTTTGAGAGCATAAACTGATTAAACTGAGTTCCATAAGCAGTGGAACACTGAAGGTGATTAATACATCATTAACGCTGGCTACCGTAACTCCACTAGCAAAAATATTCAGCTTTTTCAGTTTCTCAAGGAATTTGGCACAAGTATAAATTTCGGACTCGAAAATTACAATTCCTGAGGATGGTTTTTTCCTCAAGGAAAAAAAAAACTAATAAAGTCTCATTTACACAAAAAATATTTAAAGATACAAAAATAATTGCCTAGTTTGTCCATGAAACATCTTAGTAACCATCAGAGACAGAGAGATATGAATAACTGATTTTCCCCCATAAACTATTTGATTAGTTTATTAAGGGAATCAATCTATTCTATGTACCCATACTCTCTGTGTTGTGTTCTTTCACAGCCTTTTCAACCCTTTTGCCAGCCCTCCACCTTCACTGTCTGATTTATCACGCCTCGGCATCTCATCCATTTCATTGATTTGTGGTAAAATCCAAAGTTTGTCCAGCGTCCTAAGGGTGGGTCGAATCCTTCAGTTCCCAGAGAAAGATCATTTAATTACCTGTGTTCACACAAACATTCTTTAAGTACCCAGGAAACGAGCCTAAACAGTAATGTTCATAGATACAAACTAAGGCAAAATAAAGTGATATATGATGAAAGTGGGAGATCATCAGACAGCTTATAGAGCGCCAAAGAACACAGATTTTAAGTTAGTTAGATGTGAGATTAAATTCCATGTGGGCCCCTTACTAGCTATATGACCTCGGGCAAGGTACTTTGTGTATCTGAGCATCAATCTCCTCCTCAGGAAAATGGTGAAAGTAATAATGCTTCACAGCGTTATTGTGAGGATTAATGCAGGAAGATATATATATGAAAACTATTTAGTCCACTGACCAGCATATAATAAGTTCTTGATAAATGATAATGGTTTAAACTCAGAGAATGATGTTCATTAACAAGTTATATATTCATGGATATAATACTTAACCTGTCCACCTCTCTCCATATCTGCTTTCTAATATGAGGGTAAATTTAAATTTACCTAACTGAACTTTTATGAGCTTTGAGACTGAATATACAAATCAACAATGGCCAGACTATATATAAAAATAGAATTCTAACCCACAACCTCTGCACCAACCAGCCTGGGAAGCCAAACCACAAGCTCTGCAATAATCAGCCCAGAATAGTGAGGACTTTGTCAGTGACTGCCAGCTTCCCTCATACTTGTCTATGCTTCCAATTCAGGATCAATCAGAGAAAGCCAAATAAGCTCCCCAAACCAATTACATAGGATGCCCCACTTCTACTTAGCCTGCTTCCAGCTTCCACATGCCAACAACCTCCAATTAGAGCACAGCTGAAACCTTCCCTTTTCCCACCACAAAACTTACTCCCCTGTCTGCCTTTGAGTGTCTGCCCGATGCAAGCGATGGTGGCTGACTCTCGTACTATAGCAAGCTCTGAATAAATAGCCTGTTCTCATTTGGATAGTTTTTGTATCCATAGCATTATGATTGAGGTTAAAAGTTCGACACCAATTTTAAAATGCCATATATATTTTATTAGCGTTAGTATTGTGCAGAAAACAAGACATCATGGTCATTACGGCTCACCCATGCAACCATCTGCTTGTGGATATACTACTTTTCCACCAGGTACATACTCCAAATGCTTGTGATCAAACCAATTCTCTCCCTACATCATTACCGCAATACAAATCTTCAGCTACTTTGAGTATTCCAGCTGCTTAATCCCTCTGCTTTTTCTTTCTTCTCATACATCCTTTTCCTTTCATTTTGTCTGGACTCCAGTGTCTAACATTTTAGCAATTCTCTACCCAATATTCTCATTAGCCTTTAATCTCATATGCCTAGATAAACTCTGGGCAGACAAATATTGTTTTCATTTTTTTTCCCCAGAAACGTTCCTTCCTTTGAAAGAAATAGAGCTCCTTTCTTTTGAGAAATTGTTTTCCCACTCGATCCACATGATTTGATAGGTAGTTGTCAATTCTAGCAGCCCTGTCCCCAACATCAGTGCTCCAGGGACAGGCAGGTGAACCAACTGGGGCCAAGAAAAGTCTATCTTAGGGTGTTTCTAGATTTTCTTGTTAGGTGTGAAGTTGGGAATTTGTGTCCAGAGCTCTTGGAAGTCATGGGTCTAGCCTGGTGGAATAAGCCAATGTGAGAACGAAGAACATAGTCAAAGGGAAAAAGAATGAAGAGTGTATGCAGCTCCTCCACTGATAGAGGGAACAGAGAAGGAAGAACAAACTCTGAGGATGTAGTGACAGGTTAGCTGAGTGTGAGGTTATGTTGAGTCTGAGAAGAGAGCAGAGGAGGGAAGGCTGGGCTGTGGATGAGAGCTCTGGCGGTTACCAACATAATGGGACCCCACCGAGGGAGAATGGGTGGACTAATGTTCAAATGTATATTTTTGATAGTTCTGGAAATTAGCCAAATATGGTTAATAATAAAGCCTTAAGAAAACAAGGGAATGAGAAGTATTATATATTCAAGATAGATATGCACTGGCCTCACATATAAATGTTGTCTAGATACTAATTCAACATAAACCAAAAGCTCAAAATCCTTCAGACTGTTGGACGTATTTTGCAATTAGCCATCCACTCATCTCTGAGTTCTTCACGTTGGTGAGTAGCGTCCTCAAACCTATTGCCATAGCAGGACCAAGAAACAATTATTTGGGGGAGGGGGGACACACCTCAGAAATGCTACATTTGGGTCAAGATGCCCAGAGAGATCATGCAATAATAAGTAGGTCCGGGAAGCTACCAAGTCAATCACAAATATTTACTGAGCAGCCAATGAAAGTCAAAAGGAATAATAGAAAATGTTTTGAACTGGTAGTCAAGAGACCCTTAGTCTCCTGGGTCGAAGCTGATAATTCTCTGACCTTGGTCCAGTCATATATCGGCTCTGAGCCTCACTTTCCTCATCTGCGGAAGGGAAGTGTTGCTGTGGATCATCTCATTTGGGTCCTATAGAGCAAATAAAGAAATCCAAAATTCCTAGCCTCTCCCCTAGGCAGATGTGCAGTATTTGATTGGACAGACACTGAAAAACGAAATATCAAAAGAAGAAATATAAATAATTCAAAATAATAATAGACGAGCCACGACAAAGAGGCCTGATAAGCAAAATAAAAGGTAGAAGTAATTACTTTAAAAGAATACTAAGACCCTAGGGAGGCAGTTCTAGACAACGTGAAGTACAGCTGGGCGGCCAGTGGAGGGAGACTCCATTCCTTCCCCAGGCCGGGGGGATTTTTCTCAAACTCGCCTCAGCCTCCCTGAAGGGACTGATTAACTAAGGAATGGCCCCGAATAGGAGATAATCCTGGCGTAGGCGGCCAGGGGGACTCAGGTCTGGATGCTGCCCGCGGGAGCCCTGCAGGCGGCCAGAGCAGTGGGCGCCCCCGGGGCACCCGGACCAAGCGCCCCCGACTCACCGGCTCCGCCCTGCTCCCCGCGCCGCGCCTGCCCACGCCGCCGGCTCCGTGGCGCCGGCGGCCAAGGCGCTCCGGGTCCGTTAGTCCGTGTCCGGGCAACCGCGGCGGGGCCGCCCGGGGTCTCCGGGCTCGCGCTGCGCCGGCCTCCGCGGCCGATCGCGCCCCCGGCCCTGCGTTTCCGCTCCAGACTCGCGCATCTGGGGCTCCGCGCCAGGCCTTGCCGGTGCCGCCACCTCCCCGCTCTGTTTTCTTTCTTTTCTAACGTGCCCACCAAACTCCTTTTCTGTTTACCAAAGAGAGACGGGTGGGAATGAGTCAAGGTCCTTTCCTACAGAAGTTATGATTAGGATCAGATAGACTCAGAGACTTATTCAACGCGAAGACAGCAGGACTTCGTTTCTGTTCTCTCAAAAGGTTGCTCACATCCTACCCTTATGATCACTTGTCCTGAGAGGGAGCCTTCCAGCGTCTGTTTCCTTGTCCCTGGGTACGATACAGGAAGGACTATAGGTGATAAGCGCCTTTTGGGTTGGTTGTTAGTTCTAAGGTGACTTCAATATTGAGGAACCTGAACAAACTCTTAGGGAGGAAAGGAAAACTTCTCTGTGTCTGGATGTTGAGGTGCGGAAAGCGATGAATTCAGCCATTTATCCAAGGCTCTATTTCTAATAAAAACAAATTTTGAAGCATGGTCCAGCTGAAGTGGCAAAAAATATGCACCTCAACTTTGTTTCCACTTCATTGAATATATACTGTGACCTAAAATAGGCTTCAAAGAAAGACACTTGTGCGTTAACGCTAGTCTCACCAACTGCCTCCTTGGATGAAATCAAACACTAGAGGATAAACCGAAGATGGTTAAAACCATAGGATCAGGATAAAGATTAGTGTTCTTACACAGACAAATCATATTTCCAGGCAACAATGGGAACAGGCAAAGGCTTGCCAAGGTTAAGTAAGCAAAATCTATTACTTAAGAGGCAATTCAATTAGTAATCCTTTCTAATGGGGGGAAATTGGCAAGGCCATACCTAGAATAAGATCATTCCAGCCAAAGATGTAAAAAGAGGAAGCAATAACAAGCAAACTGGAGAGAAGTCTTAATCTTAAATTAATATATGCAGAAGCAGAGCTCTTTTCGTAATTAAAAAATAGATTCCAGAATGCAGTCTCCACTTTCCCATCTCTGTTAATTATTTAAATTTGACGTGTTAGTAATACAATGTTAAATTTAAACCAAATGAATCATTTGCATACCAGTAAATATATATTCATGAGGATTCAAAGTATCTAAGTGAGTATATTAAAACAATAGCTAGATTTTTCTCCCAAAACAAAACTTTACCTACTAGAAACTTCCTTCTTGACAACTTTCTCTTAATTAATTAGAATTCACTGATAATTGCTATACATCTGTTGTGGTAGGCAAAATTCTAAGATGAACACCAAGGACTCTACCTCCTGGTAAATGTGCCTTGTGTAGTCCTCTGGACTTTGAATATGATGGATTTTCTTCTTGTGCTTAGCTTGTTATATGATACAATTGACTTTAAAAAGGGAGATTATCCAGGGTGAGTTGAACCTAATTGGTTGAATCATTAAAAGGGACTGGCCTCTTCCTGGGGTCAGAAATTTGAAGCTTCCCAGGGCTCTGACACAATGGATATTCTCCATTGTCAGCTTTGAGGATTGAGGGGCCATGTGGCAAGGAATGCAGGCAGGCTATAGGAGCTGAGAATGGCCCCAGCTGTCAGCCAGCAATGAAATGGGGACCTCAGTCCTACAAACTCAGGGAACTGCATTCCACCAATAATCTGACTGGGCCTGGAAGAAGACACTGTGCTCCAAATGAGAATGCATCCTGCCAACACCTTAATTTCAGCCTTGTGAGACCCTGAGCAGACAACCCAGTCATCCTCATCTGGACTTCTGACATATAGAACTGTGAGCTAATAAATAGATGTTGTTTTAAGATGCTACTTTTGTGGTAGTTTGTTATATAACAGTAGAAAACTAATACACCTATTAGCTTACTTCAAATAAACAAAAGTGGGAATTTTTATTTTTATTTATTTATTTTTTTGCTGAGGAAGATTCACCCTGAGCTAACATGTGTGCCAGTCTTCCTCTGTTTTGTATGTGGGTTGCCACCACAGCATGGCCACCAATGAGTAGTGTAGGTCTATGCCCAGGAACTGAACCTGGGCCACAGAAGCAAAGCACATCAAACTTAACCACTAGGCCATGAGGCCAGCCCTATTTTTATTTTTATTTTTATTTATTTTTGCTGAAGATGATTCATCCTGAGCCATCTGATGCCAATCTTCTTCTTTATGTATATGAGTCGTCACCACAGCATGGCCACTTATGAGTGGTATAGGTCCACACCTGGGAACCAAACTTGGGCTGCCAAAGCAGAGCATGCTGAACTCAACCAGTAGGCCACTGGGACTGGCCTGAAAGTGGGAATTTTTAAATAAAGATACAAGGCTGTCTCAGGAAATCCAGGTCAGGATTGTAGCTGAAATTCAAATAGGACAAAAATCAGACACTGCAAAATAAATGAATACTAGATCTATTATAAACAAGAACACAGTAGACAAGATCATCTTATTAGCAAATAAAAAATCAGATTTTGTACAAAAATAAAACAAGCAGATTTTTCTATAGCAACAATAAAAGATAAAGAGTGGAATGATATAGTAACAGTACCTAGAGATCAAACGAAAATCCATTCACTGCAAAACTATCGTTCAAAAATGAGAAAAAAACCATTTTTGGAAAGAACAAAAACAAAGTTTAACATTAGCAGACCCACACTGGACAATGTACTTTAGGAAGAAACAAAATAGTGAAGATATTGGAAAGATACGTGCTTAAATCTAAAGAGTCTTTGGCTGTATGAAAACACATCAGCCATTCACTTGTCTTCCACTTGTTTTGGTTTTCTCTTCCTAGTCATCCCCTAGCCAATTAATCCTTAAGACCTATGCATGCAACTCTTTTAATATATCTCCTGACAGTGCTAGACAATTTCAAGAATTAGATTTAACAATGGAGTGTTCTGGGCCCCTTTTTACTTACACCAGAATTACTTAGAGCTACTTTTAGATTAACTAAATGCATACCACGCCTGCCATAGAGAATTAGCCAAATCTTTCTATTTATTGATAATAATGTTTTATTAAGGGGAACCAGAAGGGTCCTCGGTAGACAATTGGAACTGGTATCTAATTATATCTGAAAGAGTGGCATGATATCAATTTCTCCAAATTAAAAATTATTGTCTTTGGCAGACATTCTCCAAAATTCAATTTGCTTACATTAAATTACTTCTTACAGCAACTTAATTCATTTTTATATTGTAATTCATACTTTCTCATTCAATGAGAAAGTAAGAAGTTCAAAAACAGCATTACTGATGTTTTTCTATAATGATTCTACATGGTTTAAAATATTTCAAGATCAGAACCATTTTACCCTATCATCACTGGTGTAGAATTTGGAAGACAATCTTATACCTATTCATGTGCTTAAGATTACCGGTACAGCTTTCTAAAGTAAATTTTAAATGATCCTAAATACTAAACGTCCTTATATATATCCCTCTGTTGCCACCATCTGTAAGTTGTAGTCGTTTATCCAGGCAAGAGCCCCTGAGTTTTCATCATAAGATTCCATTCATCTCATCTGCTTGTCACATATGGATTGAAAACCAATCCATATGTTTTATAAAATACCTACAATCCAATACTTCATCAGAGTACATAGCCTCAAACTCTCTCTGGGCAGTTCTGTCAAAAACTTACCTGAAAGGACACTATTTACAGAACATTTGTTGTTTCAAACCAACATTAAATTACCTATTTGAACATGATTAGCTTCCCACATAATGGGGTCACCTTAGACCTTTCACAAAAAATTAGCTCAAAATTGATCATAGACCTAAATGTAAAATGCAAACCTATAAAACGTCTAGAAAATAACATAGGAGAAAATCTAGGTGACCTTGCGTTTGGTGATGACTTTTTAGATACACCAAAAGTGCAATCCTTGAAGGAAAAAATTGTTAAGTTGGACTTCATTAAACTTAAAACCATCTGCTTTTCGAAAGACACTGTTAAGAGAATGAAAAGTCAAGCCACAGACTGGGAGAAAATATTTTCAAAACTCAACTCTGACAAGGACTTGTATCCAAAATATACAAAGAACTTTGTAAACTCAATGATAGAGAACAAGCGACTCATTTAAAAAAAAAGTGGCCAAAATGTCTGAGCATATACCTTATGATGAAGGTCTGATACCTGTGAAAGGAGAGTGGTGAGCCTCAGGCTGTGTTGCAGCCCTGAGAATGTCTCAGCCACACCAGTGGGGAGCTCCAGGGCCAAAATTGTTCTTTATAGATGTCTCATGTTGGGCAGAAATGGCCTGGCTCTAGTATCACTGCCAGAGTGCCACTGCCTTGCTCAGTCATTGACCTATTCATTGAGCATCCTAGGGAGAGCGTGGCCTCAGTGTGCATGTTATGAGGCATCCCTGAGTTGCATGAGCTGGAGGCCACCAGCTAATTAGAGTACTTATAGTATGTCCTGTCTTGCAGGGACATCTACAGTGGGCACTTTCATGGCTTTCAAAGCAATTTTCTGAAATTACTTGGCATCCTAGTTCAGATGTGCATCCCTAAAGAAGTCCAGTAACACTTCAGAAGTCCAGTAACAGCACAACTATTATCCATTCAAATGGATAATACTTTTTGGCAGGATAGATCATGACCTTTGACAAAATGCAATATGAGTCTGTGTGCAGCTCATCAGGGGTTCTGTAAAACATTTCAATTTGTGACAGACTCCCTTAACACTAATGTATTTGCTGAGCCAAAAGGCAAGAGGCAAGAATGTTTACCCTATACCTTGAATATCCTGCACAGCATTTTATAGCTCCAGGTGCAATTCAAAACTGAGAGCGTTAAGGGTTACCTGGTGAACAGGTCAGAGCAGCACACTCAAAACTACTATGTGTCGCCTTCAAAATCCAAAGAGGTCTAAGTGCTTTGCTTCTTTGGCAATGATAGAAGGTGCCACCATTTGTATCTCTCTGTAGAAAGGGTATCTTGACATGTCCAAGACCACTGGACCCTTAAAAGCTTCTCAAGTGTGGCACCTCAACATTTCCAAGATCTCTCTCATCCTCTGGAATTCACGTGTTTTACTAAGGCATCTAGGGGAATTTCATTTTCTTAATCACCAGTAAAACTAGCCTTTATTTTGTCTTCTCAATGAACCTGCATTATATGCTCTGGAATATCAAAGTGAAAATGGGTCCTCCAGACCACATAAGGGTAAAGAGGTGAAGATTTGACATATTGTTATGGCAGAAAGTAAAGGCATATTGCTGTCTTCCAAGTGAATCTAACTTGCTTCTGATTATATTTGCTGATAGGAACTGAAAACAGGAGTGTTTGCTAAGTCTGTAGTTGTATAGCATGGACTACGAGTTCTTTTGATTTGTTGCAATAAAAATACCATATCTAGAACCACAGTTGCAAATCACCAACTGAATTTTCAGCAACTCTGCAATCGTTCTCAGAACCCAAGGGACTTTTAAACCAAACAGGGAGGTTAAGTGGGAATAAGGTACAAACCAATATGTTGGTTTCTTCGTCTTTGATCATGGCACTATATATGATGTAGCATTATAGCTTTTGGTTTATTTTCTTGGAGAGATAGAATTAATTACAGGGACTTCTACTTGGCTTTTATACCATAATAACACCCACTTCATAGGTCATGGGATCAATGTGGGAGTTCCACTAAATGTTAAGTATATCCATTTGCACTATACTTTCTAGAATTAAAGCAATAACCACGTGATTGGTGTATAGTCACCATGAATCCAGTGGAAGAAGAAAGCAGGCAAGATTCCGTGCACCACCTGGGATTTCTATAGTCTTCTCTCTGACTAGTGTATTTTGGTAACATTTTGAGTCTCCAGAAATTAGCGTCATTTCAGAAGCAGGACCTATGGATGCCCAGAAGTTCTGGGTAAATTCCTTAGTTCAATACATGTGGTAATGGCCATAGGTCCTTCTGGGCAAGGTTTAGAGAAAAAGTCCACTCTATACTAGTGTTTGCTCAGTTAAGGTGTTTTATACCTGGGAACTAGCTGAGGTCTGGATGTAGGTAAGAGTATATGAAGCCCTTTAGGGGACTTAATTTCAGTTTTTGCCCACTATATCTAGACTTTCTCACTGAAGATGTCAAGAATCACCTCATAGACTGTCCAACTATTTTATTCCTAAAGAACCCACAAACAAGTGGACATCATCACAGTTTCCTATGGGACATCACATCTGATTGTCACTCTACAGACATTGGTTGTTATGGTCATTGTCCTCATCTTGCATCTGTAAAGTACATCCACCTGGTTTCAACAAGAGAAAGGAATGACTTTGACATCAAGGAAGGTTCACTGAGATTTGGAAGTTTAAGTTCCATAGCCTTGTCTGTGTCTGTCCAATGTTTCCTTTTTCATTGCTCAGTTAATCTCTCTTCTCCATCAATGCCCTTAACTTAGCATAAGAGACTTGGAAATGTTGAGATGGTTGGTGCTGGATCCCTGCCTTCATTAGGGTCAAGTCTTTGTCTTGATCCTTAGCCATATTTTCCCTGAGACTTCAGGAGATGAGAAATTCCTTGAAAGCTTACATAGATACTTTCTCATTTTCCACTCCTGCTCTGAATTATCATTCAAGGCCCTCAGTTTGTCATTTTCTCTGTATGTGATATTCAGTTCATCTGAAAAGTCAGCTGACCACCTAGCCTTTATATTTCATTATGTTGCCATAGTGATTGGTTAACAAAGCCAGTTTATCTCCTAAAACCTTATTTCCCACACTGACTTCATCCCATGCCACCACTAGTAATAATTTGAGTAGCATTAATGCCGTCACATGATTCAGATTACTATGTTACATTCCTCTCTAGTGAGCTGTGCTCACTAGTGGTCCTTGGCTATGTGACAAAACCAATTTCAGAATCCCAATTTGAAGTTATGTTTCCCAGGATCTCTTATGCTATCAAATACTATAACAGTCAAGGTACTATGAGCAAAAAGGAAGGCATTCAACATGGAGAGCTAAATAAAGGGATAATTTTCAACATGTAAGTAGGTTTAAGGGAAACCAAATGGTGAAAAATTCTGGGAATAACAAAAAGGGGAGCTATTACCACCACAGCCTAATGATCTAAGGGGAAAGAGAGGTTAGTAGAACCAAGAAAAGTCCTAGAAGAGGGTCATCTGACAAGAGTTCTAACCTTCAGCAACCTGGTAGGAGTGAAACAGAAGAATAAATACCCTAATATCACTCTCTTCCTACCTCCAGTCTCTTACTGGTATCCCTCATTGGGAGATAATAGAACCCTGAGAGCAAGGGTTCCAACTGATTTAGTCCAGGGCACTGAGTAGGGTGGTGAATGGTGCAGAAATGGATCCAGAGGGGCAAATAAAGGTATCCAGCAGAGGGTTAAATGCTCTTAATAGTTATCTGAGAGGGGCTGGCCCCGTGGCCGAGTGGTTAAGTCCGCGCGCTCCGCTGCAGGCAGCCCAGTGTTTCGTTGGTTCGAATCCTGGGCGCGGACATGACACTGCTCATCAGACCACGCTGAGGCAGCGTCCCACATGCCACAACTAGAAGGACCCACAACGAAGAATATACAACTATGTACCGGGGGGCTTTGGGGAGAAAAAGGAAAAAATAAAATCTTAAAAAAAAAAAAAAAATAGTTATCTGAGAAGGCACCCTGAACCCACCTGACCCAGTTTGGGCCTTGCTTCAGAGTAAGTGACAATAGGAAAAAGCAAAAATTCCAGATGTTTTTGGTAAGGATATAAAAGGGGAATGATACTTGAGTCTCACTTTCTGGTTGAAACCCAAGAAGATGCCAAGCCTCAGAGACAAGTCTCTAAAACCAGCGTGGTATAACAACAGCAATCAGAAATTGTAACAGAGCAATTCCACACAGAGATAATCTGAGAAACCTCCTGACCCCACGTGCTCAAGTCTCTCACAGCCACAGGAAAAGGAGAAAGTGCAGTTGAAATTTTCCTATGCTCACCACCCTCCTTGAGAGGGTTATGGAAAGTCTGAGATGGCTGGAGGAATTGAAAAAGCCCTTTCATAGTCACAAGAATCCACAAGCCAATAAAAGCCACAGTGGGACCTTAAATGTGGCCTCAGATGCTGGTGAGACTAAATGCTAACAGTCAAAAACCTTACGATGAGCTCTGTCTCAGTTGGATAGCATAAGACAGAGGATATACTACACCCATCAATGACAAGATGCTCCATAAACAACCATGGGAAGGAGAATCTTTGAGTATAATCTGATTTGATTGAGTACAATTGCAATGAAAAATACTGACATGTCTGAGTTTACTTGAAATTGATTAGATTCATTTGTCAGCCTTAATCAGAATGGGTGTTCCAAATAGACAAGTGTTCAACTGACAAGTAAAATGTTACATTTGCCACCTGAATATATGATTTGATAATTCCTACCAGAAACCTATAAACACACACATGTATCTGGTATTTCTACATAATCTGCTGCACTAAAAGTAATTTAAGCAAAAGCTTAGATCAGGGTGAACAGATAATTTTCTATATCCATAATTCTGTTGTGATTACCATCCGGCATTGCAACTTATAATTCCAGCAAAACATTCTACCCAAATGGCCCACTGGGTTAATAACACCACTCAACATAAACTGTGCAAGTTTTCTCTGCAGCGCACATATTTCTAAAACTCAATATCGTCAAAAAGTTATGTTTCTAAAGCAGCAAGTACGTTTCAGTTATTTTCTTTTACTTGAATCTGAGACTAATTCTAACTGATTGTACTTAAAATTTATAAATTTTACAAAAGGAATAGCACAGTTATTATCGCTAATGAAGCCCCTGTGGTGTGTCAGCCCAACCAGTGACTATTACCACATGTCTTATTTGGCCTTCAAGTTTTCCCTGTGCCACAACATGCTATTGCTAAGTTAATTATAATCTAGAATTCTCATTAAGTTTATGTGCATGTGTTGCCTTGCAGCCTTCGAATTTAATCATAACTTTTAAAACATAAATTTCCACTTTAAGAAAACTGTACTTTCCATTAGAGTTTAATAAATTAGAAATACAAAACTAATGTTTTTCCTGCTTTTCAAAATATAACAATGAAAATTTGTAACTAATGGAAAGTCATTTACGCTTCAAATGAACACAACATATGCCAGGTTTCAGCCCCAAGACAGCTTTTATGACCAAGTTACCAGATCCTAAAAAGAAATTTTTATGGTAGAAATGTTGTCACTTCTTTGATAGACACACAGTAGTTTCAAGTTTTTTGTCAGATTAATTATTTTTGTTAATAGTTTGGAGGCCAAAAATGATTCTTGATTTTAAGGTCATGATGTCTGTTAAATGTTCTTTTATGTCTTCCATCTTATTAAATTTATGTATTTTTCATTGTGAGATTTCTGCACCTCACTATAAATTCACACTAACAGAAGTAGTGCATTTAAGGCTATGTGGCCTAATGGCTTCTTTCAAGAAACAGTTACGTAAAGATGACTAATATTCTCCTTAATTTATTATTAAAAATAAGGGATCTTTCCATTTACTTATTTAGTAAGTGGCTTGTATTTAGCTATTGCTTTTTTTGGCATCCTTAAATTCTTTGCTGCTCATCCTGTTAATCTGCAACTTGATTTAGGAGGAAGAATGAAACATGGCAACACTTCTTACACTTACCGGAGATTTATGATATACCAGACACTGTTCTAAATGCTTTATATTCATTGATTTATTTAATCATCATAACAATTCCACGGTTACTATTATAAGTAAATAAACAAAGGTATACTTCCGCCAAGATATCAAACCAGTACGTGGTGGAGAAAGCAGTCAAATCCCGGCAGCTGAATCAGTTACCCTCTGAGCCACTTTGCTGCACCACCTCACATATAAGAAAACATATGAAAATACAGATTATTTACTCAAAAATCACAGTCTTCTATTTTGTAAGTACAATTTATGCAATCAAGTTTATGACTTCCCTCACCTATCTCTACACTCTGCTCTAAGCTTCATGCATCTCCACTCCCACCCACTTTCCACAGAAGTCTTTCTAGCTCGAGGAATATGCAAGTAGATAGTAAATTCCAGGATGGCTCTGATTCTGCTTGGTAAGCTTCAAGCCTTTTTTTCCCTGCAGAGTTTTGAACGGGAAATGAGAGCCCACTATTCCACTTGACAGGTGAAGAATAAGGAAGATTAATAGGAGTTTAACGAAAATAGGTTGTGAAAGCCAATCTTGAAAGGAACAAATAACTGAACAGATTAAACGTTTGTATCACCTAGCACTGATCCTTCCGATATCTCATTGGAAAATAAGGAATGTAACTAAACAAATATATGGGGATTACTATGTTAAGCTAGACTTAATTTTTCTGATTGAAAGATCTGGTTGAGCCAGCCCCAAAGGCCTAGTGGTTAAAGTTTGATGCTCACCACTTCAACGGCCCAGGTTCGCTTCCCAGTCATGGAACTACACCAACCATCTGTCAGTTGCCATGCTGCAGTGGCAGCTCACATAGGAGAACGAGAAGGGCTTACAACCAGGATATGCAGCCATGCAATGGGGCTTTGGGGAGGAAAGAAAAAAAAAAAGGAAGAAGATTGGCAACAGATGGCAACAGATGTTAGCTCAGAGTGAATCTTTCCGTGCAAAAAAAAAAAAAAAAAAAAAAAGATCAGGCATTCCTAAAGTGTCCTAGAGCTTTAATTTACTCTCTTGATATTATTAATGGCAACATTAAGCATCCTAAGGCAATTCTTTTTAGTTAAAAGAATTTTAGCAATTATATTTAAGTTATTAGCATTGGTTTACAGCTAAATGTATTAACTCATGAAATTAACTCTTAGGTTTAAAAAATATTTTAATTTAATATGCAGTTAAAAATGAGAAATTATTTTCCCAAGGTAGTGTACATCTAAAACAATTTGTGTAAAAAGTGTTTATTATAAGAGGAAACTATCAACACATTGAGTCATTTATTCAATAATTCAATACATGTTTATTAAGCACTTAGCTATTTGCCAAATATTTTTATTGTAGTGAACAAAACACACAAAGGTCCTGCCCTAAGGGAGTTTACATTCTAGTGTGAGAGACAAACAATTAATCCATACACAAATGAATATATAATGTCAGGTGCTAAGAAGAAAGTTAAGAGAGGTTAAGGAGATAGAGTAATGAGGGTGGGTGTTATTTTAGATGTGTTGTGTACAAAGGCCTCTTGGGGAAGGTGTCATCTGAAAAGAGAGTGACTGAAGTGAGGAAGCACATCATGAGGGTATTTGAGGAAGAATATCATTGACAGAGGGAACCACAAATGCCAAGGCTCAGAGGCAGGAAAATTAGGTGTTTCTGCTATTTTTATGTATGTATGCTACTGTTGGAGGGTAAAACTGATTCTGCAGAAATATAGGCTTAAAGGGGCATTAAGATTAAGAGCAGATCATGCAAAACCTGTACAACTGTGAAACCAAAGAATGTAAATAGTCATTGATGCCACAACCTAGGCCACCATAGTGAATATTTAAAGTGCACGAAAGCAATAGTTTAGAAGTCAGTTGGCAATGCTTTATATCAAAACAAGGCTGGCAAGAGCTGAGAGAGTGCAGGAGGAAATGAAGCTCCAAGAGCATGGGGCAACCATTAAGTGGACTTGAGAGACAGTCCAACCCACATAGCTGAGGGCTACATGAGGCCGGGGGTTCACCTGGCTGGGTGGGGGATGCTGGTACAGGGGCCTTGTTTTTTCCTAAGCTGGGTTCTTACCCTCATGCAGCAGCTGAGCAAAACAAACATTTCTTTCCTGCTGAAGGAGTTATAACTCCTCCCTTGCTATTTTGTCTCCCTTTGCCTGGGAAAAATTACATATAGACCCAGTGCAACTTTGCACTGTGCTGGCATCATTACTCTGTTCACCAATCAAATAGAAGCTAATATGCATTGCTAACACATGTAGAGAAAATACAAAACTTAGTGTGCTTGAGGAAGAAAAATTGGGGCAGTGTGTCCAGAAGTCAGTGCGTAAGCAAGAGTTCCAGGAAATAACATCAAATAAGCAGTTAAGTAGGACCAAATCCTACAGAGCTTAGATAAGGCAGCCAGGGCCAAATCACACTGACCTGAGGACTTTGGATTTTTGTGTAAGTGTGATAAGAAGCAGTTGGAAGGTTATGAACAGATGAATAAAGTAATCTGACTTCCAATCTAGAAGGAACATCTGGCAGTTGTGTGGAGAATAGGATCTAGGGATCAAGAGAAGAACTGAAAATGAGTTAAGTAGTTATCCAGATAAGAGATTATTGTGGATTAAACATCATTGAGCCATGATCATTGTAATAAATGGTCAGACTGCGAATATGTTTTTAAAGATAGAGCCAACAGGATTTTCTGATGGACTAGATGTGGTTTCTGAGAAAAAGAGAGAAGTCAAAGATGACCGCAGTTTTTTTTGCCTGATCCAACTGATTATAGATGACATTTATTGACATGGGAGACGCAGGGGAAGAGGTAATTTTAACAGAGATTCAGAAAGGAATAAACAGTGCTATTATGAGCATTTTAAGATTGAAATATCTACTAGAAATCTAAGAAGGGATGTGGAGTCCCAAATAAGGAGAAAGGTTGGGCTGGAACTGTAAATCATTGCTCAGGAGCATATGGATAACACTTGAAAATTTGGGACTGGATGAGATCACCTAAGGAGTGAGTATAAATACAGAAGATGTCTGATTCTGATTCCTGGGGCAAACAGATGTTAATAAACAAATCAAGAAATTTGACAAGGGTGTAGAAAAAGAGCTTGAGAGTGAGTGAAAAGTGAGGCAAAGGACACTTTGAAGGTATCACTAAGTTAAAGAAAATGTTTTAAGATGGGAGACACGATCAGCTGTAGCAAATGCTTTCGATATGGCATGTGAGGTGAGGTCTGACAGTCAGTGAATGGGGATGTGTAGGTCATTGGAATCTCGACCTTCATGGTTTCAGTGAGGCAATAAAGGGCATTGAGGACACAACAGGAAGAGAAGAAATGCAGCTGGCCAGTACAGACAACCATTGTAGGTGTGTGATATAAAGCGGAATAAAAGTGTGAACTGTAGCTAGAGGGAGATGTGAGGTAAAGGAAGGTTTTTAGTAAGATGAGAAATACTATGGCATGTTTATGTGGTAATGGAAATAATCCAGCATAGAGAGTGCTTGATGATGTGAGAGAGGGAGAAGATAAATGTAGGTGGAAAAAGAATAAGTGAAAGAAAAGTATGACGGTAAAAAGCATTATATATTTACATTGAGAAAACTACGAGGTGAAAAACCCACAGAATATAAAAAGGGAAAATTTTAAAAATATAGCTGGCATCATAAACAAGCTAGATATTCCTAGGAGCTGAAACAGAACAGAAATACAAAGTGGTTCTAGGAGCAGGAATCGTAAGCTTTCTGGGCTCCAGAAACCAACAGAAGCACCTGGAAATTAAGTTATATTAAATAGTAGAGACTAAAAGTGCCCTTTAGAGTCAGTGACCAGAACTAAGCTTACTTCTAAAACTCCTTTCCCTATCCCCTGTCCAGCTTTGGAGCAGGTGCTGGGAAAAAAAAAAAAAAAAAAAAAGCTGTTGACACTGGTTGGGTCCATGGCTTATAGGAACTCTGCACTTAGGAAGAGCAAGAGGACATGAGTACGTAACCACTTGCCCAGAAATTGAGCCAAGACACCTTTTGGCTTAGAGACTCTCTTGGAGGTATTCCCGATATTCCCGTGGAGCGTGAAGCCTGAAGCTGCAACAGAAGACTTAAGTTAGACAGGAGATCCATCGAAGTCTCAACTCCCAGCAGAGAAAGAGGAGAAGCATGTATGTATTCCAAACAAAATCCGCAAATCAAAATTACAAAACACGTAAGGAGGTATAAAAATAAGGAAGAGAACCAACAAAATCAACAGTCTGGAACTGAATTTACTTCAGGTGACATTAAAAATTAAAACGGTTTGGGGAAAATTCTTCAAATAAGTATATTTATAATCCTAAATTATATTCAACAAATATTTGTGAAATACATATTCAGTATCAGACACAATTCTAGGTGCTGGGAATAGAGCAGATAAGACAAGACACAAAAACGTCATTATCTTCATGGAGCTTAAATTTCAGTGGGTGAGATAACTGAAGAAATTATATCCATAAACGTGTGCAAGAAACTCTGAAACAGAGCAAAAAGAAATGGTTTGTCTGTGATTCATCAACTGAAATACTGGAAATAAGAAGATCGTCATTAAAATTTTTTAAACACAAAAAATGAATAAACTCTAGATTGGAAACTTTAAAAGAATAGATTGAAAAACCAAGAACATATACAGAAGTGCAACATCATTTAATAATATAGAGAATTAGTTAAGAGATTTAGAGAAAATGTTGCTTCAACACACATCAAATAGGAGCCTTGAACAGAGGTCAGCAAATTTTTTCCGTAAAAAGAGCCAGATGATAAATATTTTAGACTTTGCAGGCCAGTCTCAACTCTGTAATTGCAGTGCAAAAGCTGCTATAGACAATTCATAAACAAATAGGTGGCCATGTTCCATCAAAAGTTTATTTACAAAAACAGGAAATAGGCCTGTTTGGCCCTTGGGCTTAATTTGCCCATCTCTCTTTTAGAAGAAAAACAGAGGAATTGGTGAAGAAGCAAAATTTTGAGAGGTAAAAGTAAAGATTTTGCAGGAATAAAGAAATTCACTGGTACTGCATTCTAAAGGACTGTGAGAGCTAAGCAGGAGTGGTAAAAATAAATGAACACGTGGTTACATTACAGTGTAATGGCAAAATACCAAAGATAAAGTGAAGAATCTTAAAAGCCACCTGAGGAAAAGAATTGATGGCTTACTAAGGAACAATAGTTATGCCCACAGCAATTTGCTTATCAGCTCAATCATGCCTGGAGAAAATGGAATAATACATGCAAATTGTCAACCTAAACTTAAAATTTGATCCCCTACTAATTATTATTCTAGAGAACGGCAAATTAAATCACTTTATGATGAAAAAGATTAAGATGGCTTTCTAGTATTGGACACACACTAAAATCTATAAAGCATGAACTTCAGCAGGAAGAAAATCCAATACAGAGTGAAGCACTGGGACAAATGTCCACACAGCTGATTCTCATCCTCTCATCTCAACACTCAGTTGTGTTCTATAAAGTCTCTTCGAACACTCAGTTTGGGAATACTGAACCACTGCTCCTAGGGGAAATACATATGTATCTCTCTCTCTCACATAGGTTATAATCTTGAATCCTAAAAATAGCTCATTCTAGTATATTCTGGTTTCTTTCTTTTACAAAAAAGAAAACAAGGGTCAGAATTTGTTAAGTGACTTTCCTGAGGCCACCCCACTAAGAGGTGCCAGAGTTGGGACATAAACCCCATCCAACTGACTCTGAGCCAGAGCTTTTTGCCCTGTGCTGTACCGTCCCCGCTACCAACTCAATCTTCTGGTCATCTTTGCATGAGAGCTGAATCAAGAATGCACAGGCTGGCCTTGTTTGACCTCAGCTACAAATACATGTGTTGGTAGACTCAAATTTCTCACCGCTTAAGCACACATCCACAAATGACCATGAAATCTGGGGGTGTGGATTTTGGGGTTACAAAGAAATTTTAGCAAGTAGGCAAATTCACAATATGGAATCTGGAAACAATGAAGATGGACTGTATATTTGTTTAGGTATATTCAGTTGAGAATGAATTGGAAAACACGTGATTTATTTTGTTATTTAAAAACAAACAAAATTTTAGGCAGAAAAACAAGATAGAGAGGCATTGTTCATAAAATAAGTAGATCATGTTAAGGTCTGTACCTCCTCGGGGAGTAAATTAGAGATATCAAATTGTACAGAAAAGAGTTAACATGGTAAGCCTGGACTACCATTCTCAGATACTTGCAAGGTTGACACTTGGTGCCTGAGAACTAATATTTTAGGAGGGTTCCCACCATTCCCTAAATGATAGCGTGGCTCACTGGGCCTAAAGTGTTTGAACAAACAATCTGGTTTATGCTGAACATCTGCTTTCCTTCTGGGAATCGGGAACTTTGATACATGCTAGACAGGGCACTGAGTCTAAAACCCCTGGGCACTGTGTTTCTAATGAGCCCCCCCTGGCAGACAACATTTCACTCATGTTGTTACAACTCATTGTTGGAGGAATTAAGTGATCCTATGTGACTCCACTGGGAGAGGACTCTGGGAAGCTTGTGCCTGGTTTCCTGCAGACTTTGCCCCATGTGCCTTTTCCCTTTGCTGATTCTGCTTTGTATCTTTTTGCTGTAATGTCAATAAATCATAGCCAAGATGTGACAATATGATGAGTCTTCCCAGTGAATTGCCAAATCTGCAAGTGGTCTTGAGGACCACCACATACAAATGAATTTGGATATTTTAAGAAACATTTATTTGTTAAAATTTTATAGCCTTAGGGAACATTGCTTCAGGCTGTGATGGTATATCTACAAAAGGAATTTCCTTCCCACCATAAACAACAATAAACTGGGCAAAACATGTAAGGCATCTTACTTTTTCAAGCATTGGAAAACAAGCAAAGCAGGATCATAATCCATGAGGGAAGGAAAAAATATGAGATGAGCTGCACGTTTGCTCAGTTCTCTGCCTAAGAGCTCTTTCCCTCCTGTGGCAGAGGGAGCTGAAGCTCAAGTGTGGTCCAGTCTCATTGAGCTGAGAAGCAAGAACTTGTTCAAGTCTACTAAAGCAATTAAGTCTGTGGATCAAGGTCATAGAAAACAAATTGCTGCATGGAGTGGGCACAATTCCCACAAACTCTGTACTTCCACCAGGGAATTGCTGGAAGATGTTGGAGATACTAGGAAAATCCAGAAAGAAAGGTTATTGTAATGTAACAGACCATGAAGACTCATTGCCAAACACAAAAGTCATTATTCAAAGTTCATAGAGTGGAGATACTCGTGGTCCCTAAGCAGTAAGGGCTTAGCCAGGGAAGAACTAGAAAAAGAAGTATAAGGTAAGAGCAAGAGAGTAAAGAATGAACCCTGGTAGACTTTTATAGAAAGTTATCAGATATTGAAAATGCCTATTTTTAATGACAAGTAATAACTGGCATGGGAGGAAGGCGTGCAGTTATAAGTGGGGGAGCTAATACATTAAAAAGTGCCATCCTTTGATTGCATTTTCTATATGACTTCATTCTCTGACACCAATGTTTCTGTCTCATATTTTATGGTATTTCCTTTATTATCTATTTTCTATATTATCAACAACCATCCATACAACATATTTTATTAAAACTTGTTGAAAATATACCAGTTTACGAATTCCACTGAAGCAACTTTCTTCCTACACTATCCTCAGCCTTCCTCTTGAACTGAGATCCAAATTGTCTATATTCTCGATATCTCCACCTTTAAGTGAATACATACAAAACACATGTATCTTCCCTAAACCTGATATTCCTATGCATCCTTTTGTGATTAAAATTAATTAATTAATGTGATTAATATTGTAAATTAATATGCATTGTACCTATAACTAAAGACCTTAGAGTCAAATTTGAAGACATGAAAAAGGACCAAAATCCAAGAGACTTGGATCCACATTTGAAGACTTCTTGCTTCACCGCCTCCCACTCTACCCTGCTCGGCATCCAATTGGTGGCCAAGTCATGTAGATACCATTCTATATGCCATAATCCTGGCAGATTAATGTTCCTAAAACACAGCTCTAACCACATCATTTCTCTGCTCCCAAACCACTCTTCACCTAGTGCCCATTACTTTAATTGAAGAGGAGCTATGAAAAAATAAATAGTCTCATATACTAAATTTATAATGCTAAATATAGCAAGGGCAGTAACGTTGTAAGAACCCTGAATCATCACAGCACTGAAGGTTCAGGAAAGCATTGTATAATGTTAAGCCATTAATGAAGTACAGTAGACAAATTCAGTTACAACACAAAATGGCAGTAGTATAAATAATGGCAGGCTATTTAAAATGTAAATAGTAAATTTTGCCACCAGCAGACTTTGGCTTCTATTTATTGATTCCCAAAAATCATCAAAGATATATGCAAATTGTGTGTGCGTGTGCATGCGTGTGTGGAGAAAAAGAAAGAGAGAGAGAATTTCATTTATTTTTAGTAATCTATTTTGTTCACAGCAATGCCCACTGGCAGAAATACTTTGATTTAAGAGGACAAAGCATATATCACCAGGTAAATCCATTTGGGATAAAATACTTGCTCTATGTATAATAAAAACATTAATTCACCAGAAATATCATATATCATCTTAATATTATAGTTGTAAAGTCTATACAACTATATATAGTTGTAAAGTCTGTTACCATGGAACATTAGTGTTCCATGGTAAATAAAAGGAGAGGAAAATGAGATAGGGGAAAAAAAGCTACATTTCTATTTAATTTTTTTTGAATAATGTAAAGAAATGGAAGTCTCTTTAAGAGCAAATCATATTTGGATTGGTCCTAATTCATGTCAGTGTTCATTTCAGGTGAGCACCCCACTCCACTCAACAAGCCTTTTATCTATCCCACTTTAGCTCCCTTGTCCACATGCACCACCACTACTCACCAAAAGCTACCAATATCACTATAATTTCTCAAATTCCTTACTAACTAATTTGAAAAAAAGATGAGATTTCCAACATAAACATCCTCAAATTTCTGCCACCCTTCTTCCAGAAAATTACTGACACCTGCGTTCCTTCTCTTCTTCTGTTAGTATATGAGCATGAAGTATTCTTCCTATTCTAGATCAATTCCTCCACTTGAGTTTTTCTTTTATTTTTATAAATAATTGTATTCCTATGGAAAAAATAATACAAACATATGTTAAAATAGAAATTGAAAACTACACTGTAAAAATAACATCAGTGTAAAACAATCTTCCTTTTACACTAGATCCTTAGTGCCCCTTCCCTAATAAGTTTCTTGAAGACTTCAAGAAATTCAATAACTTTTTACAAAAATGAGGACGTACCTGTGTGTTCTTTTGATTCCAATATGCTCAATTCTTCTTCCTATATCTGCAGCCTCTCCTTGCTTTTTTTTCTTCATAGACTCCTCTACTTGGCCTTTAAATTTTTATGTTTTATGGTTTTCTGTTCTGCAATTGCAATTCTTTCCAAAGTACAGACTCTCACTGAAATGTATACATTATCTTGGTTTTAACAAACATCTATTGTTTGACATTTACAATCTTCTATCTTTAAGCAAATTTGAGCTTCTGTAAAAGTAGCAAATCCAGCTGTTGCTGGATATGTACACTTATGATGTCCCTAAGTTCTTCAAACTCATCTTGTCCAAAACTGAACTCATCTAGACATCAGCAACATGGTAGAGTGAGCTGTTCCCTTTGTCTCTCCCCTTTCAAACTACAACTAACTGGACATTCCTTGATACCAACACATCACATTTGGAAGCCTGAGAGACTCATGAAGCTATACATCTGAAGGTGGATGGACTACCATTAGGGAGGTGATGGAGATGGGTAAGCACTCTCTGAACCTCAGGCAGCCCAGTACATGCATGTGACTGTTCTCCTGGCTGGAGCACCCATGCTGACAGCAGCTATGAGAGCCCACATGATTGCTTCTCCATCTGGTGAGAGAGTCCACAGAGCAGTGCAGTCCACAAGGAGTGACTCAGGCTCAGACCCAGTGGAGAGGCCCCACCCAACAAGCACAAAGTCTGATGTGACCTAGGAGCAGACAATGGCAGAACTGTGAGCCTGGGCAAGTGAGCTCCTGGCCGCCTCAAACACCCATAGTACTGCTGCAGCCCTGAAGGGGGGTAGCGCTACTTGACAGGACTGTTAGAACAGGCATCAGCAGCCCTGAGCCCCTGTGCAATCACTCTCTGGTCAAGTGGGAGAGTTCAGAGTCCCACCAGAGTCCCAGGGAGTAGCTCAGACTCAGACCTACTGGGGAGGCCCCACACACCAAGCACAATAGCTGGTGTGACCTAGGAGCATACAGCAGCATGTCTGCAGCCTAGAATAATGAGTTCCCTGCTGTTGCAAATGCCCGTAGTACCACTGCAGACCTGAAGGGGGGAATGCAACTCAACAGGACTGTGGGAGCAGGTAACAGCAGTTCTTTGCCCCCATGTGATCTCTCTCTTGTCTGATGGGAGAGTCCACAGACCCACCACAGTCCCAGGGAGTGGCTCTGGCTCGGACCCAGTGGGGAGGCCTCAACAACCAAGAGCAATGGTTGGTGTGATCTAGGAGCAGACAGCGGCAGAGCTGTGAGTCCAGGCAAACAAGCTCTCAGCTGCCACAAATGCTCATAGTACCACTGCAACCCCAAAGGAGCGAGTGCTTGTGAGTGGGACTATGGGACCAGGTGGCAGTATTCCTGAGCTCCTGTGTGATTGCTTTCCCATTCAGTGGGAGACCTCAGAGGGCCACTGCAATCCCAAGGAGTGGCCCAGCCTCAGACAGGTATAGCTGAGAGGGATTTGCAGAAGGTTCAGACTACACAGCTCCTGCCCGCCCCCTAGTGGTGGCAGGTGGAATCTGCAACCAGATACTATCATTATGCCTAGGCACAAATCCACTCCATCAAATGGTATGAAGAAATATATTAATACTCCAGACCAGAAGGAAAAAGAAAACACCCAGAAATCAATCCTGAAGGCACAGAAATCTACAATCAAAATGACAGTGAATTCAAAACAGCCATTGTAAAATAAATCACCAAGTTACAAGAGAATTCAGAAAGACAGTTCAATGAAATCAGGAAGAAAATTAATGAATGGCGGGAATTCTTCACAAAAGAGATCAAAACTATAAACAAAAATTAATCAGAAATGTTGGAGATGAAAAACAAAATGGAGGAGTTAAATAAAAATTTGGAGTACTTAAACAACAGAGCCGACTTATTGAAGTGAGAATCAGTAGTCTTGAAGACAGAAATATAGAAATGCTTCAGATGGAGGAGGAGAGAAAACTAAGACTCAAAAGAAATAAAGAAATTCTCTGAGAAATATCCTGCTCAATTAGGAAATGCAACCTAAGGATTATAGGTATCCCAGAGAGAGAAGAGAAAGAGAATGGAGCAGAAAGCTTATTCAAAGACGTAATAGCTGAGAACTTTCCAAACCCGGGGAATGAGCTGGAAATACGTGTAACAGAGTCAATAGATCTTCAAACGATATCAGTGTAAAATGACCTTCTGCAACGCATATAGTAGTAAAGGTGGGAAAAGTCATTGAGAAAGAGAAAATATTAAGGGCAGCAATGTAGAGGAAAATAACCTACAAAGGAACCCTGATCAGGTTCTCAGTGGCTTTCTCAGCAGAAACCTTATAGGCTAGGAGAGAGTGGAATGATATATTCAAAATTCTGAAAGACAAAAACTTTCAGCCTCAAATACTATCTCCAGTGAAAATATCCCTCAGATATGATGGAGAAATAAACACTTTCCCAGATAAACAAAGCTCTGAGGGAGTTCATTGCCACAATACGCCCCTACAAGATTTGATCAAGAAGGCCCTCATACCTGAAAAAGAAAAAGAAGAAAGGGTGTACAAAGCCTTGAGCAAGGAGATAAATAGGCAGACAAAATCAGAAAATCAAAACTCTCTATCAGAAGAGATTGGCAAACACTTAATTATAACTCTAAAGATAAAGGGAAGGAAAACATCAAAAATAAATATAGTCACATTTTAACCACAAATTCACAACACATAACAGAATAAGTTGTGACAATAACAACTTAGAAGGGGAAGAAGAGAGGGATTAAACCTGCTTAGACTAAGGGAATAAGAGACTATCAGAGAATGGACTATCTTTTATATAAACCTCACTGTAACCACTAAGCAAAACTGAACTCATCTTTAGCAAATGCCTTAACTTTTAAAAGTCACAGGCTGTTGAGAGTGATGTCAGCATCATGGCAGAGTGAACTGTTCGCTTAGTCTTGCCCCACTAAGATACAACCAAAAGGACATTCATTAGCAGAATGGCTGGATGGGTTAAAAACAAGACTCAACAATATACTGCCTCCAGGAAACACGTCTCAGCTCTTAAGACAAACATAGGCTCAGAGTGAAGGGATGGAAGATGATATTCTAAGCAAATGGCAAGCAAAAGAAGGCAGGTGTTGCCATACATATATCAGACAAAGCAGACGTCAAGACAAAAAAGGCAATGAGAGACAAAGAGAGGCAGTATATAATGATAAAAGGGACATTCCACCAAGAGGACATAACACTTATGAGTATATATGCATCTAACACAGGAGCACCAAAGTACATAAAGCAGCTATTAACAGACCTGAAGGGAAAAGTTAACAGCAACACAATAAGAGTAGGAAACATCAACACTCCACTTACATCAATGGACAGATTATCCAGTCAGAAAGTCAACAAGTAAATAGTGGAATTAAATGAAAAACTAGACCTGATTGACTTAATAGATATAAGTACAACATTCCATCCCCAAACAGCAGAATATACATTCTTCTGAAGTGCACATGGAACATTCTCAAAGATAGACCATATGCTGGGAAACAAGGCAAGCCTTAATAAATTTTAAAAGATTGAAATCATATCAAGCATCTTTTCAGACCATAATGCTATCAAACTAGAAATTAACTATAAGAAAAAAGCTGGGAAAGTCACAAAAATGTGGAAACTAAACAATATGCCACTGAACAACAATTGGATCAATGAAGAAATCAAAAGAAAAATAAAAAAAAATCTGGAGACAAATGAAAATGAAAATGCATCATACAACTCTTATGAGATGCAGCAAAAGTTTTAAGTGGGAAATTAATAGCACCACAGGCCCAACTCAACAAACAAGAACAATCTCGAATAAGTAGTCTTAAACTACACCTAACAGAACTAGAAAGAGAAGGAGAAACAAAGCCCAAAATCAGCAGAAACAGGGAAATCATAAAAATTAGAGCAGAAAAAAATGAAATTGAAACAAAAAAATAGTAGAAAGGATCAATGAAAGTAAGAGGTGGGTCTTTGAGAAGATAAACAAAATTGACAAACCTTTAGCCAGACTCACGAAGATAAAAAGAGAGAAGGCTCAAATAAATAAAATTAGAATTGAAAGAGGGGAAATTACAATGGATACCACAGAAATACAAAAGATTATAAGAGAATACTATGAAAAGCCATACACCAAAAAATTGGATAACCTAAAAGATATGGGTAAATTCTAAGACTCATACAACCTCCCAAAACTGAATCAAGAAGAAATAGAGACTCTCAGTAGACCAATCACAAGTAAAGAGATTGAAACAGTAATCAAAAACCTCCCAAAAAACAGAAGTCCAGGACCAGATGGCTTCTCTGGAGAATTCTGCCAAACATTCAAAGAAGATGTAATACCTATCCTTCTCAAACTATTCCAAAAAATTGAAGAAGATGGAATGATTTCTAACTTATTCTATGAGGCCAACATCATCCTGATCCCAGAACGAGACAAGGACAACGAGAAGAAGGAGAACTACAGGTCAATATGCTGATGAACATAGATGCAAAAATCTTCAACAAAATATTGGCAAACTGAACACAGCAATACGTTAAAATGATCATACGCCATGATCGAGTGGGATTTATATGAGGGACACAGGGATGGTTCAACATCTGAAATCAATCAACGTGATATACCATGTTAACAAAATGAGGAAGAAAAACCACGTCATCATCTCAATAGATACAGAGAAAGCACTTGACAAGATACAACATTCATTTATGATAAAGACTCTCAATATAAGGGGTATAGAAGGAAAGTATCTCAACATAATAAAGGCCATATATGACAAACCCACAGCCAATAACATACTCAACAGGGAAAAACTGAAAGCCGTCCCTCTGAGAACAGGAACAAGACAAGGGTGCTCACTCTCGTCACTCTTATTCAATATAGTACTGGAGGTTTGGGCCAGAGCAATTAGGCGAGAAAAAGAAATAAAAGGCATCCAAATTGGAAAAGAAGAATTGAAAATTTTGCTGTTTGTAGATGACATGATTCTATCTATAGAAAACCTTAAGAATTCCATCAGAGAACTATTAGAAATAACAACTTCAGCAAAGTTGCAGGGTACAAAATCAGGTTACAACAATCAGTTGCATTTCTATACTCTAATAACAAACTAGCAGAAAGAGAACTTAAGAATACAATCCCGTTTCCAATCACAACAAAAGGAAGAAAATATCTAGGAATAAATTTAATCAAAGAAGTGAAAGACCTATACAATGAAAACCGTAAGACATTATTGAAAGAAACTGAAGATGACACAAAGAAATAGAAAGATATTCCTTGCACATGGCTTGAAAGAATAAACATAGTTAAGATGTCCATATTACCTGAAGCAATCTACAGGTTCAATGCAATCCCCAATCAGAATCCCAATGACATTCATCATGGAAACAGGACAAAGAATCCTAAAATTTATGTGGAACAACGAAAGACCTTGAATAGGCAAAGCAATCCCGAGAAAAAAGAACAAAGCTAGATGATCACAATCCCTGACTTCAAAATATACTACAAAGCTATAGAATTCAAAACAGCATGGTACTGGCACAAAAACAGACACATAGATCAATGAAACAGAATTGAAAGCCCAGGAATAAAACCATGGACATCTATGGATGGCTAATCTTCAACAAAGAAGCCAATAATATACAATGAAGAAAGGAAAATCTCTTAAATAAATGGTGTTGGGAAAACTGGACAGCCACATGCAAAACAATGAAAGTAGTTTATTATCTTGCACCACAAAAACTAACTCACAATGGACTAAAGACTTGAATGTAAGGCCTGAAACCATAAAACTCCTAGAAGAAAATACAGGCAGTACACTCTTTGACATTGGTCTTAGCAGCATCTTTTCAAATACCATGCCTACTCAGCTATGGGAAACAAAAGAAAAAATAAACAATGGGACTACCTCAGACGAAAGAGCTTATGCAAGGCAAAGAAAATGAAAAGACCACCCACCAACTGAGAGAAAATATTTGCAAATCATATGTCCGACAAGGGGTTAATCTCCAAAATATATAAAGAACTCAGACAACTCAAACTCATGCAAACAAAAAAACAAACAACCTGATCAAAAAATTGGCAGAGGATATGAACAGACATTTTTCCAAAGAAGATATATAGGTGGTCAACAGGCATACAAAAAGATGTTCCATGTCACTAATCATTAGGAAAATGCAAATCAAAACTACAATGAGAGATGACTCACACCTGTTAGGATGACTCTAGTTACCAAGACAAAAAATAACAAATGATGTGGAGAAAAGGAAGCCCTCATACACTGCTGGTGGGAATGCAAACTGGTGCAGCCACTATGGAAAACAGTATGGAAAATTCTCAAAGAATTAAAAATGGGAATGCCATACGATACAGCTATCCCACTACAGGGTATTCATCCAAAAAACTTGAAATCAACAATTCAAAGAGACTTACGCACCTTTATGTTCATTGCAGCATTAATCACAATAGCCAAGATATGTAAGCAACCCAAGTGCCCATCAACTGATGAATGGATAAAAAAGATGTGGTATATATACAATGGAATACTACTCAGCCATAAAAAAGGGAAAATCATCACATTTGCAACAACATGGATGGACCTTGAGGGTGTTATGTTAAATGAAATAAGCCAGACAGACAAAGACAAACACTACATGATTTCAGTCATATGTGGAAGATAAACATATGGACAAATAGAAATGATTAGTGGTTACCAGAGAGGAAGGAGGTGAAGGGTGGGCAGAATGCGTAAAGGGGCACATATACATGGTGACAAAGAAAAATTAGACTATTGCTGGTAAGCACAACACAGTCTATCCAGACACTGATAAATAATAATGTGCACTGAAATTTCACAATGTTATAAACCATTGTGACCTCAATAAAATAATTAAAAATAAAAAAGTCACAGGCTGTTGCTAGTCTGGCCTGGTGATTTTTGGCAAAACTGTCCTCAAAAAATTAGTAGTCTTCCATTTTATTTGCACCTTGTCATTTTCAAGTATCTACAAACGTGGATCTGGTCTAAACATAGTCAATAAGCCAGAAGGATCTTATCTTTTACTTGCAGACCATTATACCTATCATCCACTTTTGCTTAATGGCCATTAACTATGCACTTTAAAAGTCTAGGATTTAGTTGGAATGCAATAAATTAATCCCATTTTTCACTGCTTAGGACCTCAATCTAATATCCTGCTAAGGCTGAGCCTTTGCTGCCTCTGCTAGTATCAGTTTCAGCCTGGAGTAGAAAAGTTGGGGTTTTTTCCCCAACATTTGTGGTTTCAATTTACAAATTCAGGAAATTTTAAAAAGCTGTATTTTCTGACCTTTCTGCTTTCAGACAGGCTACCTCTAGTCTGAGTTTATCCACTTCATATAGTGCATCACTAAAAATTATTGAGATAACTATTTTCTGCCAATCTTTTGAATTTTTCCATAATTAAACGAATGAGGCATAATAAGCTTCACCCAGCACCAAGTTCACTTGACTTTCGAAAATGATAAAGGACAGGAAATGATAGAGCTTGACAACAGGAGCAGAGCACCAGTCTCAGGACACCCAGACATAGCTTCCAGTTTCCCAGTCGTTCCTCCCTTAGGATATGCATGGTCATGAGAGATGAGGCTGAGTGTGGGCGGAAAAATCTAAGCTAAGAGAAACAATCAGCTCTAGGGTACTTTCGTTCTGGCCAGTCATGCAGTTCCTCAGGCTTACATCACTAGCTAGTCACACCACTCTCCCAAGTGTTCCTGATCATCTGGTAACATGCTTTTTCAGCTGTATGGCACTGATCCCAATTCTGTGGGCAGCTTTACCTCATCAATACCAGTGATCATTACTTGGCAATTACTCTGTATCAATAAGGAAGTAAAAGCTTGTTCCAGTATACAGAACTTGAGCTAATTCTCTTTTATCTTGGATCAAGTATAGGTAATCTACTAACCGTTCCTTGAATTAATGTTGCGAAAGAATTTGCCAAGAGTCAATATATCAGATGAAACCAGGGGA
The DNA here is from genome assembly GCF_041296235.1 of Equus asinus. Classification (NCBI taxonomy): domain Eukaryota; kingdom Metazoa; phylum Chordata; class Mammalia; order Perissodactyla; family Equidae; genus Equus; species Equus asinus. The sequence continues at coordinate 40,039,746 of NC_091796.1, read as the reverse complement.
AAGGCTACAGAACCAGCCTTTAACTATCTCCTTCCACCATTTCTCTTAACTCTAGTCCAGATTAGCACATAGTCCATGTCCAGCACACAATAGTAAGATCCACTATTTAATCAATACACTTAAAAAGTATCACACATTTTTGAGCTTTGAATACCCGAGTCCTTCTGACCACTTTCCTATCATCTCCAGTCAAAACCATATTTATTCTGTGTGTGATTTTTCGGTAATTTCCAAATTTTCTACCGTGAAAAAATACTACCATTGAAACATATCTTTTCATAGAATTTTATAGATAAATTTGTGAAAATGCCAAGAAGTCATTAGATATAGCGTGAGAGTGAGAGAGAGAGAGATGTTTAATGAGAAGCTATTTCTCCTATTATATATGTCTACAGACTATATAGGCACATATACAGAGTATATATGCATGTATACATAAATACAAAGAAAATGGTTTCTCATTAAATGTATATTTAATATCTGTAATTTTTCAACATAATTCAACTCGACATAATTTCTCTAAGACTTTCTAGCTTTTATTAAAACCAAAATTAATTCTCATTCTCCAGAATTTTTTCCATAGTTACCAAAATATGACCTCATAATTATTTCAGTACTCACAGGAAGTATCTATTATCTCTTTTTCATTCTGATTTAACACTAGACTGTGTCTCTTTGTTTTTCCTACTCCACTGAACTTATCACTTGAGCTGCCTTATTAATTAATTAACGGCATTTGTGATTGGTTCACGAGTGTGTACTTTTCTTTCACTATAGGAGAAAAACACTGACGCTTCTTTATGTAAGCTAAGATTTGATATAAGAAATAGAGTTATATACCAAAACTTAGGATGCAGAGGGATACATATGATAAATGAAAGAGGTATATGTGCCAAACTAGGACTTGATGGAGAAAAATTCTAGAAGGAGGAGGGTGGGGTAGTAAGAAGGGTGATCTCTGGTGTGATGTTTAGAACTTTATTAAGCAAAATTTATGCTGGGTCCATTACAATAAAGAGACCTATCAATATTGCTCTATATCGAAAGCCTCTAATGTATATTTTAAAATTCCATTTGAGAGAGAAAAATGTCACTTGCATAGCACTTCTAGCTTCTGTCAACACAGGTACAAAAGTCTAGGTGATTTGCTTAGCAGGTTGAGACCGATACACTCTCATGAATAAATCAGTTTGGAACTTTATGATTTTCTAGTTTTGATTATGTCAAAACATTAAAATATTTCAGTCTTAGATAGATTCCTAGTTTTGGAATGATGACCAAATTTGCAACAGGCAGTGGCTAAATTGTGCTCTTTAATTTTACTTTGAATGTTGATACTATAATTTGGTTTCAATTAAGATCCCAGTTTTTTCAGATAGTATTTAATTAGAAGGATGAGAAAGAACTAGAGGCTATATTCTCTGCATCAACAAAAAAAAATGCATTGCTTTTACAGCCAAATCACAAAGACACTACATGGGTTACAGAGAAAAGCTCCTACGTTTAGCATAGAAAATATTATTTTGTAGGTTATTTAACTTTCTCTTATCTTTCTATCCATATATTGAATAAGAAATCTAGAATCTAAAATGTGATCTGAGATGAAGCATGTAGAGTATAATTTAATTGTTGAATGATTTCACTAGGAAAAATTAATGATTGTGACACAAGGAGGCATTTTTATTCTAGGTTGTTGTCCTTTTTGCCTACATTCTACAGATGATCGCAAACGTATCTCAAAGGAGCTTAGATTTGCACCAACAGAAATGTTTTTATGGTAAGAAGGAGGAAAACACCCCTTCACTGGCTCAAAATATCAGAGAATCTGGCGTCTAACCTCTGGACAATGCTTAACTAAGTCACATGGGAAAAGGAACCAGAGAAAAAGCTTATCAGGAACTATAAGTTGTGTCAAGATAAATCTTTGAGTGTGGTTAGCACCTTTGCTCATCTGTTTAAATTACCTGAAAATATTTTTGTAGGTGAGAGTGACCCTGATGAATTAGATCTCGGAAAAAAGAGGTTGTGGAGTTTTTTCTCTTAAACAGCAATTTTCGTATTAACACAAGTGTGGCCTATTTAAAGAGGAACAAATTACTAAGGAAAAGAAGACTATAGTTCAAATAACATACCTAAAATCTTCCACTAACAGCAAACTTTATGAATACCCTTAGTAACTCTTGAAGATGAAACATTCTTTTTTTATTTTTCAACTGGGTTCCCATATTCATGAGGAAAAAAATAACAGGATGCTGAATAAGATTTAAATATCAGATGAACAAAGTATCCATTTTTAATATAAGTAGGTCTAGTACAATAATTCGGAGATACTAAAATATTATTGATTGTTAATCTGAAGTTCTAATTTAACTGGGATCCTTTATTTTACCTAGCAACTCTATTTTTAGGGAGTCAAAAAATGACAACCTCCTTTAGTTTGGTTGTATGTGTACTTAAAAGTATAAGTATTATAATCCGATATACATTGTCCTCATTTGTATTTTTATTCCCTAATTTCATTTGTCTTTATTATCAAGACTAACTGAAATTTACATGACAATGGAAAGTAAGAAATTAAATGTTTAAAAATTCCCTTCCAACACAGTTGGACAAACTCTACAGGTCATTCAATACGGGTCTGTTGTTCACATTCATAACTATGATGAAGTTGATAGAATTATCATTAATTATAATGCAAACTTGTGTACTCTTTATTAAAACACTGTACTTGTTTTCTAAGTTAGAAGCAATACCTTTAACATGGAGGCTTTTGAGGATAACAGTGTTGAATGGCTTGCCAGATAAAGAGCGGCCTGAAGACGTTCTGCAATACTGATGTAAAAATCCCCATCCTGAAATAAAGTCAGCTCAAGGGTGGTCTCAGAGATGCAGTCCTATACCAGGACGTCTCCTATTCGGAGAAGCTGGTAAATGTAGATTTATTCCATGGTTCTATCCTGGCAGCTCTAAGATTGGTTTGAGTCTTCTGTTTTGTTTAGTAGCCTCTTGGTGAACAGGAACCAACTTTCTAGAAAAGTCCCAAATAAGAACCCCTGTGTTAGATCAGACAATTTTGTGCCACTTCTAAATCTCGGGTCCATTCATATCTCCTAGCTCCTGGAGCTTTTCTTCTTTTCATCAACAGAAAAATGTATGTTTTCGCAGCAAAACTCACATTAAAAAACATATCAACAATTCTGACAGACTTTGTAGGATGATAGTAGAACACGCAATGTTAACTGAAGAATTTAACTAATTAGTCCTTTCTAGCCCTGCACGTAAACATACAAATAACCTAGATTCTCTAGCCTACTTATTGCTTATTATAAAAAACTCAAAATGAATAAATACTACTAAATTATAATAGCCTGTAGCACATATAACATAATGTACCTCATGCATAGCATAACTTTTAACTATTTGGGCAGATTCTTTACCAGAGGAGCACATTATATTCATCAGGGAAACATTTCCAAAACATACCTGCCAACAGATCACCCCATAATTTTTTGATTTAACAGACATGGACTGAACAGCAGGCATAAGATTTAAACTTCCTGAATAGAGCTTGATGCCCTTATCTCATTTGAGAACCATTTTTTTCCTAGTTGTCTCCATGTGAGAATAGAAATTCCAAATTGTTTCAGATAAGCAGGTAGGATAACCATGCATCATTATTGCTTTATACATTTTGTGGCTCTAAGAACACACGTGGTGGCTGGTGTTAGGACAGAGTCTTATGACTTTTCTCTCATTATTATTTTGTTTGAGTGATGAGCTACAGTGAGAATTGCTAGAGACTAAAATGCAACTACCCTAGACCTACTGCTAAAATACGAGTATCTAGCAGTCTTTATGCTGTAAACAAAAAGCACAGAGCTGCATTTTTTCGACTAAAGTCTAATTGAAAAATAGGAGATTTAACAGAGAAATGGAAAGAGACCAGGGTCTGGAGTCAGAATTGTGTTTGAATCTCATACCTCCAGTTTACTGGTTCACATTTACGTGACTTTAGGAAAGGCTCAATTTCTTTATCTGTAAAGACAGATAAGTCACTATGAAAATTAAATCAAATAACAAAATTAACAAAGCCAAAATTTGGTCCTCTTAAAGTTGTATGAAATTTATGAATCAGTAGATGTTGAAAAAGCATTTGATAAAATTCAGTATGTGTTAATTTTTAAAAAATGAAAACTTGTCAGCAAACAAGTTGTACATGGAAACGTCCTCAATCTGATAAAGACGGTTACAGACTATCTACAGATAACATCATCCACAAAGGTGACTATTGAGTGTTTTCCCCATGATTGAGAACAAAGCTCTCACCACTTCTAGTCGTATAATACATACATAGTGTATTGGAGAAAAAAGCAGAGCAAAAAGGCAAGGAAAAGGTAGTAAATGATAAAAATTAAAATATTTCATTCATGGCATCATCTTTTATGCAGAAAATCCTAAGGAATCTACAGAACAATTACTAGAACTCAGAAATCCACACTGTAAACTAGAAAACAGACTGAGAGATATTAAAGAAATGAGTAAATATACCATGTTAATAAATTGGAAGTTTCAATATAATTAAGATTTCAGTTCACCCCAAGTTAACACAGAAATTCAACACAATACCAATGAAAATCCAATCAAAGTCTACCCTTTATAGGGCCAGCCCAGTGGCGTAGTGGTTAGGTTCACACACTCCACTTCAGTGGCCCTGGGGTTTGCCGGTTCAGATCCTGGGCACGGACCTGCGCACCACTCATCAAGGCACGCTGATTGGCAACAGAAGTTAGCTCAAGGCCAATCTTCTTCCCACACACAAAAAAATCTACCTTTTTTATAGAAATTGATCTTTCTAAAATTTATGTGGAAAACAACTTACAGTAATAAAAAAATTTAAAGAACAAATAAAAAGTTGGGGAGTATGCAGTAGTCGATATCAAAATTTATTTAAAAGATATTGATCAAGACATTGTGATATTGACATATGGATAGTCAAATAGGTCAATGAAACAGAAATAGACTCACGCATATATGTTCAGTCAATTTTCAGCAAGATAACTGGAATAAGAAGATTTAAGGTATAGAAAAAAATTAACATTGATGCCTACTTCATCCCACAGACAAATTTAATTTGAGAGTGAAATATAAAGCTAATACTATAAAGCTTCTGAAAAAATAGAATATCTCCATCACTTTATTTTAAATTAGGCTAGAATTCTTTGAAAGAACAGAAAAGTTTGGTAAATCAGAGATTAAAACGTAAGCCCCACATTTGAAAAGAATATTTGCAATATATATTTGAGTAGGGGAGAAGGGAAGAAAGCGATAACAATGAGATAGAGTTAAGAAGATTGAAAAGCTGAGGATTGGGACAACTTGAAGCCAAACTCACATGATTTAAGCAGACAAGAAAGAAACGTTTATCATAAAACAGTTGAGGATAATGGAGCATGTGGAGCAAGGCAAGATGGTTCTGGATTTATACAGCTGAAAGCTCTGCATCAGATACTGCACTGGTTTTAAAACACAAAGAAAGGGGAAAATTCCGAAGATAGCAAAGGATCAAATGACAGACAGTTAATAAAGAAAACAATCGCCGGTGAGTGCCCCCCAATCTATCTCCTCAGCTGGCAGTGTGCTAAGTCAACCCCTTCAAGGGCGCAGTGGCTAGCCCACCCTTCCCAGCTGAGCTGGACAATTTAAATTCCCGAGTCCTGGCAGAAGTTCCTTCAAGAACAGACTTCAAGACATGCATTTATTACAGTCAGGGAAAGAGGTATCTGAAAGGAACGTCAAAGGTAGACAGCAACATTACCTATTTTGCAAATGCTTTTCCACTATTTCAAGCGCACTGCTAATTTATTTTGGCCCTTAACAATTAGTGTTTATATAATCCAAAAAGGTAAAAACAAATTCCCCTTTAGAATTATTCAAATGCTGAGCATTTGATTCATAAAAGGCAAGATATATTAATGAACGTTCACTTAAACGTTTTAATATATTTTATTACTTTTTTAACTTTTTAAATAACATAAGGAATTCTCTGTAACTAGAGAATTAGTGCAAAGAGTAGAAATGAAAAAATAACAAAAATTATAATCACATCCCATTCCCCCCAGATAGTAAATGTTAGCCTCTGATGTATCTTCATCAACTTTTTACACACACACACACACCATTTTGTGTGTGTTACTGTTGTTCATTGGATTTTAGCAAAATAGAATCATACCATACACATTACTCCACAACTTGCCTTTTATGCTTAACACGACAGCAAGAACCTCCCTTCAGGTTAATGAACATAAAGATATCTCACTCTATTAAAACTGCTTTTTATAACTGCCTAATATTCTCTATTGTAAATATACCACAGTTTAGCCAGCCAGTCTGCTATATTAAACATTTAAATAATCAGTCTGCAGTGTTTGCTACTAAAAGTGGTGCTTTAGTAAACATCCTTGCATATATATACATCTTTTGTGTGTATGTGTCTTTGCATTTTATTTTTACAGGAAAGATTCCCAAAGTAGTTTGGTTAGGTTCAAAATATTTAATCAATTTTTATGAATTCAATTTCTGAAAAGATTCACTTTTCCATCAACAAGGTAGGAGAATTTCCCTCTTTTCCTTCTTGTTTTGCTCTAGATATCATTTTTCTTTTAAATCATGGCCAGTCGGAAGGGTGAAATTGTTATCTAACTTTTGCTTTGATTAAAATTTTCCTAAGTAGTTTCAGGGTTGAGTAGCTCTCATTTATTTGCGCCATTTGTATTTTCTTGTCCATGAATTGCTAATTTGTTGTCTCTGTCTATTTTTCTAACAAGTGTTTGGACATTTTCTTATCTTAGGTACATTTTCTGTTGGTCCATAATATGAGATATGAGTTTTTCCTAGTACATTATTGGTCTCTGAGCTTTTTTATGATAGCTTTGCATACCTAAATTTATAATTCTTATCTCCTCTGATAAGTTTATCTTTTCTTTTATATAGCTTCTGGGGTTCTGATCTTGCTAAGGAATGTCATCCTCAACCAAATTTATACAAATGTTTTCTTAAATTTAATTCTAATGTTATTGTATTGATTCATATCTGAAGCCTTCACCCGTCTGGAATATTTGTTTGAATGTAATGTGGGATAGAGGTTTTGATTGACACATTTTCACACGCGCAGTCAATTGTGATACCACAGTTTACTGACTCAATGTTGTTTTTCCACTGAATTAAAATGTCATCCTTGTCATGCATTGAATTCTATTTATACTTAGATCCATTAATGGCTATTCTTGGGTAAAAATTGTGCTGTTTGTATTGCAATGGCTTTACAGGCGATGTTTAATCCCAGTAAAACAGTTTACCCTCACTATTTTCTTCATTATTTTTTTGGAAATTTCCAGGTATTAGTTTTCCTTGTGATTTTGAAATCCTTTATTTTTTTTTTGAGGAAGATTAGCCCTGAGCATGTTAACATCTGCTGAGGAAGACTGGTCCTGAGCTAACATCCATGCTCATCTTCCTCTACGGTATATGTAGGATGCCTACCACAACATGGCTTGCCAAGTGGTGCAGTATCCACACCTGGGATCCAAACTAGCAAACCGCGGGACACTGAAGCAGAAGGTGCCCACTTAACCGCTGCACCATGGGGCCGGCCCCTGAAATCCTTTTACTTATTCAAAATTCCATAAACTTCGTAGGTATTCTGTTTTAAAAAGAATCACTGGGGCCAGCCCCGTGGCCGAGTGGTTAAGTTCGCGAGCACCAGTTTGGATCCTGGGCTCGGACATGGCACCGCTCATCAGGCCACGGTGAGGTGGCGTCCCACATGCCACAACTAGAAGGACCCACAACTAAAAAATATACAACTATGTACTGGGGTAATTTGGGGGAGAAAAAGCAGAAAAAAAAAAAGAAGATTGGCAACAGTTGTTAGCTCAGGTGCCAATCTTTAAAAAAAAAAAGAATCACTAAATTTACGTATGTACTTTTTTCAGTTTTACTTTATCCTCCTCAATTGTATTTTATAAAGGACACTACCCCCTTAAACTTATCCCAGTTATTTTGAAGCTTTAACTCCAGCGTTGCATGAGTTACTCTTGCCATTTGCATTTCTGTGTGCTTATTGGTTGTATAGAAAATCACATTGATCTCTATATATTTATTTTATATCTATCCAGTGTGCTAATTCTTTTATTCATTCTAGGAAGTTTTATTAATCTCTCATTTTTTCAAGTATGGAATCAGACCATCAGCAATTGAAGATAGTTTGGTTTCTTCTCATGCAGATTCTCTCCTCTCATTGCATTAGCTGTGACCACCAAGCAATGTTGAGCCAAAGAAGTGACAATGAATCTTCCTGGATAGTCTGATCTTCATAATTTAGTTAATGTTAGTTATTGATTCTTTGAATATGTTCTGTATAAATTGAATAGATTTTTACTCCTATTTTAAGATTTTGTTTAAAGTGATTGCTACATTATTTCAAATGTCTTTTCAATATCTGATGACATAATCAAGAGACATTGAAATCATGGATTTTGAGGAAAAGTCTTTCATGTGATATTGAGTTGTCTTTGCATGATGAGAATAAACTCTACTTTATTTTCATTAGTTTTAAATGCACTGTTCTAGTTTCAGTTTGCAAACATTTTATATAGAATTTTTGCATTTGTCTTGAGAATGGAAATCAGCATCTTGTTTTGTTTCGATTTGGGGAATTAGGATTATATCAGCTTCATTGAATGAACTGAAAATATTTTTCACTTTTATATGTGATCTGATGTAGGTTAAATAACAAAGGAACCATTTTAAAAATAAATAAATATACATATAGGAATTTATTATGTGACATAGGAGACATTTCTCATGGGGAAATAAAAATTATTCAGTAAACAATGTTGCGATAAATGGGTAGTCATCAGAGAAGTAATTTCACTGCTTAGGTATTTCCCGGTGGATCTAAGATTTAAATGTACAATAAATAAAACCATAAACATATTAAAGATAGACATGGAGGGAGGGTAACAATTTTTGTTACATCTTCTTTGTCTGAAAGAAGGAAAAGCCTTTCAAAGTATGACAACAAAAAGAAGCAATAGATTTTTTTGTAGCAAAAATTGTCTTCATGAGTCAGAGTCCCAGCAGAAAATGGAATTCAACTCAGGTGAGTTCAGAAGAAGAATCTTTAATGAATGAACTACTGATAGAAGAAGGGTAGGGTTGAGGGAAACAAGAAGGAGGTATTCAAGCAACCAGAGACTACCAATGATAGGAAAGCATTCTACCTCTTGGTTTGAAGCACAAGGGAAGGAAGTAATATTCCTAGAGTTGAGTAAAAGCAGCAGCAACAGAGTAGTGACAGCCCATCAGGAGAGATACAGCCACTGCCAGGAATGTGTCTCAAAACAGAGAAAGAACAACAAAAATATACCCCCAACCTTTCTACCTTCCTGACTGCTTGTGATAGGCGCACTTCTAAGAGAGTCCTCAATGATCCACGTATCCTGGACTTCACATTCTTGTGCGATCCCTTCCCTTTTGGTGTAGGCTAAATCTAGTAACTTGCTGCTAAACAATAGAATATCACAAAAATTTCACAAATAGTTTACAAAAGATTCTAACTTCTTTATTGCTGGTTGACTCTCTCTATTGTCTCCTCAGCTTGCATTTCTTGATGAAGCAAGCTGCCATGTTGGAAAGGCCCACATAGAAAGGAACTGAGGGAGGCCTCCAGACAACTGGCAGTGAGAAACTGAAGTCCTCAGTCCAACAGCACTCAGGGAACTTAATCCTGCCAGTGACCGCAAGGGCTTGGAAATGGATCCTTTCCAGTAGAGCCTTCAAATGAGACTATAGACTCTGAGCCAATATTTTGATTCCAGTGTTGCCAGAAACCATGAAACATAGGACCCAGGTAAGCCATGTCTGGATTTCAGTATATTTTTGGAACTCCTAAATTTTGAGGTAAATTGTTAAATGATTATAGATAACTAATAAAGATTTCAGTTCCTGGAAATGGAGTACTCCCATAACAAATACATAAAAATATAGAAGTGGTTTTGAAACTTAGCAGTAGTAAAGACTGGATGGATTTTTCTTTTTTTTTACTGAGGAAATTTGGCCCTGAGCTAACATCTGTACCGATTTTCCTCTATTTTGTTTATGGGTCACCGCCATAGCTTGGCCAGCAAGTGGTATATGTCCATGCCCAGGGTAGGAACCTGCCAACCTGGGCCACCAAAATGGAGTGTGCCAAACTTAACCACTATGTCATGGGGCCAGCCCCAAGATTGGATGGATTTTGACGATCATGATAGAAGACACCTAAATTGCATTGAACTTACTGTTAACAAAAAGCATGCTGCTACTGAGAGCTCAAAAGGAAGAGAACAACATGCCATTGGAAATTGGAGAATGGAGGATTCCAGTTACAATGGACAGGTGCCTTTCAAGCCTCTGTTTGCCTTGTTTGCTAATGTCCCATTGGCCAAAGCATGTCACATGGCCAACCTAGATTCATGGAGTGGAGAAATTAATTCTACCTATGATGTGAGAAAAAGAATGTGTGGGCATTTTTTATTCACAGTCTGCCATCTAACCATAAATTTCACATTCCTCCAAGGTGCAAAACATGTTTACCTCAATCTAGGATCCCTGATTTCTCATCCAGTTATGGCATGAACATTGAAGCTCAGGATCTCATGATCTGCTGCAAATCTGGTTGTAGCTCCGTAGATGCAGTTCTTGATCTAGAGACCTATGAAGTAAAAAGACAAGCTATCTGTCTCCACATGCCCAAAATGCAATAGTAAGATAGGCACTGAATAACCACCATAGAGATTCCTTTCAAAATAAGAGGAATGGGTGGCACTTAGCAGTCCCTGGTCCATAAAAATTCTGAAATCCACCTGGAAAAATATTGCAAGGTTCCCTTACTCTTGGGACATGGAATGTACCTTGATTAAAGCTTGATTCTGCTCCCTAGGAAAGGCTCCCTAGTCTTTTCTATTTGTTTCTCAGTTTTGCCCACTGTACTCTTGACTAAACCCTCTGAGGTGTCTTTCCTTCCAATGGGCAATTGCATAAGAATTATCTCCTGTTTGCATATGAGTAGCTTTAAGTTCATTTTAGTTCTATTTGGTAGTTGTCTTGCTAGTATAATCTCCTAAAAAGCTTTATAGGCTTTCTATGTATTAGATTACTTGCAGATTACATCCCCCTCAGTTAGACAAAAGCTGTACCCACAGTTCTTTTAAAGACATAACTTTAAAAAGTAGATTTTAAATTCTTTCTGATGTAACAAAAGTAATTGATCTAATCAGACTTTATCCTTGGGTCTATTTTTTAAAATCAGCTTTATTGAAGTATAATTTACATACAATAAAATGTACTTCCTGTTTGCCCTGTTAGTGGACTGTGCATACCCTGCAGCTAGAAGAAGCCCTCAAGCAGAGATAAGAAACTTCAGTCGGTGAGAAAAGGAAGATGCTTTTCCTGGTTGCTTTTCCTCTACTACTGACTCCTGAGCTCAGGCCAGGTAGAGGAAAAACTGAGTCCCACATCTGCCTTCGCATCCAGATCTGGCAGCATCATGTAAACTAACAGACTAAGCCAGATTCCTAAGCTGGTTGTGGTAGCTCACCAGAAAGTGATGAAGAAAGAAGTCATTGGATATGGTATAGACTTGGTTTTCTCTGCTCCTCTCTGCCAAGTACAACTATTAACTCTGAAGATTATTCAAGAGGCAACCAAAGGAGAACTCTGAAGTGTAAAGAGGAAAGCAAACTAGTTAGGGACCCGTGGACTTCAGGAACAACTCAGCAGCAGGGCATCATATTGATTCCCCACTCAAAGAAGAAGACAATCCAGTTCCAACAGTCATGATCTTCAATGTTGCAACAGAAGGTGGTCCAGAGAGGCTGATTCCTCTCCTAAATCAAACCACCACCAATACAAGGCAAGCCTGATAGCACTGGCAAGAGTGATGGACAGACAGCCCTGCTGACAATAGCAGACGGTGAAGTGTACTCATTCTCCTGAGATTACCTCCCCCACCAAGAGACACCAGGTGGCCCATGCCACACTAGCAAGGGGGATCTTGTCACAATAAGCACCTGGCCTGGAATTGCTCTCCATCTGTCAGAGGCAGGGGAGTGCCACCACAGCAAGTGCCAGGCCCAGCAAGTACCCTTCTCTCCTTCCCAACTAGGCTAAGAATCCTCTCCCCAGCAACATACACTGGGGCAGTGGGGTGGGGTGGTGGGGAGGTAAGGAAGAATCCCTCCACACAAGACACCCAACCCAGGAAGTGCACCCAGCCTGGGAAGACACTAGCCAGCCTAGCCTGTGGAAACTCCTTCCACCTCCTCAGGCAACTCCAGCAGAGACCAGCAGAGCCCCTCAAGACCAGATAAATCAAGCAGACCAAAATAGCACTGCAAAGGCTCTGAAACTAAACTTCCTTTGGGAATATAGCCCAAGAAATCAGGCAAAGACCTCCGTGCTAAACAAACAGGGTGACTACCTGCCAAAATACAAGATTTAAATGAGCCTCAGAATCTCCTAACAAAACAGCCAAAATGTTCAGGATACAATAAAAAATCACTCGTCATACTAAGAACCAGGAAAATCACAACTTGAGCAAGAGCATACAATTAACTGATGCCAACATTCAGATGGATGAGATGTTGAGATTATCTGCTGAGGATTTTAGAGTGGCCATAATAAAAAAGTTTCAAAAAGCAATTACAAATTATCTTGAAACAAATTACAACCTCAATAAAGAAACCATATTTTAAAAATTGGAAATTATAGGATTGAAAAACACAGAAATAAAATATTAGCTGTGACACCGGACCTGAAGTGAATTCACTCACCCATCGTGCAGCAAGACAATCTCTGGCACCAGGTGCAGTGCAGTGCAGTGGAAGAAAGTAGGACTTTATTATTGCACAGGACTGAGCAAGGAGAAAGGGCAGCTTATGCTGAAATCCAAAACCCCCTGAAAAGCTAAAAAGAAGGGTTTTTAGTTGGGGTTTTAGGTAGGGGAGGGGGTGCATATGGCCTTGCTGGCCATCAGCTTTCCCACCAGGCTGTATCTCCTTTTGGGGAAGAGATAAGGAATCCAGGTACTTGTCCTTGGCTTTGTTTGTCTCCACGGTGGATAATGGATTCCGGAGCCAGGAAGCCAGGGAGTAAACAGGGAATGAGTGTTTTGGTTTTAACCCCATATATACTGGGTTTAATGTCGGGGAACCAATATCAGGGTGGGTATCAGCTGGATGGACCAACAGCAGAGTGAAAGAGACAGGATAGAATCAGTGAACTTGAGGATAGAGCAATCAAACTTACTTTATCTGAACAGCAGAGAGAAAAGCAATAGAGCCTCAGGGACCTGAGGGATAATAACAGAAGATACAATATTTGTATCGTTGGAGTCCCACAGGAGAAGAGAAAATGAGTGAGGATAAAAGATTTTGAAAATAATAATGGCCAAAAACTTCCCATATTTTCCAACAGACATAAGCCTACAGATTCAAAAAGCTGAGTAAAACCCAAATAAGAGAATCAAAAGAGATACACATGAAGACACAGCATAGTTAAACTTCTGAAAACTAAATCTAAGAAAAAAATATTGGTATTATAGATAAAAGTGACACACCACCTACAGGAGAGCATCTATCAGATGACAGTAGATTTCTCATCTGGCGAAGGCCAGAAGGAAGGGGCACAGATGTTAACTGTGAATCCATATGCAGCAAAATTACCCTTCAGGAATGCAGGGACAATGAAGACATTCTCAGACAAAGAAAGACTAAAGAATTTGTCACTAGCAGACTTATCCTTAAAGAATGGCTAAAGGAAAATCTTCAAAAAGAAGGGAAATGAAAGAAGAAAGAATTTTGAAGCAACAGGAAGAACAAGGGGGAAGAAAGAACAATGGAAAGAGCAATCATATAGGTACAGACTATCCTTTTCGTTATGAGTTTATAAATCACATCTGATGATTCAAACAAAACTTAAACCACCAACTGATACTCCAGACAGTGATGTTTAAAAGTGGGGAAGGTAAAGAGATCTAAATGGCAGAAAGGTTTCCATACTTCAGTTGAAGTGGTGGTGAGGTGGTATGAGTGATAAATGGTGATAAAAAGGCAACAGGAAGGATGCTGGTGGTATTGTAACTGTTCTGTCTCTTGATTGTGATGGTAGATACATGAAAGTACACATGTAAGAAAATTGCCCATACAAACACACAAATGAGTACAAGTAAAACTGCGGATGTCTGAATAAGATTTGTCAATTGTATCAATGTCACTATCCTGGTTGTGATTTTATACTATAGTTTTGCAAGATGTTGCCATGGGGGTAAACGATACACAGGCTCTTGGCATTAATTCTTACAATTGTATGTTAATCTATAATCTCAAAATAAAAAGTTAAGTTAAAAAAAATTACCCAGCCATGGCCCTAAAAATCCTATAAATACCCTTCCATAGTTTCCTCCTTTTTAGATACCACTAAAAATGTCAAGACAGTGTTCTCCTTGCTGCTTTAGGTTTAGTAAACTCAGTTTTGCCTAATTAAAAAAGAAAAGAGGGAATCACTGATGTGTACATACATTCCCAAGTATACACATAACGTTACATGCTCAAATTCCTGTTAAATTATTTCCATATTTTCTACTAGTCACTAGCCACAGAAAGACTTTACATGTTCAACTAAGTGAACATTCTTATAAAATAGTTGTGTCTCAAGCATCCTGGAGCCTCGGCTCAATCTTGGGGCTTTTAGGATAAGTGTGAATTAATTTTGACTGCTCTTCCTGATAGTGGGAGCTTTCTTTATCATCAAAGCAGTGCTTTCTTGACTCTCCTCACATAGCAAAGTCTTTGGCTCTGTATCTACTCATATAATCACAGGAACCACTCTTAGTGGAAAGGATATAATGGATCATCCAAAAATACATAGCTTTAACACTTAAGCCAACATGGTGCAGAATATGTGCCAAACATTCCATTTCTCTAGTCTTGCTTTATTTTCCAAACTAAATGCAGTCTTTGGGGTGAGAGAAGGATGCGGAGGACCTCAAATTTCTCTTTTGTTCTTTTCAATTTATAGTTTCATTTATTAACATGTGAAGGTTCTTCAATCTAGGCTTGTTGTCTGTACTAAGAGACTATCGTGCTCCTCAGAGTCCTTGGAGGACAGCCATTTCCCTTTTGGAAACTCTGTCTCTTCTCTTTTCACCCTATGGTCTCTGGATCCCTTTAGCACCTTAGCTCCTCTCTAGTTGGAAACACTATTTTTATAGTAGGTCATCATCATGGGGGAGGCTTTGACTTCTATGAGTAATGCTTCTATTGCACAGACAGATATTTCATATTAAGGAGCGGGGCTCCTCCTTGTCTGTCTCTTTATTATCACGCTAAATACATCTAACTTCTTCTTTGTCTTGACAATGACATAATGTTACCATTGCCTTGGAATGTGGCTTCTTTAAGAAGGGAGGAGGAAACAGAGGGAAAAAATGCCATTCCGTAAGTATACACACTGGTTTATCTGTTAAATAGCTTGCATTTGTCTGAAGAATGTTTCATGATCAGATTAACCATCAGGTACATCTCACATTCTTCCTAGAAGTGTAAATGATCACGACTATGACTTTTTAAGCAAATGCATAAACTTTGGATTTTACAACAACAGAAAAAGAAAGGTAATAAGTAATGATGATTTCTACTATTTTTAACCTTGAGTTTTGGCACCAAATATAAATATAGCCCCATGAATTTCATGTTACAAACATAGTAGAAAAGAAGCAAGACCTAATATGTTTATATTCATCTTACACACTTAAAACGATTCATATAGATCAAATGAAGAACCAAACCTTTTGATACAGGAACTAGAATTGAGTGTTGCTCTGAAATGAGATGTTAAATTAATTAAACAAGGAAACCTAAAGCGGCTTCAATGCCTTAGTAGCCTATGTAAGCAAACGAAAACTTAAGCCCATAGTACTTCAAGAATAAGATATCAAAACCTAAGGACAACCAATCATAGCCAACTAGGCTTTGTCAAATAAGGCAACCACTTAAGCTATAGCCAATCAAATAATTTCCTTGCTTGGCTTCTGCCTGTTCTCTATAAAAGTCTCTGCCTGAGCTTCTGTTGGTGGGGTGCTCCTAACCACTTCTGGTTTGGTGCTGCCCAATTCCAGCAGATTTTTGCTCAAACAAGCTTAAAATTTTAAATATCCCTCGGTTTATGTTTTAACAGAGAGAATTATTTGTAATCTTTTAAGTGCCATAGAAGTGTGATTGCAGCATTGTTAATGGCAGCAGTGGTAACTGCCACACAGCAAACAAATTACAAAGATAGAAGGAGCTCTGATAACACTCAAATTCAAAGCAAGTTCTGTTCAACAGGCAGCAGGGAAAGAGCTCAGTCTTGGAGTCAGGCAGGCCTGAGTTTGAATCTAGCTTGACCAGAGGTTGTGTGACATTGGCCAAACTATATAAGCTCTCAGCACCCCAGGTTCCTTACCTGTAAAATGGGTAATTATAGTATCTCACTTATAGGGTCGTGAGCAATAAATGATCTAATACACGCAGAGTGCTTATAATATTCTTAGCAGATAGTATTTTGTGAGTGTAAGTTCTTATATTTGGTTAGGATTTTCGTTTTTCCTTTCCTCCCCCTTAGAATAGAAAGGAAGGCTCTCCCCTTCCTTTCTATTGTCTTCATAAACCCTGATCCACCACCTCCATTCCTGACACTAGTGCAGACCTGAGCGGGAGACACAATACCAATTTGGGCATGCCATCAGGTAGCCAGAGACTGTCATCCCCAGACGGGTCAATATGTTCCCAGCAGACCACTGCCAACCAGTTTACGTAGCTGACATACCTGGTCTTGCAGCCAATCAACATCACTCAGAGATGTCGCTTTCCTAATGGGGGGCAGATACAGTTCATGATATTTTACTGAAACTCCTACCCATTCTCCTCCCCGGAATTTCATGCCGACAGCCTACCCTGACTCTGTGCTGGATCGAATTCCCTGCCTGGCAGGAACATTTTTCACTCAGTGGTCAATGTTTAGTTTCTAATAGTTTTTATCTTTTATTTAAGAGTATGTGTAATAATACCAGATTCTTGATTTATTTGATTTATTAGACTTATTTTCCTCCTTGAAAGCTATATTAGATTGGAATTGCTACTGTAACAAATTTCCACAAACGTAATGGTTTAAAATAACACAAATTTATTTGCTTATAGTTCTGGAGGTCAGAAGTCTGAAATCTGTTTCACTGATCAAAGTGCCGGCAGGGCTGGTTCCTTTGGGAGGCTCTGAGGGGAGAATCCATTTCCTTGCCTTTTTCAGCTTCTGGAAACTATCTGTATTGCTTGTCTTGTGGCCCCTTCCTCCATCTTCAAAGCTCACCACTCTGCTTCCATCATCACATTGTCTTCTCCTGCTCTGACTAGCATCGTTCTTATAAGCACTTTTATGATTACAGTGGGCCCAGATGGATAATGCAGGATTCTCTCTCCATCTCAAGAATCTTACTTAATCACGTCTCCAAAGGCCCTTTTGCCACATAAGGTAACATTCACACGTTCCAGGGATCAGGAGGCAGGCATACTTAGGGTGTCATTATTCAGTCTATCATAAAAGTGCATAACTAAAAGAAAAATATAAAAAAGGAAAAGAAGAAAGGAAGGAAGGAAGGGAGAATGAAGGGAGAGAAAAGTGAGAAAGAGAGAGAGATAGAAAGGAAACAATAAAGGAGATTTTGCTTCATATGGATAAAAGTAAATCATACACAGCTCTTCTTTGATGAAGCATAGAAAGAAGCAGCCCATCATTATAACCAGATGGTTTTCATGTTTTAAAAAAGAGATGTGGAGCCAACCCTGACGGCCTGGTGGTTAAAGTTCAGGCTCTCACCGCTTTGATGGCCCATCATTTCCTGGTCGTGGATCCACACCACCCATCAGTTGCCATGCTGTGGTGGCAGCTCACATGGAAGAACCAGAAGGACTTACAACTGGATGCATGACCATGCACTGGGGCTTTGGGGAGGAAAAATAAAAAGGAAGATTGGCAGCAGATGTTAGCTCAGGGTGACTCTTTCCCTGCAGAAAAAAAAAAAAAGAGAGAGAGATGTGATTTGCTGACATAAAAGAAGAAAGGGAGAAAAAGTAACACAGATTATACAAAAGCTGTCCAATTTGAGAAGTACCACAATCAAGAAGAATGTGAATTACTGAGGGAAGAATTTCGAAAGGCTCCCACTGCAGATTCAGAAGGAAGGGGAAAATAACAAATCCCTGTTTTATTATAACTCGAGTGAAACCTGAACGGCAACAGCCTTTCATGTAATCCTCTTCCTATCCGTTCTCGCTGCTCACAAAAACATCCATCTGGTATAAGCCTGATTGATCATATTGGCAAGTTTAGTGGAGAAGAGTGCCACCATCTGCTTGATTTCAGCAATGACAAATCCAAAGGGATGCTACAGGATGTTGATATACTGCGTTCCAGCTATGTCAGTACTGGATTGTTTCATAACAGCCAATTTTAAGAGATATAAAGGGGTATGAAAGCAGTGCGTAGATTCACATTCTGGGGATAATTTCCTTATAAAAGATTCATTCCTTCCTATATAGTCAGGTAGAGACAAACTTAAAAGTTCAACCAAAGTAATTACAGCGTATTCATTTACTCTCTGCAAATCCTGGCAATTTTTGTTAAACTTGTGTTTTTTATAGAGCAACAGCGTTAATTATTTATAATACATAGGTGTCTGATTTGAGCTATCTTGTCATCATTAAATGAATCATGAATATGTATTTGTGAAACACTTTCATCCTATCTCATGATTTACAGACGCATCTGCAAATGCCTGTAAGGTGGTCTTTCATGAACATTGCTGAGCTAAATGCATTTTCAAGAAAGAAGTCTTAAAAATAAGATGAGATGTAAGCAAAATAACTACACTAAATTTTATCATGGAAATTTGTTTAATACGGGAAAAATATTCATGAAGCTCAAAATAAGACTATTATTCAAATAAAAGAGAGAGTTGCTATTTTTGTATACAAATGCCAAAAAGGAAAAAAATATATACTTGAAAAGGGAAGTAAAACTGCTTCAGGTTTTTCCTGTCAACACATGCCATAGCGTAACTTCTAGAAATCGAGGCGAGTTAGTCCCATTTAATGCAAGTCATAGTCATACTTGTTCATAGAATGAAAGTAGGAATTGGGTAGTTTATAATTTGCACACACACAAAAACACACAGACAGTGCTACAAATTCAATTAACAATACTATTTGAAAAATGAACAAGAATGAATCATCAGAATGCGTACAAACCAACACACTCTAATTTAAACCATTTGGTTTAGATAATATGTCATTCATGTAAACCAAATGTACTTCCAGGAGCCAAAAAGAAAGGGATAGGACAAAACACAGAAGACGTTTTTCGAAATATTTTACTACTGAGAATCCAAAAGTGTATGAGTTATACACTTTGGTTTTCTTGATTCCTCAGTCAAGTATTTATTGAAAACCCATGCTATGAATAATTACTAGATGAGATATTTTGTTAGGTCAGTGATACAGCACACACCATGGGGAAACCATCTCTTCTGGATCATCTTGAGGCAAAATCATAAAATATATCAAAAATGTAATGCTACAGGTACTATCTCTCACTATCCAGAGAGCCAAATCCTGGTGTCTTTTCTTCCCTTCCTCACTCAGACCAGGCCACAGGCTTAGGAACTTTCTTGAAGACCCTTCCTAAATCCAGAATTTATAAATTTGTTCCATTTTCTCGGAGTTTTCCTATGTCACTGTCCAGTTAACTGGGAAGATTAATACCAGCTGTGAAGTGGTAAAGACAGATAATACTATGCTTGTTAAATTGCAGAATAGGCTGGGAGGGCAGCCAAAGCCACAGGACAAATATGGAGCATTAGCATTGATTTTAAGTGCTCTCAAAATACTTTCATATACATAATCTCAATTTTTGCCCTGGAAAAAACTTGTTAAAGACTATGATATATCTCCTTCTTGAAAACCTGAATTGAAATTGTATTACCTTAAATACAATACATTGCTATTTGTCTTTGTAATGCTCATGTATTACGAGCTGAGAACGAAAATTGTTTCAAGAAATTATAGAATTATTATTTAGTATAAAATTCTTATTATTTAAAAAAATAAGAGGTTATGTGATGAGGTAACTATGAACTATGAAAAAGTTTTGTTTCTTCTAAGAATATCAGGAATGACTGCTGAATTTTATCCCAGATTAAGACATCAGTTGAGTAGTTAATCAAAATCCCAGTCAGAACAAAAAGAAATTAGAAAATAATGTTCAGGGAAGATTGATAATGGTAAAGTAGAATAATTTCTATTTCATAAATACATTTGGCAGAATTATTGTCCTCCAAGAGTACAAATATTTTAATGTTTTGCGGGAAAAAATAAACTAATTTTTCCCCACATTGTAGTGAGAAAGACCTAAGATCCAAATTTGGATAGTTTGGGACCGTCTTAACGGTCCATTCAATCACAGCACGGTTCATTAAGTAGATTGTGCCATGTTAGGATGGACTTGGAAACTAAATCAACTGAAAAACAGCTGATTTGTTGGTATGGCCAGGCACAGCCTTAGAAAGTGTAATAATTTCCTCAGATTTTTATAGGACTATTTCATTTAACAGAACTTCGCTAATTCAAATATATGAAAATTTTACTGAAACTCAGATTCTGCCTTATCTATAAGGAAAGGACAGGCTAAGCAAATTCCCAGGTGAAGAAGATCCTAGGAACATTCAATCTGTTTGCAGCAGCTTTCAAATGCTGTGGTAGTAACCAATTGTACCACAGCAATTAACGTGCTCATTACAGAGAGACAGCCCCTACTCTAGTCCGAAAAGGAGCGTCAGCAAGGCCTCTGTTTGGCAGGGCTTCTCGCTTAGCTTGAAGAACTGAAGGTACTTAGAAATAAGATTGCATGTTTTTAACAAACCAGAAAAACTTCAGTTTCATATGGCTGATTATTCCCCAGATTTGGGTATCTCACACACCATATTCATCCTGTGAAACATAGCAGCTGCCTAACATAAAGCTCTTTTGAAATATAATTAATTTATAAAACAGGTGTAACTTCTACTTCTTTGTCTCATTTTTCAAAAAGAGGCTCACATAATCTGTAATTCAAATATTATGCCAATTTCCTAATTGGTTAAATTTTACCAACATTGCTATATGAGAGGAAAACTGGTCTATGGAATATTTGAAAGAGATGAATTATTGATTTTTAAAGTTAAAGACACTGTGAAGCAGCTTAGAAAAAAGAAGAATCCATGAGGGGCAGTTTGTCTTTTTAGTACCAGCTCCCTTTTCTCTGTTGACTGTTTTTGGCAGTCTACCGGGTTGCTCCCAGTCATATGGCATTTTATTCCAAAAGTTGTATTTGCAATGCCAACTTCTGTAGGACCCGGGTGCTTAGCAGTAATGGATTTAGATGAGCAACTAGCATTACTGTGATGGTGGCACAATTTTGCAGTGTTTTCCTTCTGCTGTAATAGTTCTCTGCTTCAGTACCTATTCTCCTTTATATTTGCCCAAATTTATTAAAGACAATGAAAGGAAATATTTAGTGAACTCATGGTAGCCAAGAATAAAGAAAGGAAGGGTGGGAGAAGGGAGAAGGAGAGATAAAAAGGAGGATGTGGGGGAAGAGAGAAAGATGAAAAATCAGAGAAAAAGGAATTTGATATTGTTGGTATTATAATGGGCTCCTGAGAGGCACCTGCAGAGGATGTAAATCTGAAAACCTATGTTACAAGGGCTTCATGGCTGGAAGGGAGCTCGAGGGGCTTTCTAGGGTATTGTTAATATATTGTTTCTTGATCTGCTTTCTGATTATACAGGTAGGTTCAATTTGTAACAATTCATCAAATGGTACACATATGATATGTGCAGTTTCCAGTGTGTATATTATATTTCACTGAAATATTTTAAAATAAAACACGTGCTACAGGGGAACATGCATTATCTTTCATCTGTTTTTAGTTTACCTGGATGAAGTGCCCTTGAAAGTGACTTAAGGCCATCTATCAACTTCATACTCACATATGATCTTTTCTTATTGAAGAAAAGATAAGATTGAACTTCTAAGCTTAGGTTTCAATTATGGCCGTAGCTCTTTAATAAATTAGTGGTCTGAGACAAGCCCCCCCAAGGCTTTCTGTTTTTGGAAGATGTTACAGGATCATTGAATAAGATATTAGTTCTGATATGGTTTTCCCTGTGGTAGGATGAACAGCCAGTCTGTTGTTTTCTGGGCTTTCTTGCTCTGGAAGTAACTAACTGTCTTCTTTGGATTTCAAGATCCATCCTTAAGCAACCCTCAAACTGGTCTTTGTTTGAAGGAATCAAACTGGTATTGTTTGAAAGGAAGCTGCGATTTTGGCAGAGTTGGGAGGAGAGAGGGCAGCTGGTAAATTTTGAGGGAGAGGGCAGAGATAGTTGGAGCCCTGCATCTGAAATGGATGGAGGAGAAGCAGGTTTTGTGATCAGTTGAGTTCTGGTTGCACTCCCATGGGTCAGTCCACAGTATCCATGGTAGCTGAGAGCAGTTTCTCAACCTTAGCCTTTTTGATGTATTGGACCAAATAATTCTTTGTTGTCAGGAGTTATCCTGTGCATTGTAGGATGTTTAGCAGCATCCCTGGCCTCTACCCACTCGATGCCATTAGCACCTCCCTCCCAATCAAAAATGTCTCCCATCATTGCCAAATGTCTCCAGGAAGCAGGGAGGGAGCAAAACCTCCTCACTCCTGTTGAGAACTGCTGGCTTACAGCAAAAGTGCTAGATATTGAAGTTGGCATGCAAAGAATGGAGGGAATAAATGTCAGGAGCTTCAAAGCCACTTGCCTTTAAGTGAGCCTCTAAGATAGACTAATAAGCACATAAAATGATGCATATACAGGCTTAGTCAAGTTCAACGTCTCTAGATTGTGTACACCTAAAGCTCATATCAATCCCAAGGGTTGGGTGGTGGAGGACGATTCAGAATTCACAAACCCTGACAGGTGGGGATTAAGCTAGATTTGATTTGATTTAGAAAACTAAAGAAATGTGACAATTATTTTATGTAAGTGTCATTGTGCCAATCTCTACCTGGTAAAAAACTTAGTGGGGCTGGCCCAGTGGTGTAGTGGTTAAGTTTGCACACTCCGCTTCGGCGGCCCAGGTTCAGGGGTTCAGATCCCAGGCACAGACCTACACACCACTCATCAAGATGTGCTGTGGAGGTGTCCCACATACAACACGGAGGAATGTTGTCACAGATGTTAGCTCAGCAACAATCTTCCTCAAGCAAAAAGAGGAAGATTGGCAAAAGACGTTAGCTCAGGGCCAATCTTCCTCACCAAAAGCAGAAAACAAAAACTTTGCAATGTTTCTAGCATACAGCAGCCAACAAAATTAAATGTGTTATTATCATCCCAACTTTGTAGATGATGAAAATGCGTCACAAAGAAGGTAAATAACCTTTCCAAGAACCAGAGCTAAGTAATAAACAAAATGGGTACTAAAATGAATTACTCCTTGTGCTCTTACTCTTTGTTAACAGTGTTACCAAAATTGATGATGGAGTGCCTAGGAAGTATCACTTTACCACTTCAACTTAGAAAATACAGCAACTGTTATGTTCCTAACACCCATGTTAATCATTTCAGGGTAGAAGAAAATTATATAACCCAATTTAATTTTTTCCTTGGACAGTCAAGACACCTGAAACAATACAAGAACTTGCCAGAATGAAGGTGCTTAAGTATCAAAATGACAGATCCAGCCTATATGCGCTAAAAACATTCAGAAAAAGAAAATCCAAAATGGATTGAGGTAGTTGAGGAAGGCATCATGGGATCTGAGCTAGAAATTTAAGAATAGATAGAACAAGTAAAAAATGGGGGAAAGGCTTAGAGATTAGGAAAACAACATACGCATTTCTACTGCATAAAGGCCCCACAATCTGGTCCCAATTTTTATACCCAGCCTCCATTCTCTTTAAAGCCCCTACGGCCTTTCCCTCTACATACACAGGCAAGCCTTCAATCACACAATTCTTCAAATGCGTCACAGCCTCTCAGGACTTGCGTTCTTTATATAAGCTGCCCCCCTTGCCTGCAATCACCCTGTTCACGTCACTTAAATTCCTATTTTCCCTTCAGATTCGAAACTCAAATTCACCTCCTCATATTTCCCAAGAGAAAACCAGCAACTTCCTCTTCTCTGTTCCCAACTCTGTCATAGTATCTATCATCTTATTTGGTGATTTATGCCTACATGTCCCCTGCAAAGTGTCAAATGCAGAATTTCTTATAAGTATACCTGCGTTTATTCAGCATGATCCAAAATTTTACTCTGCCCTTTAATTGAGCACCATCAAGATCTGCTCACACAAATATTCACCAGACCCTTTAAGATCATTTTTAACTACGCAACTAGTACACAATTCCAGTTTCATTTCACATTTTCAAAAAAGTTAGACCTAAGTCCATAATCCCCTTCGACCTTCATCCTCAATCCGAGAGTTCGTTCCCATTCCCCTGAGTAAACAATATTATGTCTTTGGTGCATATTTTGACATGTTTTTACCTTTAGTTAGTGTGTATGTGTGCTGTTTTAAATTACTTTGTGTTTGTTTTTATTTAGGTGGCATATTGTATGTATTATACAATATGTAACTTTTAGAGTCATCTGTGTTGATAACTGTAGATTGTGTGTTTTAATTCATGGACGCTATTCTATGAAGGTACAATCCATGTTTGGCTTAAACTTCTTTTGGAAAGACATAGTTGGTTCTCAGTGTTTTGATAATTCAAATAATGCTGCAGTGAACATTCTTTTGCCCGCAGGCACAGATATCTAGAAATAGAATTTCAAGGTCACAGACTCAGAGAATTTATTTTTAGTCGTAGTTCCAAATTTCTGCCTAAAGCAAGTAAATCAATATATTCATACCCTAAAAATAGCCTAGGAAGGGACCTGTTTCCCTCCCCCTCCTTTTCTTTTTTTTTGGTGAGGAAGATTGGTAGTGAGCTAAGATCTGTTGCCAATCTTCCTCTTTTTGCTTGAGGAAGATTGGCCCTGAGCTAACATCTGTGCCTATCTTCCTCTAGCTTGTATGTGGATCGCTGCTACAGCATGGCTTGACGAGTAGTGTAGGTCTGTGCCCAGGATCCAAACCCATGAACCCCAGGCCACTAAAGCAGAGCACACCAAACTTAACCACTATGCCACCAGGCTGGCACTCGTTTTCCACGTTTTTACTGACACTTTTTATTGCCATTTTTTTTCACTTTTGCAGAAAATAATCTTTTTGTTTTTATAAACATTTCTCTGATTAGACTAATTTGGAGATGGTTGATATTCTCCTAATATCGAATATTGGCATTTATGAACATAGCATAGTTCTCTGTTTATTTAGATCTATTTATATCATTGAATAAAGTTTTATTTTCTCCATAAACCCATCCTGCATTTTTTAAGGTTTTTTTTTAAAACCAGGCATTTTATATTTCTGTTTCTGTTGTAAACAGGCTTTTATTCTACATTTTAATTTTTAATTTATTACCAATGAAGAATAGGAAAATTTGATTTTTTGCATGGGGAATTTTATCCAGCCAACTTGCTAAGTTCTTGTATTATTTCCATTGTTTTATTAGTTGATTCTCTTAAATGTTCTAGGAAGACCATCATCTTTCCAATCTTCAAGCCATTTTTTTCTTTTACTGTTTTAGCTTGAATCTCTAGCATAATGATCAAGAATAGTAATGATAACAGATATTCTGTTCTCGTTTCTGATATTACTGAGCATGTTTCTAATATTTCATTATTGAATATAATATCTGCATAGGCTATTATCAGCTTGAGAGTATCTTTCTGTTTCTCACTGAGTTGTTACCATGAATGTATGTTAGGTTTTATAAAATTTTAACCAGCATCGATTGAAGTAATCATAATTTTCTTCTTTAGTCTGTTAACGAAGTGAATTACCTTGATAGAATTTCTCAAACGGATCCATCTTTACAATGCATGGGTAAACTTTCTTGGTCACTGTATCAGTTAGGAATTGTATTCGGCTACTAATAAGAGAGAACTGGCTATAGTGG
This sequence comes from Equus asinus, assembly GCF_041296235.1. Lineage (NCBI taxonomy): Eukaryota > Metazoa > Chordata > Mammalia > Perissodactyla > Equidae > Equus > Equus asinus. Next base: position 40,013,539 of record NC_091796.1, on the reverse strand, counting down.
ATTAAACACTGGAGGGCTTATATTTCTGAAATAGTCAAGTTTAGAGTAGAGCAATTGCTGGCATTGGCTCAGCAATTTAAGGATATAAAGGAGAAAGTCTGTCTTCTCCTGGTTTTTCCTTGTAGTCCCAAGATTACCACTAGAGATGTAGGCATCATGTCCTCATTAGAGGCAGGAAAAATGAGCAAAAGGGTAGTGGGGTAATAGTAGTTTCCCAGAAGTCTTAACCTACAATTTCTTCTGACGTTTTATTAGCCACCCAACCTCCAAAATATTCAGATGAATATTATTTTTAAGCTGGTCATATTAATGACTGGATTATAATTAGGGTTTTGTTACTAAGGAAGGAGGCTGAGTGTTTAGTAGGTAACTAATTATCCTCACCACGGTCATAATACATTGTTATTTTAAAGCATTGCTTTATTTGATGGCAATATTTTATTTGTAACTCTGTGTCTCATCATTGGTACAACTCATAAATCTCATTCAGATTTCACCAGTTATATATGCACTCATTTGTGCATGGAGGAAAGGAGGTGTAGCCCCAAGCAATTCTATCACTTTAAGTAATTGCTACCACAATCAAGGTCTAGTGGTTAAGATTCAGAGCCCTCACTGCCATGGCCTGGGTTCATTTCCCGGTCAAGGAACAACACCACCCATCTGTTGGTTGTCATACTGTGGTGGCTGCATGTTATGATGCTGAAGACTATGCCACCAGTATTTCAAATACCAGCAGGGTCACCCATGGTGGACAGGTTTCAGTAGAACTTCCAGACTGAGACATACTAGCAAGAAGGACCTGGCCACTCACTTCCAAAAACACGAAAACCCTATGAATGGCAGAAGAGCAGTGTCTGATACAGTGCTGGAAAGTGAGAGGATGGCACAAAAAAGACTAGGCAGGGTTTTGCACTGCTGTACCCAGGGTTGAGTCGGAATGGGCTCAAGGCACTCACAACAACAAACCATGACCAAGATACTTAATTGTGCCATCTCCACAAGACTCCTCCATGCTACTTTTTGACAGAGACACTAACTGTTGCCACCCCATCCTAATCCTCAGCAATTGCTAATCTGTTTTCCATGTCTGTAATTATGTTGTTTTGTAAATGTTATATGAATGGAATCATGCAGTATATATCCTTTTGATATTAGCTTTTTCTCTCAGCATAATTTCCTTTAGTTTCATGCAAGTTATTGCATGTTTCAGTAGCTTGTTCCTCTTTTTATTCCTGAGTAGTATTCTGTGGCATGGATCTATCATATTTCGTTAACCATTTACTCACTGAAGGAAGGACATTTGCATGGTTTCCAGTTTTTGGCTACTACAGTAAAACTGCTAAGAATATTCATGGACAAGGTTCTGCATGAAAATAAGTTTTCATTACTTTGGCATATATACAGAAGAGTATAATTTCTGTGTCATGTGGTAAGTCCATTTTTAGCTTTAAAGGAAACTGTCAGAGTATTTTCCAGAATGTCTGTAACATTTTATATTCCCATCAGTGTTGTAGGAGAGATCGGGTTTTCTACAACCTCATCAACATTTGGTATTACCATTATTTTTAATTTGGCTAATCTGATAGTTGTGTAGTGATATCCCTCCATCACTTTAATTTGCATTTATCTAGTGACTAACGATATTGGACATATTTTTATGTGCTTATTTGCCATCCGTATATTCTCTTTGGTAAAACGTCAGCTCAAGTATTTTGCCCACTTTCTAATTTGATTTTGTTTTTTTTGTATTTGTTTTTGTTTTGTGAGGAAGATTAGCCCTGAGATAACATCTGTGCCAGTCTTCCTCTATTTTTTGTATGTGGGATGCTTCCATAGCATGGCTGATGAGCAAAGTAGGTCCACGCCCAGGATTCAAACCCAGAAACCGGGGCCACTGAAGCTGAGCTCGTGGAATTTTAACCACTTGGCCATGGGGCCAGCCCTGATTTTTGCTTTTTAATATTGAAGTTTGAGAGTTCTTTACATATTCTAGACACAAGTCCTCTGTCAGTTATGTGGTTTGCAAATACTTCTCTCACTGTGTGACTTGGTCTGTTATTCTCTGAGAGGATTTCACAGAGAAAAGGATTCAATTTTGTTGAAGTCTAATTTGTCAACTTTTTCATTTTATGGATCATGTTTTTTGGTGTCAAATCTAAGAACTCTTTGCTGAATGTCAGCAAGAATGGTGCAGTAAGGACCTCCAACAATCCTCTTGTTCATAAAAGCTGTGATAAGACACAAAATTGTCAAAACAAACATTTTCAGAACAGTCGAAATTAACCAAAGACATTCAACAATGGCGAGTATTTCTTCAAGCATATTGGCTGTATCTTGGTAAGAACAGTGAGCTTTGTGCTATTTTTACTTTTTCTAGTCTCATGACCCTCTCATCAGCCCATGGTAGCCTTGAAAACCTATAGCTCCACTATCATGCTGAAAAGCAAGAGCTTGACAGCCAATGGAGATGAAAGAACAGTGTTGGATCTCCTCAAAAGCCCAGTTCCCAGATAAGTGTTATTATTTGACCTGTCTGGCAGTTTCCTGTGCAATCCCTCTGGCAAGGATTGTTTTTATTTGTCCTAACATAGATCTGGCCCAGTGCAGATAGCCTTTTCCCTAGGGGTGTTTGTCAAAAACAATCAGCTTCAATTGTTTAATATCCCAGCTACCTGAGGTGGCAATAACAATTATGACAAACATCAAAGAAATCCAAAATCTTAAAAATGAAAAGCTTTTGAATGATATGTACATAGGTGACTTTGTAAAGCTCTGACATCTTCTTAGGAATCTGGAAGGCTGTGGGCATGGCTATGAAAGATCTGAGAGGGTCCTAAACTCTCACCTCTGGATGAACTTGAAGTTCTGTACAAATAGGAAATAAATGTTGGGGTGGACTTGTAAACTGCCCGCCCGAACATTAAAGTAATGTCTCCCAAATCACACGGAGGCCTTTTGCAAAATCCAAGAGACTCATTGCTTCAGGCATTTAAAAACATCTCTATCTAATCATTAGCTAACCATTAAGCTAACTGAGCACAGATTTCAGTGGCCATGCATTAAGAAGAATACAAACTTAAAAGAATTTATCCAAGAAAGCTACTAAACAAGCAAACTACGACAACAAAAACAACAAACAGCAACAACAAAAATTATTTTAAATGTTCAGTTTTCAAAAGAAATAGACTATGAGACATGAAGAGAAATAAGAAAGTATGGCTCATACTCGGGGGATAAAAGCAATTAATAGAAAGTTTCACTAAGGCTATGCAGATATCAGATTTACTAGACAAAGATGTTAAAGGACCTGTTTTAAATATATTCAAAGAACAAAAGGAAATCATATCTAAAGAACTAAAGGAAAACATGCACCTGGGAATGTCTTAAAATTTTTATCTTATTTCAGATATTGTGTATATAAGAACAATGGAGATTGAAGTGCAAGATTTCGTAGAGTTTCGGTTTTCCTCAGAGACTGTGTGGATTCTTTTCTCTAAGATCAAAGACTGATTATTCAGAATCTTCTTAGAGTCAAGTTGAGCTGATGTTGTTCCTTCATTTTAATTAGATTGGTTTCTCCAGTTATGTTCCTAACACTCAACCTCTTACACATCTGCCTTTTAATATAGTCACTATTTGAACTGGGAGGGGATAGCTGCATTTTTGAGTCATTTAGTTCACTTTATAATTCAACTTAGGGCCTTAGAATCCAATCACTATATGAATGCACAGGACTAAGCATTTTCCCTCTGCCTCGAACTCCTTTTCCACTCCTGTTTTCTCTGTAGAATTTGGGAAGGAAGGGCATGTTGTGAAAGAATTGTTGGGCTGATCAATTCATGTTGGGACTTAGGGCTCTTCCAGATCTCAGTTGATTCCACCTCATTCCTGCAGCCTATCCATCTAAAGTAGATTGATTCTCCACCTGCCTTAACTCAAATGAGATGTTCACCTCCAGCTGTGGAATTTGCCTAAACCCTATGCTCACCTAGGAAGGGTTTGTTTCTCACTTCCAAGTGGCTATTGTTGTTGGTGTTACCGTGGAAGCAAAATTGTATCATAACCATCCTACATGCTAATCAGAAACAAAGTCTCAGTTTACTTATTAGTTTTTTGTTTTCTAATAAATATATTTGTTTTACATTTTTCTCTGAACTACAATTTCCCATATGTGTTTCTATATATGTAGTTAGCTGTCATTTATTCTAAATCTAAATATTAATGATTCCATTTTGGTGTTCTCTTTGATCTGTGACTTTCTTTTCCAAGTTCATTGGACAACATTATTATTGGCAAGACGTTTGGCTTTCATTTTGTTGTCTACTTTTATATGTATTGCATTTTGGTCAAGACATAATGCATAGTTTGTTTCTCAATTTTGGGAAATCTGTTCAAGATTATTATAATTCTAATACACAGTTACTTTTGTCTTCTAAAATTCTATAGTTTAAAAAACTATAACATCTATTTTGTGTGCAAATATTTCTTTAATCAAACATTTATGATATCTAAACCTTCTAGAGTTTTATTCACTTCATGTCTATTAATCTGAGAGAGATATTTTTAACTCTCCCACTATGACTGGATTTGTCATGTTTTTGTTGAATATTGTGAGTTTACTTATTTTGTAAGGATCATAACTATTACATGATTTTGAGGAGGAGGGTTCTTTTTATCAAAAAGAAATACCTCTCTTCAATCCTTTTAATGATTTGTGCCTTAAATTCTGAATGTTGTTGATAGAGTTAAACTATTTTCTTTTTGTTAGTATTTGCTAAAATATTTTTCCTATTTCTTTATTTTCCATCACTTTGTTTTAGACATGTGTCTAATAAATGAAATATAGCTGTATTTTTAATACAAAGAACTAACATACTTTAACCAAACTCTTTTTATTTTCATTGTTAATTTATTTGAACTTATTCCTGCCATCTTATTTCGTGTTTTATATTTATGATATTCTTTTTTTAACATTTATGTCTATTACTGGCCCGATTACATTTACTTTGTTCCATTTACTTCGCTATATGTATAAAAGTTTTACAGTCTATTTCTAGAATAGTGGTTTGCTTTAAATTTTTAATATGCATGCAGGATTGAATTTTTTAATAGCATTGAGATTTAATCTGTTCTCAGTCTCCCTCATATACTTAGCCTGCCATCTTGAAGCCAGATGTCTTTCCCAGATATGTGAGGTTATGCTTTGCTGAACATTTTGGGGAGGTATATTTCAGTTGTATGTCAGCGATCATCTATGCCTTTAAAATTTCTCTTCTCTAAATCTGCATTTCAGTTCCCAAAGCTTTGCTGAGTCCATACATTCGTTCCTGACCTGGTAAAAATGACAGTGAGATCAGAGGGAAATTTCCCACCAACCTGGTGAGATAGGTACTCAGAGCCAGAATTATAGCAACTAATAAAAAGGAAAGAAAATGAGTAAGTAGCTTGTTCTGCACACAAGTTTTTGGGTTAGTATAATTACTTGCTACATACTTAAAATTCAGCAGGAAAATATTTCAAAAAAAATATATCTTATCTGTAGATTGCGTATAAGGAAGACAGTGCAATACCCCTAAAATTCTAAGTAACCCAAACTCAGAGATTTAAGATATATTTACCAAGTACCTATCTGTGCTACAGCTGGTTGTACAGAAATGAACAAAATAGGCATGATCTGCAGACTTTAAGCAACTAAGCACACAAATAAATACACTTGTATCAGGATGCCCCAGCAGAGACCAAATGTTTAGGGTTTTTACTCCTTTCCATAGAGAGAGATACCAAAAACCACAATAGAATCATGCAAGAAAGGCTTTCCCATCCTAAAGAATAAGTTTAGGGACCTCGGAAGCAATGAACTATTGAATTCAGTTTTCTGGGGACAGTTAAAGTAGTTAGACCTTTTTTGTTCTAAGCATTGACAAAAAATAGTTGTCTTACCTCTAAGGAGTGGACTCCCCAGAGAGAATGTTAAAATATATACAATTCCACATTTTCCATCCTCCTCCCATAACATATGTGTGTTTATCTAAGTTGCTGAAGGTGCTCCTTTTCACTAGGGGAGCTGATGCCTGTGCCCGCCTGGGCAAAGATTACTGGATCTAGGTCCCTTGGAAATGTTTGGACTGAAAAACTTCCAAATAAGAGGCTGAAAACAGAAATGAATATAGTTCTATTTAGAGATATCAAATTAGCAAATCATTGCAATATGAAATGGTGACAGGTGGGCCATGCCTTGCATTGATAAAAGATCTGCTTTCCGAATGGGATTATGAAAAGCTGTGAAAACAGGAATCATATATTTGCCGACATGAACAATTAATTAAACTAGCATCATTAGCAAATAATTAAACCAGGAAAACTAAAGCCAAGTTCGTTAATCATTTTAAATTAATTATGACAATGATGTTAATAACAATTTAGCGTTTGCATTTGAAAGAACATTTTAGAAAAGAAATATGTGTACATCAGAGACTTAGCAGTAGTGACTCTCAAAAAGAAATATGAATCAGAATTTCTTTGGGAGAAGAGACTGGTTACAAATGTAAATTATTGAGGCCCACCCCCAGAAATTTAAATTTATTAGCTGTGAAAAGGGTCCATGAATCTGAATTTAACAACCTCCCCACTCCACACACACACACACACACACACACTGCAATATTGTGATTTATAAGAAGTATATATATTTGGTCATTCAGATGACTGAAATATATTTCTCAGACATATTTGGTTTTCATCCTGTTTCTGGCTCACAGCTTCTAAAATCCTTAGAACATGCTGAGCCATAAGAGCAGTGAGAACATCTTTTGTTATAATCTTAGGTCGCTCATACTCAGTTCCTGAAAATGCTTCAGGGCTATAAAGGTGAAACAAGTGTCTTGTTTATGTTAATGAAGGTGACTTTGGACTCCATCCAAGGATGGGGGCTAGATGCCAGGAGAGCTAGCCATGTGGTTAGAGGATTGGAACTTTCAGTCCTACCCTCCAATTTCCCAGGAGAGGTGGGGGGCTTGAGATTGAATCAATTGCCATTGGTCAATGACTTAGTCAATCATGAAGCCTAATGAAGCCTCCATAAAAACCCAAGAGGAAGCTCATGGGCCTTTTTTTCAGAGACCTTTCACGCTGGGGAACCAGAACATTTTCATGTCCTGCCGTCTTGCCGGGCCCCAAGCTCCATAAGGTCAGAAGTACCTTTGTTCTCAGAAGCTTCTTTGTTTGGGTACCTGGTCCTATGTACCTCTTCATGTGGCTATTGATTCTTTTCCTTTAATATTCTTTGTAATAAATTGGTAATCTAGTAAGTAAATGCATTTTCTTGAGTTCTGTGAGCTGTTCTAGCAAATTAATCAAACCGGAGGTGGGGGTCGTGGGAACCTGATTTACAGCTAGTTGGTGAGAAGTAGAAGTAGCAACCTGGACTTTTGATTGGCGTCCTGAGTTGGAGAGGTTCGTCCAAACGTCCAGTTTACAGTTGGTTGGTCAGAAGCACACGTAATAACCTGGGCTTGTGACTAGCCTCTGCAGTGGAGGGCGGTCATGTGGGACCGAGCCCTTTACTCATAAAATCTGATTCTATCTCCTGGTTGTGAGTGTCAGAATTGAGCTGAATTCTCAGATGCCCTGCTAGCATCTCAGAACTGCCTTTTGGTGTGGGGAAGCCTCCACACACACATTGTAATTGGGTCCAGGAACCCTTTCCCTACACACAGAAATGGTCATTCTGATGCAGGTAATTAATTGGGTAGATAACACTTGAAAAACATCAGTCAAGAAGGAAAACACTGGTAAAAATAAGAATCATTATATTATCTATTGTGGGTTAGCATTTGAACACTTTCGTTATATATATTTTATTTTAAAAGTTATTTTATTGTTAGATAATAAGGTTTAATTATCTATAGATAGTAATATGAAAAAAACTGTAAACTAATAACATTATTACAAAAATACACTAATATAATTAACTTAGGAATTCTAGATCTGCTTTCTAGTAAGATGCTAAAATGGCAGGATAGTTGGCTCCCTTCTCCAAGAGTAACCACAGAGAAACTAGATAGGTAAAACATCAAGAAAAAAAGAAAAGTCTGAAAGTCCTCTAGGGTAATGGAGGAATTGTTTTGCAGTCAAGTGTTTGGGAGGGCATTGATTCTAGACTTTAGGAGGACAGGGTTGACAACTTGGGGTTATTGTGGGAGAGAAAAGTAGAAACAGCATAGCTAGAGTTCTGCTTTTGTTTCTTCCTCACCATTGCCTGGGTAGAGTGTCCGTCCACAGCAGGGGTGATAAAGAATTCTGGTGCAAGTGTCTGCAGGAGGCAGCTCCTGCCAGAGAAATAGAACTTTGGGGTCATCAAATTAGCTAGAGTTCTAAAAATGGAGACTAGTGGAGCGTCAATACATGGCACATTTGTTGAATTTTGAAGCAAATGGAGTAGGAGGCAAAGGAGCTATAATGGAAACCAGAGATGAATTGTAGGCAATCTCAGGAAAGAAAGACCTTTCAGGGGAAGTGGCTCCGGTGAATTACCAGGACCAGTGAACTGATGATCTGAAGCCAGTTTTACCAAGGGAGCATTTTACTGCTTTGGGGAGTTGGTGCTATAGGCTGACTGTATACATTGTTCTGGCTTAGTAGAACAGAGGCCTCTGCAGAGAAAGCTGAGCTTTCAACTAGCACATTGGATTGGAAAGATAAAAGTAGAAAATTGTGGGGTCTCAACGCAGAAGTTGTTTCCTTTTAAACATTTATATAATTCTGAAGCTCTTCAGTGCAGAAAACGAAAAAGTTAAGCCAGAAATCTCTCAAAGGATCACAGATTTTTATGTCATTTTGCAGTGCTGAGAGGACAAAGACTAATAGCAGGAGAAGCCCTGATGAACAGAAGTATACTGTCAGTGAAAAGCCCCAGGTTAGGCCCTAGTGACAGCACAAACCCAGGGTAGCCTACCGAGCCTTTTAACAAATGTCAACCAAGCACCCAACTCTCTCTGCCTAGTATAAAACAGGTAAAATACTCTTGGGGGTATGATAACATCATCAGAAAGAAGCAACAAAAAATTATTAGTTATGCCAAGAGACAAGACAATATGACCAAGCCAAGGAGGAAAAAACAGACTATAATAAAAGATCAAATGTAATCCAGATATTAGAATTAGCAAAGACGTTAAATAATTATAATTAATATACTCGAGAGAATAAAGAAAAAGTTGTAGAAAATATTGAGTTTCATCAGAGACTTGCACAACATGAGGAAAAAATATATAACTGAGATTCCAGAACTTTAAATATAATATCTGAAACTAGAAATTTATTTAATAGATTTAACGGCAGATTAGAAATAGCAGTAGACAGGATTAGCAAACTGAAGGACAGATCAATGGAAACTCTAAAGCACGAAAAGAAACCTATCAAATGTGTAATAAGAGTCCCAGAAGAAAAGAAGAGAGAGAAAGGATCAGAAACAATACTTGAAAAAGTCATAGCTGAACATCTTCAAAAATCTCCAGGAATTCCTACATATAAATTAAAAAATAACCAATCCTAATCATGTCACAGTAAAACTTCTAGACAGCAATGGGAAAAAGAAAATCTGAAAAGCAGCAAAAGGGGGGAAAAGACACATTACCTTCAAAGGAGGAAGAATAGGACTGATGATGGAAGCTGGAACACAATGCAATGACAGTTAAAGAACTGAGAAGAAAAACAGCCAACCTACAGTTCTTTATCCAATAAAAATATTCTTTAGTATACCTCTATGAAGGTAGAGAAAAAAAGATTTCAGATAAGCAGAAGCTGCAAGAATATGTTGCTTGCAAACCTGCACTAAAAATATAAATCAATTAAAATTCTAGAGCTCAGCTATGTGAAGATCTTGGACGTCATCAATCCTGTCCTTACAAGACAAAAGCCTAACCTACTGAAAACCAATGACTTTTCTCAGATTCTTTAGAGAATTGGGGTCACAGGGCAAACCATCACCCTGAAATCTGGAGACAGAGGTGAATACAGAGAGTAAGAGCTGAGATCTTACCTGGAGCAGAAGCTGCTGGAGCCAAAATCTGTTGGGAACACAAATGGAAATTATGATAAATTTTGGATGCTGAGTGTGGACTAGCTTCAGAGCGAGAAACTCCTGGAAAGCCCCACACTTTCATGAGTTTTTCCTCCAGGAACCCTGGCAGATTCTAATAGTAAAGATCTAAGAAAAATTCTCTCTTGTTTCTGGCATAGGGAGAGGAAAAGTATCCATTTTGAAATATACCCAGAGCATTCTCCATAAAAAAGATCTACTCTCCAAGGGAAAATACTTTACTAGAGCCTTATCCACACAATGATAAAGGGGTCAATTCTCCAAGAAGACATAACAATCTTTAACCTGCATGCACCTAACAACAGAATGTCAAAATATGTAATACAAAAACTGACAGAACTGCAAGGAGAAACAGAAAAATTCACTATTACAGTTGAGACTTCCACACCCCTTCATCAGTAATTCCAGCAGTGAAAAAATCAGTAGGGATATAGTTGAATTGAACACACTTTCAATTAACTTGGTCTAATTGACATTTGTAGAGTACTCCATCCAACAACAGCATAATACACATTCTTCTCAAGCTCACATGGAATATTGACCACGATAGACCACATCCTGGGCCATAAAACACAGCTTGACAAATTTAATAGAATAGTAATGTTTCAAAGTATGTTCTTAGACCACAATGAAATTAAACTAGCAATAAATAACAGAAAAAATAGATTAAAAAAATACTATGGTGGAGATTAAATAATACTTTTCTAAATAACAGGGGGGCCAAAGAAGTCTCAAGTGAAAATTTTAAATGTTTTGAATTAAAGGAAAATGAAAATATAACTTATCAAAATTTGTGGGATGCAGGGGCCGGCCTGGTGGTACAGCAATTAAGTTTGCACATTCTGCTTCGGCTGCCCAGGGTTCGCCAGTTCAGATCCCAGGTGCGGACCTGCGTACCACTTGTCAAGCCATGCTGTGGCAGGTGTCCCACATATAAAGTAGAGGAAGATGAGCATGGATGTTAGGTCAGGGCCAGTCTTCCTCAGCAAAAAGAGGAGGATTGGCAGTGGATGTTAGCTGAGGGCTAATCTTTCTCAAAAAAAAAAGTGGGATGCAGAAAAGCAATTCTTAAAGGGAAATTTATAGCATTGAATGCATATATTAGAGAAGAAAAATATATAAAATAAAAAACCTAAGCTTCTACCTTAGGAAATTAGAGAAAGGAAAGCAGTGTAAGCCAAGTCAAGGAATTTAAGCCAAAAGCAAACAGAAGAAAAGAAAAATTAGAGCAGAAATCAATAAAATTGAAAACAAGAAATTGATACAACCTATGAAACCAAAACCTGGTTCTTTGAAAAGATCAATAAAATGTATAAACCTCTAGCCAGATTAACCAAGAAAAAAAATTCTTCAGCGTTAGAAAAATGACCCCAAACAGCCACTTAGAAATGGAGAAGGCAATGAAGAGCAATGAAATAGGTGGATACTTATAAAAGTAAAGACTGTACAAAATAATAATAGTATTGAATTGTCAAATTTAAAATGCATGCATAATTAACATGCATGACAACAGTAGGGCAAATGATGAGAGGTGGGTAAATAGAATTCAAGTGTTCTAAGATATAGTATTATCAGGGAATTAATAAAATTAATAATTTTATTATCTGCATTAAATTGTATATCTATTTTCTAAAGTAGAGATCTCTAAAATAACCATTAAAAGAATAGTAAAAGAATGTATAACCAGTTAAAGATGGAAAAATAAAATAAAATATTTTATTAATTCAAAGAAAGACAGGAAAGGATAGAAAAAGGAACATAAAGAGGTCTGTCACATGTAAAGCAAATTGCAAAATGGTAGATATTGACTGAAGCACACCAATAATTAAATTTAAGTGAAACAAATATTTCAATAAAAGAGTAAGAATAGCAGACTCAATTTTAACAAAATAACATGGCAATTAGAAGTGATATATCATAAATTCTATGACACAGAACATTTGAAAGTAAAGGCATGAGAAGCATTACCAGAATTACTTGGGGACATTTGATAATGATAAGGAGACAATGCATCAGATAGACAAAAAAAATCCTGTCTATGTGTGCACAATTACATATTTAAATATGCATCAAACAAAACCTAACAAAACTAAATGGTGCTCTAAACAAATCTACAACCATATTGGAAGATTTAAATACGCCTCCTTCAATAGCTAACAGAACAACGTAAGAGTCATCCCTCTTAATTTTTCTACTCAAAAGACAAAACTTAAAACCCTAATGAGAAAAGTTTTCCCAAATGAAGAGTGATTATTTGTGGTTTTCTGGCGTTTGGACCTCTGCAATCACAGACCATATCTTTTCTACTCCCTTGGAACTTACAGGGCTTTATAATATGAGATCTGACCTACCATACTCATTATCTGACAGGATATCTGATACCTCCCAGAGGAAATTTCCTCACACAATGAAATAACAAGATATTTGAGAACAACTATTTGCAAAGAAAAAGAATGAACGACATAAAAGTACTTCAGAAATAGAAGCTTTAGAACAAACAAATCAAAAATTTTAAATAAATCTAACAAATTAAGTATATTGAAAGATAAGATATCTTTAATATAAACTAGAATACAAACACATTAAAAGAACAAACAGGAAAAACAATTTGAAAATCAGATAGCTGATATAAAGGGCACAATGGTTATACTGATATGAATTGATATAACTGAGGGAGAAATTAGGAATTGGAAGACCCGGTTGAGCAACTACCCAGAAGGAAGAAGTAAAAGATAAAGAAAAAGAAAAAAAGAGTTAAATATTGAGATATGAAAAAATAATAAAAATAGAATTAAAAAATTATGAATAATAGAACCCCAAGAAGGAGAGCATAACAGAAATTGAAAGGAGAAAATTTCTTTTTTTAAATAATGGAGAAACATTTCCTGGAATTAGAAAATAAATGAAACAATTCATATTGCAAGAGTTTCTGGAGTATTAAAGAAGAGAAATTAGTGGGAAAAAACACCTGGGAATTAAGTATATCAAAGACGACAAGAAACCTCTAAAAGCTTCATATAGGAGCAGATCAAGGAAAGTGATCAGATCAACAACACATTTTTCAACAACATCATTGGAAGCAGTATGAAGATGGAATAGTATTTTTTTTTAAAGATTTTATTTTTTTCCTTTTTCTCCCCAAGGTCCCCTGGTACATAGTTGTATATTCTTCGTTGTGGGTCCTTCTAGTTGTGGCATGTGGGACGCTGCCTCAGCATGGTTTGATGAGCAGTGCCATGTCCGCGCCCAGGATTCGAACCAATGAAACACTGGGCCGCCTGCAGCAGAGCGCGCGAACTCAACCTCTCAGCCACGGGGCCAGCCCCTGGAATAGTATTTTGAAGATATCGAAGGAAAGAAATTTGGACATGGATGCTTAGACCCAACCAGACTAATTCAAATATTACAGCATGACAAAAAGGATTCACATGAATTCACAACCTTAGCTTTTCCCCAAAAAGATTCACACTGAGAAGAGTTTCAGATATTTTTTAAATAGCATTTAATAAAAAACATTTTTATTTTTCAATAAATATATGAGATGCTACAAGAAATATGAAAAAGAGATTAAGCGTGTCAATAAAGCTTGTTTTCTTTAAAAACACAGTGAACTTCAGAGAAAAGAAAATATATACATATTACCCAGAATTAAAATCTAGATTACAAACTGAAAAGGAAGAAGGGAGCATGTGGCAGTGTGAAGGGAAAGTATTGTAAATCTATCATCTTGTTCAAGCTGAGAGATACAGACAACAGTTGAAGACAATAAGTAAAAAAAGTTTTAAAATAGACATAGAAAACATGGAATAAGATAATAAACCAAAATATTAGAATTAGTTACAAATATATTATGAAATAAACTAAACGTAAATTTTCTAAACTCACTATTCAAACCACCTTTTCAGATTGGATTAAAAAAGAGCAAAATCAGGGGCAAGCTCAGTGACTTAAAGTGCTTAAGTTCGCGTGCTCCGCTTAGGCAGCCCTGGGTTCTCAGATTCAGATCCCAGGCTGGCCAGGCACTGCTCATCAAGCCACACTGTGGTGGCATCCCACATAAAATAGAGGAAGATTGGCACAGATGTTAGCTCAGCAACAATCTTCTTCAAGCAAAAAGAGGAAGATTGGCAATAGATGTTAGCTCAGGGCCAGTCTTCCTCATACACACACACCCCCACTCCCTCACATATATACACATGAAGAGCAAAGTCAAGATACATATCATTTACAAGACAGAGTTCTAAAGAATAAAGGCATGCAAAGACTGAGACTTAAAAATTTGAAAGCATTCTATCAGACGAATGTAAGCAACCAAAAGAAATCTGGTTTAGGTAAATGGCTATTAGAAAATTGTAGTTAAAACCTACTGACATATACAACCAATGTATAACCTATCTTGGTATGTCCCACTATGGCCCCGTCTTCTTGCCCGGACACGTTTCTGATCTGTGACACAGGTAAGGGTGACCAAAACAGTGGCAGGCAGTCTGACGGAGCAGAGCAGAGGTAGCTGGAAATCTGCAAGACACTGTAATGAAGAGGAGGGAACTGTGCAGAAAAAGGACCCCAGAAACCCTCAAGTCTGTTCAAAGAATGATCAAGAAGGTGTAAGCTGAATATTTCACAAAGCTCACACAGAGCTGGACACGTGTATTCCAATCAGTCAGAATAGAGAATCTGTGCAGAACACCCGAGGCATTCAGAAGAGGCCCCTGCAAGGGCATATATCAGTAGAGGGCTAAATTTCAGAGGAAAAGCACTATAAATGCACAATAAAAGTCTTAAAAACAAGCTTCCAATGAAAAAATAGAAAATCTGAATAGCCCTATGTCGCTTTAAAAAATTGAGTTTACAGGTGAAAAGCCTTTCACAAGAAGACTCTGTAGATGGTTTCAGTGATAAATTCTACAAAACATTTCATGAGGAATAATACCATTCTTATACAAAACCTTTCAGAAATTAGAGGAAGGAGGAACACATGCCAACTCACCTAATGAGAAAGCATTGCCCTGATACAAAAACTAGAAAACTATATTACAAAAGTAAAAGTTAACTTACAGGCCAATTGCCTTGATTGATATTTAAAGATCACTTCCCCAAAACAATATTTTATATTGTTTCTTTGCTAAATATCCAGATTTGATGTCCTCAGGGCAATGCACCATTGTAAGATTCTGGGTGGGTGAAGGGCAGGTGAGAAAGAAAAATCAACATGATTTTAGGAAATGGCATATATGGAAGTTCATGATCAGGAAATTGATATCTTTAAAATTTGTGTTACCTCTGATGTACTAATCTTGTAATGCTAAGCTGGATTGCTAATAATATTTTCCAAGTATCTGCTCTGTTGCCTGAACGGGATTTAAACAGAGGGGTATACCTAGTCTCCTAGAACTCTGCTCTGCTCTGCCTTTTATTTAGTTTATAATTGTGTTTTATCGACCTTTCATTTCAACTAGATTGTTTTTATTCACCAGCATAATTATCCCCAAGAAAATTTGACTTAAGAAATCTCCATTATAATTTTTTCTTCAAATATTTATTGTAGTCGTGGTTAGTTCCCTTAGGCATGAGCATTCTGTCCCCTTCTGATGAGCCGACTATCGGATCGTGTTGTTAGAATCTTGTAGCATCTGCCTCTGATAAAAGTTTCATGCAAAGTACTTACCACAGTTCTTTAAGGATAGGGAAGCGGGACTTTACCAATTCAAAAAGAATAGGTTGTTTAGTATTTTTATGCTTGCCTGCTAATAAATAGTTAATTGTGGCTTAATTTGTCTGAAAATTGATTTTATTATAGCATACAATCTAGGAGAAAATTGTTGGGGAGGTCCCTAGAGCCCTCACCTACCTCAGATGGTTGAAGAATTCAATGATAGGTGGACAAACGGGCTTGGATCAGCTCAAGTGACAAGAAGACCTCTTTAACATCAGGGTTAAGAAATCTTACTTCTTACCCCTTTCTTCCTTCTCCCTTGTATTTCTTCTCTCTTCCCATAAGACAGATATTCTAATATATGCATATAGAAATTCCAATGTACTTAATCCCCCTTCAATAGGTTCTTAATGATTTTTTCAGCTGTAACAACTTCCTGAAAAATATGGCACTTTGATCATTCAAAGCTGGAGCACCTCTTCCGGCAATGCTACAGTGGCCTAAAAAATGTACCAACATTTTTAAATAATTTAAATTTTAAAATATTTAAGCACGAGGAAAATCAATTTTTAAATGTTGGTTAATCGCATTGATTTTTCAGTACCTCACGCATAGCGATTCTTTTCCTTCAAGTAGAAATCAAGTTCATTTCTTTACATAAAAGCACACACTACATCTATTTCTTCTTTGAAACTGCAACCTTAGCTGCCAGCTAAGTTCCTTGGGGGTTTTAAAAACATCAATCAGTTTCACAGCAGGAGCGAAGCACTTTCTGAGAGAACAATCTCAGCTTAAAGAAGAATAGGCTTTGTCATTTTTTGAAGGCATACGATGAGTTAAATTTAAGAAATTGCAAGAAACAGCTTTTCACTCACATCTGACTTTATTTGAGGAGAAAAAAAACCAGATTAGGCAAAGTGACTAAACACTTTTCATTCCCAGTTATGTCTCGGGACTGCGAACAGTGAACTGTGGTGATAGCCACTGGGAAGATTGGGCCTGGGGGCATGCCACTCCAATCCTACAGAAAAAGACTTCGTGTCACAATGCTAAGACAAAAGTACTTTATGATTCCTACTTCTCCCTGAGTGGAAACGTATTTCAGCCTCAGGTTGGACTCTTCACAGAAAAGGACCTCTAAAAATCTCAAGTGAAAGCACTGGCTTTTAGTTTATACAACTTGTGTTTTACTTACCTTTCACTTGAACGAGATCGTTTTTACTCACAAATATAATAAACACACACAAGATCTCCATTATAATTTTATCTTTAAATATTTATTACAGTTATCATTAGTTTGTTTAGGCAGAATGTGGTAGTGACTCAATTGTATCTTCTTGGTATTTTAAAGGGAAATAGAGTTTTTTAAAAGAAGGATGATAATTTGACATATCTAATAAAGCTTGGTTCAGAGTAACTTGGTTTTTACCAGTATTTTAAATAGGATGACTTGCTTCGCTCTGTCATTGTCACAATATTTTGAGCAATATGCAGAAGAATCAAGGGGATACTTTTAGTCAATTAAGATAAATGTAAAAATGTGCTATTGAATAAAGCTTGTTCATTTTTTACTGTTTTTTCTTTCATAGCTATGAAAGAAACTACCATGCTATATAACAACTGAGCTATTGCTGTTTCAAAAGTTTATAAATCTGTGTGCAAAAATGCATTCATTTGTGTGGCTAAAATACGAAATAATTATTTGATAATTAACATTTAATTTCACCCAGAGTTGTTTTAAATAAACCACAGATAATTACCTCTGAAAAACCTGTAACACTTAGAAGCAAAGAAGAATGCTTTATTTCTTCTGTAATTTTAACTAGCTTTTATGTCTGAAAATGGGGAAAACAGCACCAATTGTGAAGATAGGTTAATGTTAATAAAATCATTTGAAACCCTCATTTTTAGGTTTATTGTATAAATATAAACGTATGACTAATGAGAACTCGTGTACTTTGAAAGAACAACTTGAGACTTTCCATTCTTTCTTGCAGATGTGTGCTCATGTTATTTGTCTTGCATTATTTGTTCTGACTGGCTCCGGTCTTTGAAATTATCCATTTTATCCAGAATTTATTTGTGAGAATTATCTTTAAAATTCAAATGTGCTATTATTGCTGTCATTTATTTAAATAGTTTACTTTTTCCATTAACAAGGAAAATATTGACTGAATTGGAAATAAAATAGCCTGATGATGAGTGGAGAGCCAGTGGGGAAGGGCAGCAGGAAGTGTGAACACTGTCAAGGAGGAGAAAGCATTAGTTGAGCATCGATACGAAACAGTTCAGGCCACTTCATTTTTAACCCTCACAGATACGTTGTCAGGTAATTATCATTTTCCAGTTTTTACAAAATAAGGGAACTGGAGATCAAGATTAATTAACTTGCCCAGATCAGTTCATCAATGCAGAGCTATGGCATGCAAAGCCAGGTCCGGCTGACTCCGAGGCCTATGAGATGACTAAATACAATGCTTTGATCCTTCTGCAGAGTCCTGTAGAGCTGATCAAGGACAATCTCCAGAAGAAATTGTGAAGGGGACAAAACTTTGATTTAATGTCTCAAGGATTTTTAATGCTTCATTTCCTATACCATGTCCCACATGCAGACATAGCCATTCTCACATTCACCCCAGGAGCCATCAGTAATGCCTTCCCAGTCCCTCCCACTTCTTCCTGCCCTGTTTTTCACTATTCATTCATCTAACTGGTCATTCATTCATGTATGCATTCATTCACAAAATACTCAGTGTTTACTATGTGCTAGGCACTGTTTTGGCCCTGAGACTACAAGTGAACTAGAGGAACCCATCCTTGTCTTCGTGGAATTACCATCTAATAGCATGTGAGAACAACCGTATGGAGATACTCTAATTGCACAAATAATAAATTACAATCACCCCCATTCTCCGCATCTCCATCATTAACTCCAGTCAATGTTATCTCTCAGGAAATCATCTGAAAACTCAAGTAAAATGTAAATCTGTGCATTGTATCCTGCCACATTCTCACAAGAGTCCAGATACCAATTGAAAGGTGCCAAGGGGAAGGGGGAAGGAGAACACATGACGAGTCTCTAGAATAGGACAAGAAAGGCCGTACTAATCAACGGAGCAAAAAGAGATGGAAAATGCACAGCTGAAAGAAAAAGGCAGGTGTAGAGAGAGCCTAGAGAAGTGGATTAAGGAGAGTCCTGATTTGCAAAATGAGCTGTGTACCATCTGTCTCTCTGCAAGACTCTAAGCCCCTTGAAAGAGGAAGTGGGCCTTATTTACTATTGATTTGTGCATCATCGCTGTGTCACCTAGCATTCTGTTTGCACAGAGTATGTATTCTTTAATATTTGTTGAATGAAGAACAAGGAAGGGAGAAACCCAATGTATTGGCCTAATCTGACTTAGTAATATTAAATACTAGTGATAACTTAATGGCAAGTTGTTAAGTACATATAACTCCATGCCTTCTGAATCCCACCGGACAAGTGAGTTGAGGGATCTGCTTGTGGCTTTCAATTCTTTGGCCCATTTTCTGTGATAATCATAAAGTCCATGTATTAGCCTGTGCTAAGACATTTTAGCTGTGGACTCAGCTCAGGACCATGAATGTCTATAATGTGTAATTTTCCTAAAGCCTATGATTGACACAGTAGTCTCTTGACTTACCCTTATCCCTCAAACCGTCCATGTGTCCAGCTGGATATTGTGCATTTAAATCAGGCTGACCCACTCAAGGGCCTGTTGGAAGCAATCCCTTTGGTATGCTTCTCTTTCCAACAGCCCCTTCCCTGCACCAATCCAGCGCCCCCCTGATTTCTGACATTTTGATTTGGTCTCTTGTATCTAGCCCCATGCTCAAACATTCCTCAGGACAGAATTCAATTCTCATCCGTGGACCTCAGTACTCTCTAGGTCAGTGCTTGAGATCGCCTTTCAGTTCTTCCTGCTCTTGGTTGGCTTGGATAACCATTCATGTAACCCAACCCCTCTTCCTGGAACTGCATTTCAGCCTGCGTGACCTGATATCCTGCTCAGGCCTACTCTAACTCCTCGGGAAGTGGAATTAAACTCTCACGTGCCTAGGACTCTGAATTTCCTGCCTACGTGGATGAACAGCTTGAAGCTTGAATTTAGGTTGGATTCCACAGTTGAACTCTCTCACCATGGATTAAGCTCATCCCTGCCTTTGTACTCAAATGCACACTTTGTTATCTTTTCACCCCTTTTTCTCCTCAGGTTTGGCTTATCCATTAGGTCAGCTTGGAAACAGGTGTCTTACTTTTCTCAGAATTTTTCACCACCATAGAGTCCTTCTGCTTCTTAAACTCTATGCCTTAACATCCTATGAAAATATCTGCAAAACGAATTAACTCTCAAATTGGGTAGAATATAGTTGGCCAATAGGATTTGCTATGCCTAAGACTTTCACGCTTCCCTCGTCTATCTAGCATTATTCAAGGAAACTTCAAATCATCCAGAACAACACCATCTTTAGACTATCTCTCAATTCTGAAGAGTCAACCCAACCCTCCCAGGAAAAATCTAGCAAAAGCTGTGGAGTAGGTTTTACCATTTTAGAAAAATATGAAGATGAGGCTTCAGCCCTAGAAAAGTGCCTGAGTACTGGAGGAAATACTAGAAGCCCATGCTGCCTCTTCTCTCAGATGGTGTCCTGGGATTCTCGGATTTAAAAAGAACATAGCAGAAATGCCAGAAATGATCTCTTTCATGACTCTGAGTATTTGTGAGTCGAATGTTGGCCTGAATGTCTCTACACATCTTCGTTATCACTTTCTCTCTGAGTGTTCAGGAAATGGAAAAGAATTGACTCAGTTCAGCTGTCGCTTATATCAGTGAGGCTAGTACAAATTTATCCTGGTGCAAAAAGGTCTTCTAGTTTCAAGTGGCACTAGAATTAAGATATCTGAATACTTGCTTACCTGAAGGAATTGTTTCAATTTAAGACATATTTGCTTAAAAGAAAAAATAATAGATACAAGTAAGTTTATCCATGGGAATCTTTTATTTTGAATTCCACAATATTCTTGTGCCAGAGCATGTGACCATTTCTTCAATATATATCTAAATACATATATTTCTTTATTGCCTAAGGGGAATGTCATGTCTCTTTTTCCATTGAATAAATGCATATTTAGTTGTGTTTATAGGAGAATAGAAGAACATTTGGGCAGAAAAAAAGGAGGGTACTCAAGGGCAAGTGTGACTTTCTGACCTGAGATTTATGGTCTCTCCTTGATTTGGTGACAGTTATGCACGTAAATCTTTGTGCACTAAGAAGCGAATCTGTTCCCTATGCTCTGTGTTAGGTGGGGGAAAAGAGAGCTCAGCAAGAACAGATGTGACCATTCGTTACCCAATGAAAACGAGTAATTGCCATGGCAACTAGAGAATATCATGTGGGACACAAACTGACCTCTAAGACTCAGAGTGCTTTATGCCATAGGAATTGCATCTGTATACTCTCTGCTTGCGATGTAGATTTCCTTCCTATGTGAGAGTACTACAGTGTTAAAATAATTTCGTTCTTTCTCCCTGTAATACCCTTGAGTTTTATTTTGATCCAAAATTGAATAAACAGGAAAGAAAGTATAGTCCTTGATGTTAGAACTACAAAATGTACTATTAAGAGAGGAAAATAAATGGTGAACTACCATAAAAAGATGAAAGGATTCCTACTTACAAACAGCTCAGGGAATAAAAAGCTCAGGTTATGTTTGAGCTGTCCCTCAAAATAGCTACACACTGAACCAAAGCTGTATCCTTAGTCCTATTTGTTTAATCCCCGTACCAACCGCAGGTTCTTTCAGGTGGAAAAGTAATGACAAAACTGAATGGATAAATTAATTCCTGGAACAAATGGATGTGTATGTATAACGTAGATACATTAAAGGTAAAAGTAAGTAATTAAGCATTTACAACGTTTAGTACTTCTCTAGTTACAAGAATTTGTTGTAAGCATATGGCTCAAACAGGATAATTATAGTGTGATTACTGTGGGGTTAGCAATCACCAAATTACAAACAATACCCAAAACTTAACTTTTGTGTGCGGAAAGCTGGGATTAGTTCAGACTTCACTGGCAAATTTCTCTGAATGTGAGAACAGTTTTCCAGGAGTTAAAATTGGTAAAACTTCTGCAAGTTAGATTCATTTCCATTCCCTGCCACCTGCTGAGTGGAGTCCCCAGGAAGAGCAGCGTGTGTGGTGGATGTGCGGGCTTGCCCTTCTCTTTAACTCACTGGTTTAAAGAGGCTAATTTAATCATGTTCTTACCTTCCTGCATTACAAAGGAAGTTGCTATTATCTAAAATCTGAGTACTGACTGCCTAATGTTACTCATTGCTGGAAGGAAAGGAAACATGCTAGTTAGGAATACTGTTAACTTTAATTCTGAAAAGCGAAATACATCTATTTGCTCCTGGAGCTGCTTTGATTGTGGTTCAGTAGAAACAGCCCTGAATTAGAGTAAATAGCTATTGATTCTGGCTGCATGTCCTCCGTGGGTACTGGGTCTCAGCCACAACATTCTTTGGAGTTTTAGCTCTATCATGTGTAAAGCAAGAAAAAGATTATTTCCAAGGGTCCTTTCAATGCCAAAATGTAGCAACTTTGTGAAACTAGTCTTTAATCAGTGACATATAGTTCCATATCTTTTAAGAATTCAAAGTTCGTTGATGTCATTCACCAGAGAAGCAAAATAATTATAATGTATTCCTAATAAGGTCATTCTTTCAAATACATTTTTTCCTAAAAATTAAAATACTACTTCTCAACCTGAAAGGTAAAATGGAATTATAAGTCAAGGTGAATTGGATCATGAATTATTGATATCATATTTTCATGGTCAATCAGAAGAGATATTATAATCTATATTTTTAATAATTAAAAACAAGTCATATATATAAAATACCATAACCAATGTTAAAAAGATAAGCAACATACTAAAAAATATTTGCAATATAGTAAACAAAGATATTGTTTAAATCTAGAATGTATGAAGAATTCCTGCAGATAAATAAGAAAAGACAAAAGATGCAATAAAACATAAATAAGAGATATGAACAGATAATTTACAAAAGAGAAAGTCTGAACATCAGAAAAAGTGCAACTAAGCATAATGAAATCTCCCACTCATTGTGTTGACAAATGTTAAATCTCTGACATCATTATGTACTGGTCAGTAAGGAAACTGAAACTTGATTCACACCTGTTGGGAGTGTACATTGGTATAACCGCTTTGTTCAATGCTTTAACAGAATCTAGCAACATTGAAAATATCCATACCTTACAACCCAACAATTTTCACTGATATCTACCCTAACAGAAAAATATCTCCCACATGGTCATAAAGAGACATATACAGTACAAAATCGTTCACTCTAAAATTGTTTATAACAGCAAAAACATGGCTGTCAGGACAGAAATGGGTAAAAAAAATGTAGATGATTAGCAGAATGGAATAGTGTACAGTAGTAAATTAAATAAAGTTGGTCCCTACATCGGCAAGGATGAATTTTTTAAAAGCCAGTAGCAGAATGACTGAGCAACATGTCATCTATATAAAAATCTTAAAGCACCTACAAATAGTATTTTATTCACAGCTGCATACATACGTGGGTGAAAATATAAAATAAGAGCTGATAGAACTTAGATCAAATTCATAGTAATGAAAAGTGGAAGGAGGGGAATGGTGGACAGTGGAAACTTTTTCCTTTTTTTTTAAATGGGAATTTTACTTTTACTTATAATTTTTCTTTAAAATTTATGAAGCAAATAACACAGAATGCTAGTGCTGATTAATTCCTGTACATGCATGTAGTTGTTTATGATACTTCTGAGCACTTTTCTTTATTTTTAATTTTTCCAAAACTTATTTTAGAAATATGTGATTTATTAGTACACTTAAGTACTTTTATCCTTCAGAGTAAGTATAAATATTTAGGACTCTACAAAGATATTTAACTGAGTCAGTCATAGAATCTATAACTACATTTTTTGGTATTTGTTGATACTATTATTTTCTAATCATACAAGGGATAGTAAAAACTAAAATGACCACACTGCCCCTTGACTTAATTTAATATAGGATAGAATGACTTCATTCAACAACATTGATGAGCTTAACAGATTAAGCATAATCTGAGGATACAAATCAAAGAATGTCAAGAAAGTGTCTTCGAATTCTCAACTCCACTGACATGGGAAAGATGCTGTCGGATCGTCTTCTACATATTTGCACATTGGAAGAGAACTTACAAACTGAGGGACCAGACCAGAGAATTAGTGGTCTGATAAATGAACATTTCACATTTTTATTGTATTTGAAACTCAAAGAACTGACAGATTAGGGCGTTGGCTTGCTTAACATAACTGAAAGACTCTAAATTAAGAATATTTAAAAGCATTATATGTCACAAGTGAGTGGGATTGCAGATTTTGCTGAAGTGTGATGGATACCGGCCCGGTCCTTCCCTGTGATTACTCAGCTAGGGGAAGAGTAAAGCCGAATTCTGTGAACTTAAAGTCCAGCACAAAAGAATCCCCAGGGATATGTGACATTTACAT
The DNA here is from genome assembly GCF_041296235.1 of Equus asinus. NCBI lineage: Eukaryota > Metazoa > Chordata > Mammalia > Perissodactyla > Equidae > Equus > Equus asinus. The sequence continues at coordinate 39,989,199 of NC_091796.1, read as the reverse complement.
TGTCTAAGAAAATGTAGAGAGAAATATTGTGATCCTGTGTAGGATATTCAGACATTAAAACAGCAGATTTTAAGTTTTAATTCAGATATCAGACCACTGCAAATTACAGCGTTTCCTGGATGCTATGCCCTTCAAAATAATCTGAATAGTGTCTCTTAAAGAAACAAGGAAAAAATTACCTGTACTTTGTAAAGAATGATAAATGAAATGATGGAAGGTGGGTGGAAGCCCATTAGAGGATAGTTTACAAGCTTTCTGGCTTTGAGAATTTACCATCAACAAGTTATAAACGACTGAGCAAGCAAGGGGGAAAAAAGTCGAGCAGATCTAATTCTCAATAGGGCAAGGTTTTTACTTTCCTGATTATCTGAAACCAGAACCAATAATCTTGTTATTTTTTACGTCAGTAAGTGTTTCTCTGAAGAGGAGTAGTCCATTTACAAAAAGTGTACTTATCTGTGAAGGAGCTTATTTTCAAATATGGATCTTCAAAGAGTAAATATAAGGTTTCCATAATTGGAGCCAGCCAGTGCATGACAAAGGAACCAGGGATAAATCTAGGAAAGCGAAGTGGGAGAGTCAGAACAAGAGAGAAGGGGGAAATAAAAATTAAATTGGGATAAAATAGAGGTGGTTTGGGAAAGAATTTAAGCAGGGAATAAAGAAGAAAAATATCCAGGAAAAGAGAAAGGGGAAAAGACCTAGTAAATCTGGGTGTTGTTGACTTTATAAGCAATTATGAAAACTGGCTTCCCTTAAATGGGTGCAGCTAATTTTTCAGGAGGACCCTGATCTTCAGATACTCACACATACAGCAAAACACTTTTCTTCAAATTAATTTCCAGAATCCTGGGAGCTAGCGAGTTATACCACATTCTGAAGAAAAGGAAAGAGAGGATTTCACTGTTCATTTTAGGACTTAAATTTAGCCTCAAGAGACCCCTCACATAAAAGTGTTAGGCCAGAGACTCCAGCAGAAATTTCTGGAAGGATTCCCCTCACCCTCTATTAGCTACGAAATAAAGACCTCTCTAAAACCCCTGAAATTCAAATCTACTTGTGCTGTGTTTAAAGTAGGATTAAATGTAGTTGAAGTGGTTCAGAAGTCTTGGAGGATTCAGGTAACTTTCTCACAATAGAATGGGTTCATCCTGGAAGTACTCAATCATAGAGTTAACAGCTAAAAGGTAGATAGCATTTGAAGATTTTCATCAATATAGGAGAAAAAAATCAGGAAAAAAATCCTTCCAGATAAGGAAAGCACATCAAAAAAATTGTTTCCTATACCTTTTTCTAAAATTAGATTCAGTAAACTGATGGGGGATAAAAAGCCCCACGGGGGGAAAATCCTTCCATATTAAAGGTCATTGTTCTAAGACAGTGATTTTTCAAACTTAAGCTGTATCAGTATCACCTGGAGAGCTGATTAAAACAAAATCCTGGGTCTAATTCAGAATTGCTAATTCAGTAGATATCAGGTAGGGCCAAGAATCTGTTCTCATGTGCTGTTGCTCTTGCTCTGGGGACATCACTTTGAAAACCATCGATGTGTGGGATGCACATAGTTAAACACTCCCAATTTTGTTATGGAAATTCTAAGAATTTTACCTATTTTAACAGAATTTTGGTTTTTCTCTTTCCAGCCTTCCACTTTTTGGTGATGGTGGTACAGGGTACTAGGGGGACACCTAGATAGACGGGACTACAGGATGAGAGGAGAAGGATAATTTATCCTCACTGAAGGATATTTCCCAATATTTCAACACGAAACAGCCCTCAGAGGTCAAGGGCATATTCTCTTAGAACAGATTTATTCACCAGACCCTCCAGGAAGAAACTTACCAGAAAACCATTAGGAATTGCCACAGATCATCATCACACATGACCATTCAGGCACAACAGATTCAGTTTTTAAGAATTTGTGAGTTTAAGGAGCATAGTTCCAGTTCACACAGAGTTATAATTTAGAAAAATGTTCCAGAGTGCTCTGACATTAAAGTAAAACATGTTGAAAATATCAACTCCAGAGAAAAATCTAAAGTAATCTCTATTCCAACCACAGCAAAAAATTTATTGATCTGTATGAAGAGAAAGGACAAGAAACATGAGACCCCAAAAATGGATGTCAAGTGGGTAAGCGGTTAGATGTTTATTACCTCAAAGCAATACTTCAAATGCCTCTTCTTAAGACATGTATCATTGTTACTTGCGTTTGAGTCCTTCTTACAGCTAGACTGTAGACCCCTTGAGAACAGAGAGCATGCCTAACTTGTCTAATATTTTTCCATGACCATAACTAAATTCTGATTTTTGAGAGGGAAAATCTATTTGTGAAACGCAAGAAAGATCTCCTTTACTCACTGAAACTCAAAGGATAGATTACGTTGGAGCTGTGTAGGCTATCATATTTTCTGTAGCACAAATGCTCACTAAATTCTTAGCTGCCTCATTACTTCAGACCTCTACTTCAGAGAGTTTTCTGGTAAAACTAAGGGTAGGAAGTATTCATCTCTGTATTTTTACATTCTGCTGATCTTAAAACAGGTTATGGATTAGGTGAAAATATCAAGTGACCCAGGTAAGGTACAAAAGCTAATCTAAATCCAAAAGCATATGCTCCACAAGCCCTTCTCCAAATGCTATATCAGAGCTTGGAGATTCATGGCAGCTTCCAGCCAGTGATGCGCAGGGGCTGAATCATATTAGCCCATGAGAGCTGATGGTACACATCCCTTCCCCACTCTGCATTCAGTGACAACCATATTGGAAGTTTGAAATAGGCCATGATGAGAATATTTACAGAACAGAGTTGGCAAATCCTACAAATCGGGACTTCTGGTTTTCTGGAGAGCCCATCGTGGAAGCACACTATTGCTTCCAAGTCAATACAATTGTACAGCATGTGTTTGTGGCAAGTCAACAGGTTTCTGGACTGATTGTCCAGAGTGTGTCACTGTTTCTTGTCTGTGTTCAAAAGGGTTCATAATATTTGGTGAAAGTGCATATGCACTCCAACTAATGCACTGCTGTGGCCTGTGCAGGCAGAGAACTTTAAGAAATATCAGGGAAACTCTCTCCTCAAACATTTGTCAATTCTGCAAAGGGCTCGTGGACTACCTAAGTTAAAGAGGCCAATACCAGATGTTTGCTTTCTGCATGTAGCAACAGTTTATCACCAGACCATTGAATGAATCAACTTTATTTTACAAAGAAGCACTTTACTTATTTTATAGGATAACCTCAGCAATATGATCTTACGTCCTTTAACCTCTCTTAGAGCTTTTGTTTTCTTATCTTTAAAACAGAGAAGAAAATCCCTTCTTTGTTTATCTTAAAAGTTTGTTGTAAGAATCAAAAGAGATAGAAGCGGATCAAGAGGTAAAAACTTCCAGTTATCAAATAAACAAGTCATGGGGATGTAATGTACAGCATAGGGAGTACAGACAGAAATACTGTAATAACCTTGTATGGTGACATGGTAGCTAGACAGGGTGGCGATCATTTTGTAACGTACAAAAATATTAAATCACTTTGTTGTACACCTGAAACTAATATAATATTCTATGTCAATTTTACTTCAACTAAAAAATAAATAAAAATTAAAAAAGAATCAAATATGTGAAAGTGCTATGTAAACTTTGAATATGTAAATATTTAGTGTGAAAGGCATTTCTTAGAAGTAGTAAAGATAGCCACGCAATTTTACGCTATTTTTCTCATTTCTGATTCATATTTTGAAAATAACACATGTATCCCTATAGATAAGTTAAAAAATGCAAATTTTTCTATTTTAAGATACTATTTGGATACATTCATTTTTGAGGTTATACAACAACATCGTATACTCTTCATGTATGATTTAAAGAAATTACTGAAATCCTCCCAGATCAAAACAGCAATAGATAAAATAAATCTATCAATATAATATTCAGGGAGATAAGACATAGAAGGAAGTGGTTAATGTCAGCCGTTTACATTCTCATTTGAAGGATTTCAAAATACTCTGTCAACAATAAAATTACTCCCACCTTACAGTATTCATTGTATTTCTCTTCCAGCCTGCCTCATTTAATGAAATAAGCCACTTACTTAACTTCCTGGTGCACTTCATTAAATTAACTCTAAAATGTCTTGTTAGAGGTAATTTAGCCAAGAAAAAGCTCAATATTGTATTCATTAACATCCATTTAGTCAAAGAGACTGTGGTGGATTTACCCATAGACTAGTCCAGAATGTGTAGAAGAACTTCAAAGACAGAGCAGTAAATTGATTAGGGGATGAGGCAAAGAAATTTGTTTTTAAAACCTGAATCACCTGGCCAATTAGCATAAAATCAGCCTGTGGCTACGACTATTGCAATCAAATGATTCTCGGTTCAACCTGCCAAAAGACCATTTTGCCTAAGGCACAGTATCTTAAATAATGGAAGTGTCTGTTTTCTTTAAAACTACCACATGGATGATTCTATACGAAAGACATAATTAAGACAAGGAAGTTTCAGAAATGAAGTGAATAATTGCTCTAACGCTTTTAGCTCAAGACAGTCACTCTGAAGCCATCCACAGTCCTTTATATATTAGGGATACCAGCCCTTTAACTGTGCTGTAAATTGTAAATTTGTCTCCAGTTTGTCACTTGTCTTTAGATTGCCTTATTGTGTTTTTGTCCTACAAAGGTTGTTTTTTGGCTAAATATAGTAGAATTTACCAATTTTTCAATATTACATCTGGATTTTGAGTCATATTTAGAAAGCCTTTTCTGTACCCAGGTTATTGGGGAACTTACACATATTTCCTTTTACTACTTGTATGTGTTTTTCATATTTAGGTCCCTGACCCATTTGGAGTTTTTGTCTTACAGATGGTTTGTGATATGTGTCTTCATCTTCACCTTTTTCAAAACAGCTAGCCAGTTGTCTCACCACCGTTTATTAAAAAGCCTATCTTTGCCCAGTGATTTGTGATACCATCTTTATTATACACTTAATTTCCATATGTACCTTAGTCTGTTTCTGAAATTTCTATTATCCATTGGTCTATTTATGGGCCAATACTATAGTGCTTTCATTTTAGAGGCTATCTCATGTTTTAATATCTTGTGAGGCTAGTCCCTTATAGTTCCTTTTTCATTATTTTTCTAGCTATTCTTGCGTGATTATTTTTCCTCATGAAATTTAGTATCAAATTTTCTAGCTGCATAAAACTAGTTTATTGGTACTATATTGAATTGTATAAAATTAACAAATTACTTTTGGGAGAACTGACATCTTTATGATATTGATTTGTTCTGTTGAAGAGTAGGAATGTGTTTCCTTTGTACACACTTGTATTTGTGTATTTTTGGAATACTTCAAGCTTTTCTTCATATTGGTTTTGCTCATTTCCTGTTAAATTTATTTCTAAATACTTAATTTTCTTTAATGATTGAAAGTGGGGTTTTTGCTACCATTTTATCTTCTAACTGGTTATTTATATATATCAAGATCATTGGGTTTTGTATACCATTTGCATATCCTGCTGCCTTACTCATTATTATTTTTTTTTTTAGATTTTTATTTTTTTCCTTTTTCTCCCCAAAGCCCCCTGGTACATAGTTGTATATTCTTTGTTGTGGGTCCTTCTAGTTGTGGCATGTGGGACGCTGCCTCAGCGTGGTTTGATGAGCAGTGCCATGTCCGCACCCAGGACTCAAACGAACGAAACACAGCCGCCTGCAGCAGAGCGCGCGAACTTAACCACCCAGCCACGGGGCCAGCCCCGTTACTCATTATTTTTATTGTTTGACAATATGATAATTGACTAATGTTTTTCAGATGTACTATAGTATTTTTTGCTAACAGAGAATTTTTTGCTTCTTTTCTAATTCATATGTCTCTAATTGATTTCTTATATTTAATTGCCTTGGGTAATACCCCCAGTATAGCGTTAAATAATAGAGGGGAGAGTGGGAATATTTCCCTTTTCCTGATCATTCGTATACACACACATACACACACACACACACACGTATATATATATATATACGAGAGACAGAGAGAGATAACCAACTTTGCATTCCTGAAATAAATAACACTTAATTGACATTATCATAGTGGACTTATCTTTATAAATATTTTGTTTATTGGTTTGTAACTTTATTTTTGTGCTATCTTTATTTGGTTTAATTATTAATTTTAAACTAGCTTCAAAAAATTGGGGGCATTTTTCTTCATTTACTCCACTCAAAACATTGTCTGTAGCATTTTATTGATCTGTTCTTTGGCTATTTGGTAGTTTTCTTCCAGGAAACTAACTGAGCCTGGTGCTTTATTGTAGAATACTTCCTTAATAAATTTAAAAAAAATTTCTTCTGCAGAAATTAATGTTTAAGCTTTTTGTCTCTAATGGGATGAATTTTTATATTATTTTCCTATATTTATTCATTTAAACTAGGTTTTGAAATTTATGTACATAGAGTTTTTCAAAGTGGCCTCTTCCAATATTTTAAGAAATAGTTCTTCTGTTTCAATGTTATTAACTTCATGTCATTTCTTACTTTATATGTTTGCGTTTTCTCCATTTTTCTTTATTAAGTTCACTAGAAGTTTGAATATATTGTTGTTTTTCAAAGAACGAGCACATTTATATATTAGTTAGAGCTATCAATTTTTGTTGCTTTAACTCATTAATTTCTTTTTTAAAAAAACACTTTATTGAGATATGATTGACATACAAAAAGCTGTACATATTTAATACATACTACTTGATGCATTTAGAGATACATATACACCATGAGACCATCACAATCTATGCCATAAACATCCATTACCTGCAAAAGTTGCCTCCCACCCTCTTTATTTACTATCATTGTTATTATTTTTATGATAAGTGCACTTAACATAGGCTCTTAACATGGCCCTCAGCAAATTTTTAAGTAGACAATGCAGTATTAACTACAAGACACTATGCTGTGCAGTAGATTTCTAGAACTTATCCATTTTGCATAACTGAGACTTTGTATACTTTGACTGATATCTCTCTACCTCCCCCTTGCCTCTGGCTAACAGCATAATTGTACTACATAGTGATCTGAGAGGCTGTTTATAACACTTCTCTAAAAAAATTAATGATAATTTGTATTGTGAGCTAGTATATGATTAATTTTTGCAAAATTTTTATGTTTAAGAGTTTTATTCTCTATTATCACAGTGCAAAGTTTGATATATATCCATAATGTATACTAATTCATTATATTGTTTAGGTTTTCTGTATCCTGACATATTTTGTTCTTGTGTTAAGAGTGGTATGTTAAAAATCTCCTATTATTAGTATTTGCATCTATTTCTCTTTCAGATCTTCTGTTTTTAAAGACGGATGCTCTGTTATTTGGAGCAAAAATGTCCATAACAGTTATATTTATATCATACAACACTGTTTTTCAAATCAAAATGTGTCCTTCACTGTCACAGTTTAATGCTTTTTTAGTTGAGTTCTACTTTGTCTTATACCAGAATTGCAAACTGCTTTTATCTTATGGTTCTGCTCTTATCCTCACTTTTGTTTATATCTTAGATCTACAATTGTCTACATTAAATGCTCAATGTTAGTGTTTTCCACAACTTTTCCCAGTCAACTCTTAGACAGTTTTGTAAAAGGTGTGAGGTTTAGGTCAAAGTTCACTTTTTGGTCTATGGATATCTAGTTGCTCCAGCATCATTTTTTTTAAAGAACTATTCTTCTTCTGTTGAATTACTTTTGAACCTTTGTCAAAAATGTATTAAGCTGTACTTGTTTGAGTTATTTCCTGATTCTCTGTTCTGTTCCGTTGATCTATGTATCTATCCTTCTGCCAATACCACCCAGTCTTGAGTAATGTAGTTATATAATTTGTGAAATAAGAGTAGACTGATTCCTCATACTTTATTCTTTTTTTTCCAAAATTTATTATGTTAGTGATTCTAGTTCCTTGCCTTTCCACATAAATTTTAGAATAACCTTGTGTATGTCTACAAAAACAATCTTAGCCTTTTCAATGCTTTCCTGGGGATATGTGAACATTTTTTAAGAATTCTGTTTTGATTTATCTATAGTGTTTTCTAGTGTCTCCGTATAGCTTTTTTTAGTGATTGCTTTAGGTATTACATTAGATATATATAACTTGTCACAGTGTGCTAATGTTGGAATTTTACCGGTTCAAGCAAACTTAAAAACTTTATCTCCCTTTAGGTACCTTCACTTTCCCCCATTTATAATAAATTGTCTATAATATACCTACATACATTGAGAACCACATTAGGCACTGTTATAATTTTTGCTTAAACTAAACATAATTTGGAATACTCAAGAGAAGGAAAGTCTATTGTATTTATCCATATTTTTGCATAGTGTGTTCTTTCTTCCTTTCTGAGATTCAAAGATTCTCTTTTATTATTTCCTTCCTGTTTAGAGAATTTCCTTTAAGCCATTCATTTAGGGTCTGTTGGCAACAAATTCTCTTAGTTTTCCTTTATCTGAAATACCTTCTTATGGATTTTTGCCAGATATAGGATTCTGAGTTAACTATCCTTTTCTTTCAGCACTTTAAAAACGCATCTCACTTCCCTCCGGCCTCCACGGTTCTTGATGAGAAATTTGCTGTTCAAATTGGTGTTCCCTTATAAGTAATGCATCACTTCCCTGGCTGCTTTCAAGATTGTTTGTTTTGTTTGTTTTTAGTTTTCAGAAGTTTGACCATGATGTACTTTCGCATGGATTTCTTTGGGTTTGGGGCTCACACAGCTTCTTGAATCTGTAGATTTTTTTTTTTTTTTTTGCCAAGTTTGGGAAGTTTTCAGCCATTATTTTATTGAGTACTTTTTCAGTTCCACTGTATTTCTTCTCTCCATCTGGAACTCCAATACTAAGTGTTAGATCTTTTGTTAAAGTCTCACAAACACTGGGCCTCTGTTTGTCTCATTTTAGTTTATTGTCTCTCCATTGTTTAGATTGTATGATTTCTATTGTTCTATCCTCAAGTTCACTGTTTCTTTCCTCTGTCCTCTCCATTCTGCTGTTGAGCCATCTGCTGAATTTTTTATTTCACTTAATATATATTTTAAATCTAACATTTCCATTTGGTTATTATTTATATTTTCTATTTCTTGCTGAGACTTTCCACTTTGTCATTTGTTTCAAGTGTTTTTCTAATTGCTCGTGGAAGCATTTTTATGATGACTGCTTTAAAATCCTTGCCAGATAATCCTGACATATGTATCATCTCAGTGTTGGCATCATTGATTGCATTTTCATATTCAAGTTAAGATTCCCTGTGTCTTGATATGAATGATTTTTGTGGTTACCTGAAGATTTGGGTATTATGTTAGGAGACTACATCTTATTTAAATCTTGTGTTTTCGCAGGTCTCCTCCGACACTGCTCTCGTGGACGACAGGAAGATTCAGCCTCCTTATTGCTTATTGGTAGTGGAAGGTCTGGATTCTCCACTCAGCCTCCTTTAACACCTGGGCGAAGGGGAGGGTTCCTTGTTACTGCTGGAAAGAGGGGGAGTTCAGGCTTTCCATGTAACCTCCACCATGAGGATGTGGCTATCACCCCTGAGTGCTTGTGAAAATCCCAACTCTCTCTTAGGTCTCTTCTGACACCACCCCAGCAGAGAAGGGAAGGGCTACCTTGTTACCACCAGTCGGGGGTGAAGGTTCAGGCTCCCCATAAGTCTCCACTAACACTGCAGAAGAAGGGAACATATTTAACACCTGGCATGGGTGAAAGTCCCAGATCTCCACTCAACCTTTTCTGATACAACCCTGGCTTGGGGCTAGGGAGATAGTAGACAAGGGGGCTTGAGGCTCTCATTATAATCATGTGAGACGGGAAGTATAGGCTCCCCACATGGCCTTTGCTGGCATGAGTGGGGATGTAGCCATAGTTTTTTCTGGGGTTATTTGGCTGGAATAGGACAGTAATTGTCTAAAAGTGTTCTGTCTTACTAGATTGCCCCATTCCTGTCCCTTTGGCTGGAGAGAGGAGGCTTTTAGTTTTTTTTTTTCCGCCCTGCACCCTTTTGGTGTTTCTGGGTAGTCTACTTCTCTAACCTTGTTCAGGATATATGAGGCAAAAACAAAACCCAAGGAACTCATCACTTTAGGACTTGAGTCCCAAAGTTTCCAGTCAATTTTTCTCCTCTCTCCACCTTTCAGAGTCTTCTTATATTTGTTTATATATAATGTCCAGGGGTTTCTTAGCTGCACTTAGCAAGAGAAATAGGGAAAAATTATGTCTAATGTACTCTATCTTCCCCAAATCTGCTATCCTCACAACTATTCTCTTTATTTTATAAATAGGTTCAGCATAAGCCTAGATAGTTGGTTTTAAAAATATAAACATTTGAAATTAAATATATTTGTTCTTTCATTTATCAAATATTGGTACCTTAAAAGTAGTCATAATAATAGCTACCAGTCATTAAGTACTTAGTGTATGTCAAACACTGTGTTAGGAACTTTAAAAATAATCCATTTAATCTTCAGAGCAAACCTATGAGGTAGGGATTAAGGAAACCGAGACTCACGAGGGTTGTACAACTTCCTCAGTTCACACAGGTTGCAAATGGTGGAATTTGGTTCCAAATCCAGGTCAGAATCTGAAGTCCTTTATGTTCAGTAGCTCCTGTAACTGCCTTTAGGAAATCATAATCCACTAGACAAAGATAAGCATGTAAAACAACTTAACGGTTACTCTGAACGCAAAGCTTGACTGAGTCGGAAGCGTTCGTATACTATCTTCCAATGGCTCACAAACATTTTAAATAGTATCTTGCAAAATATTAATGCACTTATCTTCCATACTGCAATCAGATTCTTCCTTGGCTCTTTCTCTCACATACTGTAGGCATAATCTCCTTCAAATTCAGAACCACTCCTGACTGAGGAAGGAAGCCTACAGCACAGCTGCTATTGTATCATCCAATGGAACTTGGAATAGTCAAGCTCATACCCGGGATGTTATGGTCCACCATGACTACTATGTTCCTTTGTTCCCTTCTTCTCCTCTCCCAACAGACTTCTCCATTGTGAACTAAAGCCTAATCACATACGCCAGGGCAAGCTCCACATGTACACTTGGCTCCTGGTTTCAGTTTGCTCTATCTGATTGTTATCATCTTGATTTCCAATCCATGAGCTGCATGGTGCAATACTCTGCTATAGCATGAATGACATTTTCTTCGAATGACTCTCCTAGTACTTTCCTGCCAGACCATCTTTCCAAACAGTTGGATCTGTTGGGTTACTGTTACTCCTGGTAGATCTGGAAAGACGCCTTCCTGAGCCCTGACCCAAGGCAAGACTTCTTGAAATAGATGTTCTTCAAGGCATATTATACCTCCTGCTACTGTCACTGCTTGAATCACACTCAAGTTTGAAATATCCTTTATACCTGTGGTCTCCAAAAGAAAGCATGTGCATGTCCCAGGGAACATGTAAAATCATGTATTGAGGAGCTGGAAACAAATATTAGGTTGTCTATATTTCTAACTTTTTCTGAAAAAATGAAAGGAAATAGAAAAAATTCACACTTTCCTATTTTTAATACATAGTGTGATGCTGGTATATATGTCATAAACATAATGTCAGATATCCTGAAGGAAGAGAAGAAAACAAGTTACACAACAAGAAGCTCCTCTAAATCATTGATTCAGTTTCAAGTCATTCAGTGTACCGTGAAGTAATGGACTGATGGAATATAAGGTCTTTGGTAGTAGAATCTTTAGAACGTCTTGTAAAGAAATCAGGAGTGACCATGAAAACTTTTTGTACCATCAAACAGAAGTTTGAAGATTATTCAGTAGTGGAGTACTTAAAAGAGTCATGGAGTTTAAAGGTGAGTTACACATTTCTTTTTTTAACAAAAATACATTTGTTCCAATTTTGCATATCTTTTATACGCTAATACATGCCTGTCAACAGTACGCTATCTACAGAGATTAAAAAATAAAAATTTATATATACTTAGCTATTGCTTTAAGAGAGAGATACTATTTTAACAATAATTGACAAAATTGCTGCTTTATCAAAAGAATCTCATAGAATAAAAGAGAAAGTTGAAAATAGACGTCTGAAAATGTTACCATCATTAAGTGAATTTTGTTGCTGAAACGATATTAAGTATTCCAGCTCTAAAGGAAAGATTTTCATATTTGGTCAAATTAAAAGAAAACTTGGAAAGAGAATTATCTAACCTGTTAATCTTCCAAATGAAGAATTTCAGTAATTTATTTTTAACCAATTTGCTAAAATGATTGAAATCCAACATCTTCCAATTAGTCTGCTAAAGCAACTAATTGGCATTGGGGAAAAAGGAAATATATTCGTTGAAATTCAATGAAAATCTTTGCATTATTGGTGAATGTGGTTGGAAATGTGTATTTTTATTTAGTAAGTGCAGCTGATGAGATTTTCCTTCCATTAGTTTTATGAATCTTTATGAAGTATCTTTTTCAGTTCTTTAGCCATTAGACCCGAGACTTGAAGTAAATCTAATTTAGAACTAGCTTTAGTTCTAATTTAACAGTTAATTAATAAGTTAATTTAGAATTAGACAATCTTTTAAAAAATAAGATATTTTTAATTACAGTGTTCTCTCTAAAAACTAATATTGATTTTTTTTTTTTGAGGAAGATTAGCTGTGAGCTAACTACTGCCAGTCCTCCTCTTTTTGCTGAGGAAGACTGGCCCTGAGCTAACATCCATGCCCATCTTCCTCTACTTTATATGTGGGACGCCTACCACAGCATGGCTTGCCAAGCGGTGCCATGTCCGCACCCAGGATCTGAACCAGCGGACCCCAGGCTGCCAATAAGCAGAATGTGCACACTTAACTGCTGCACCATTGGGCCTGCCCCAAAACCAATATTGATTATTTGATATTTCAGTGAGAATAAAAATATTTGGTATCATTTCCATATGACCCAGCTATCCTACTACTGGGTATTTATCCAAAGAATGTGAAATCAACAATTAAAAGAGACTTATCCACCCCTATGTTCATTGCAGCATTAGTCACAATAGCCAAGACGTGGAAGCAACCTAGATGCCCATTGACTGATGAATGGATAAAGAAGATGTGGTATATACACACAATGGAATACTACTCAGCCATAAAAAAGACAAAATCATTCCATTCACAGCAACATGAATGGACCTTGAGGGTATTATGTCAAGAGAAATAGGCAAGACAGAGAAAGACAAACGCTGCATGATTTCACTCATAAGTGGAAGATAAACAAACACATGGACAAAGAGAACAGATTAGTTGTTACCAGAGGGGAAGAGGGTTGGGTGGTTGGCATTGGGGTAAAGGGGAACATTTATATGGTGACTGACAAATAATAATGTACAACTGAAATTTCACAATGTTATAAACTATTATGACCATAATAAAAAAATATTTAGTGTCATTACTATATTAACTAAATGAAAAAGAACAAATATGTCATTTAATTTTTAGAACCGTCTTTTTATTTTGTAATTTATGTGTTTGATACTATATAAATTGGCTACTATACTAATATAGTGTACAGTAGTATAATAGCTGGTGTAGTGGATTATGATTTTTTAACTCAGACAAATATATTGCAAGATGACTGCATTTGACCCCGTAGGTACCCGCTAGGTCTTGCCTGAGGCTAATTGTGCCCTAGGACTCCACGTCAACGTGAACGGGAGACAAAAAAGGAGCTCCTCATCACAAACTCACAAATTTATAGCTAAAGCTACTTACAAATAAAGACACAAACACACACAGAGCGAGTGCAAAAGAAAGAATACATTAATAATTATTGAATCTATGTCGACAATATATGTGTTCATTGTTTCAGTTTTTAGCTTTGTTTAAACACTTTTAAGGTAAAAAGTTTGAAGAATAAAGCTCTTTATGTACACATCTAGTATAAAAAATTAATTTCCAATATTAATTTATTTCCTAAATATCACTTCTATACAAGTAATTATTGGGTTCTTGTCATATGAAGACATGAATTTGAAAGGAAATTTTTCTGATATTTGCTTTAATTTCCAACTTCAATCTGCTCATATATATATTATATATATAATTATTAGTTTCATTTACAGCTGGAGGGGGATGTTCACTGAGTAAGAAATGTCATAGAAAGTATTTCCCTATAAAACAGTTCTAATACATTGGCATTCTAACAAAATTTATTCTTGGCAGAATACATTCTACAGCTGCTATTTATATTCATTCCATTTTAATATTTTCTTTATCAATTTGTAAACAGGAGGCCAGATAAAAAAGAGGAAAAACTCAAGAGGGTTGATGCTGCTTGAACAAAGGTGCTGAGTGCTCTTCACCACGGGAACCATCCAGAAGACAAAAATGTACACAGATTTCCAAAACAGCCTTCCAAGTCTTCAATGGCATAAAAGTTGAATTTTAGAGGTTTTCTCCCTTCTGCATATGTATAAACTGAGGACAGAAACTATTCCCTGTGAGGAGTCTTCTATACATATATCAAAAGATTTTGATGACATTATAATAACCAATTGAGTGGAGCTGGGGCAGTTTGTGATGATTTTGGAATCTCAAGACATTTACTTTCTGTTACAAAATATTAATGAAACAGCTGACAAGCCAACAAAATTCTAAAGGAGCACATCTCACAGGAGAGAAATTTGTTGACATTGATTTGGACTCTGAAGTGGGTTTTATGAACTCACAGTTGTGGACGTGCCTACTATTACCTCCGTGTTAATTGTGTATTCAACAAAGAGATGCAGCGTTTTCAGAAACAGACGTCATCATAACCTCTTTCATTATTCAATGTATTTCAAACCTATGAGGCAGGACAGGGCTTGGGCTGGTGCTACTTTTATTTGCTTTTAAATAGAAGTGACTTATCTGGCAAAATAAATGTGCAAAGGTTTTTGTTGTTTTGCTATTAGACATTTGTGGTTTAAATTTTTTTATTGCTGCAAGAATTCCAAGGCATGGTGTTTTTTATTAGGAAGGAAAAAAATGCCTGATGATGATCAGAAACACTTTCATGCATGGGGGTGGAGGGGTGGTACAGCAGTATAAGTTGCTAGAGCCACAGAGTTTAGGGCAAGAAACTGACTTCTAACTGCTGGGAACTGAAAAGTGACAGACAATAATACATCCCAGCAGCAGACTATATATATATATTTTTTCAGTTCTTTATGGTACCCTTCTCCCTAGCTCCAGGAGCTAGGATGATGAGCTGCAGTATCAAAAGCAGTCTGCAATTCCACTGCATCCTGGGAAAGAACAACTGACTTCCAGAGTATTTAATATTTACTTGACTACTAATCCAACACTTGTTTACTTATCTCCTGGGTATTTTTTGCTTTGTTTTTTTTTATACCGACAGAGCAATAAAGACCTACTATTTTCACAATATATGCTTTATGGTGCTGGGTTTTACCTGAGTAAGCTATTTAGAATATTTTTCTTTTTATAGGTAAATACGTACATCCGCAAATCAGCAGGCAGAGTTAGAGTAGAAGACTGGAGAACTCCCAGCATACAGAGGCACATGTGTCCAAAACATTTTGTTTGTATGAATCCAGATTCCTTGTCTAAGATTTAAATTCAACATTGACCTCGTTAGCACCATCTTTTAAACAACCAAATTAACTACATATACATATTAATAATTGTGTGTCAAATGACCTTTGGGAAAGTTTCAAAGATATTTCAATGGAGAAGGAACAGTCCTTTCAACATATGATGCTGGAACAATTGGATATCCATATGCAAAAAAAAAAAATGAACCTAGACATAGACCTTACACTTTTCACAAAAACTAACTCAAAATGGATCATAGATCAAAATGTAAAATGCAATACTATAAAACTTCAGAAAAAAACATAAAAGAAATTCTATGTGACCTTTAGTTTGGTGGTGAATTTTTAGCTACAACACAAAAATACACAATCCAAGGAAGAAAAAATTTGGAAATTGGACAATTAAAAATTTAAAACTTCTGTCCTGACAAAGACTCTATTGAGAGAATGAGAAGACAAGCCACAGACTGGGAGAAAATATCTTCAAAACCATATCTGATGAAGGACTTCTATCCAAAATACACAAAGAATTCTTAAACTCAACAATAAAAAAATCAACAAAAAATTGGGCAGAAGATATGCACAGACAATTCACCAAAGAAGGTGTACAGATGGCAAATAAGAATATGAAAAGATGCTCAATATCATTTGTTATTAGAGGAATGCAAATTTGAACAATTAGGAGATACCACTACACACTTATTAGAATACCTAAAATCCAGAAAAACTGACAATAGGTAAGGATGCAGAGCCACAAGGAACTTGCATTCATTGCTGAAGGGAATGTAAAATCTTACAACCCCTTTGAAAGACAGTTTGGTAGTTTCTTACAAAGTGAAATAATAGTCCTACTGTATGATCTATCAATTGCACTCCTAGGTATTTACCCAAATGTGTTGAAAACTTATGTCCACACAAAAACCAAGTGTTTATAGCAGCATTAATCATAACTACCCAAAACAGGAAGCAACCAAGATGCCCTTCAACTGATGACCAGATAAACAAACTATGGTGCATCTGTATAATGGAATGCTATTCAGCAATAAAAAGGAATGAGTTATAAATGATATGAGCAATAAATGATAAATGAGCAATAAAAGATATGAATGAAACTTAAATGCATATTGTAAATGAAAGAAGCCAGTCTAAACTAATTAGGCTATATACTGTATGATTCCCATTACATGACATTCTGGAAAAGGCAAAACTATAGAGATAGCAAACTGATCAGTGTTTGCCAGGGGTTCAGTGGGGAGGTTTGTATGCAGGAGGCACAGGGGATGCTTTTAAGGCAGTGAAACTGTTCAGTATGATACTGTAATGATGGATACGTGACGTTATAGAATGATGTAGTGGAACGCAAAATACGATATGACAAAAGAACCTAACGTTATTTCAAAAGTATGAAACAATGCCATTAGAGGGGGTGGAGGGAAACATTGTTAACCTAACTAACTTTGGAGATGCATGGAATTAGTGAGAGTAAAGTCAAAAAGAACTATACAGAAGGACTGTACTCTACTTGCTGAAGTTTTTTTCCCTTGGGGGTGCTGGCTAACAATTCTAATATAGCCACACAGGTATACTGGAATTGACCAGTTAAATAAACACATGGCAGATGGTGGGAGCCAGGTTTCTCACTGTTGGAGTGGAAGGTTATAAATAAGCAAAGAGAGAAGGCTAGACTGATCCATGTGGTAATGAATTAGTGGAGGACTAGTTGTGCGAAGTCATGTTTAACTTAATATAGATACAGACGGTTACATTCAGAAAGATAGATAGAAGTATATACATAGGTTGGTATTCACACATATATTTCCTTGCTTTCTCAGCTGAGAGGGGCTAGTAAAAACACCTCAGGAGCAATAAGCATGCCTAGCACTCACATCTTGGTTTCTAATACCCTTCACCAATAAAAGAACCAAGCCTTCTTGGGCTGATGTGGTTGGTAGCGGTCAAGTTGGCGTGCTCTGCTTTGGCAGCCCAGGGTTTGCTGGTTAGGATCCCAGGTGTGGACCTACACACTATCCATCAAGCCATGCTGTGGCAGATGTCCCATACATATAGTAGAGGAAGATAGGCAAGGATGATAGCGTAGGGCCAATCTTCCTCAGCAAAAAAGAAGAGGATTGACAGCAGATGTTAGCTCAGGGCTAATCTTCCTCAAAAAAAAAAAAAAAAAGTACCAGGGCTTCTTGGAGAAATGGCTGATTCTGGGACTGGGGCAGGAAATTATAAGATGAACCTGGAGTGTCTTATAGCGCCAGAAGGTAAGGAGGTGATTAAAAAAAATAAACAACATAAAAAGCAAAAAATACAATAATGAGAGTATATCAAAAAGACATAGGGGCCATCTGAAAGAGCTCCCAATGGCAAAAATTAGAACAATTTGAGCACAAAAATAAAGTTGCATTGATTTATAACCAAAGTATAAAATATTCATGACTCCATAATGATATTAATAGTAATTGGAGAAATAAAATGCAGAGAATAAACAAATCTCTCATGCAGAAGACTCCAAATAATGTGTGCCCGTCTCTCAAGCATGAGCTACACATAGTAATAACCTTCCAAAAAGTAAAGTATGGAAAGGAGGGTAAGAAAAGACTTTGCAGTGGAGAAATCTGACAAACACCACCTCAGGCAGATGATCACGGGAATATCAACAAAGTGATAAATCATGTGACAGTATGTACTCTTGATACCATGTGATGAACACGGCAGTTTACCTTTGTGGTCTTCCTCACAAAAACCCAAAACCCTTGTCTTATCTTGAGAAAAACATCAGACAAATTCCAACAGGGGGGCATCCTACAAAATTCCTGAAAATGTTTCTGACCAGAAGTCCTCAAAACTGTCAAGCTCACCAAAAACAAGGAAAGTTTCAGAAATTGTCACAGCTAAGACAAGCCAAAGGAAACACGATGACTATATGTAATATGCTATCCTGCACGGGGTCCTGAAACAGAAAAAGGACATTAGTTAAAAACTAGGAAAACATGAAAAAAGTATGGACTTTATTTATTTAATAACAATGTGTCAATAATAATTCATCAATTGTGACAAATGTACCATACTAATGTAAAGTATCAGTAATATGGGAAACTGGGTGTGGGCTATAGGAGAACTCTCTGTATATCTCCATGATTTTTTTTTTTTTTTTTAAAGATTTTTATTTTTTCCTTTTTCTCCCCAAAGCCCCCCGGTACATAGTTGTGTACTCTTCGTTGTGGGTTCCTCTAGTTGTGGCATGTGGGACGCTGCCTCAGCGTGGTCTGATGAGCAGTGCCATGTCCGCGCCCAGGATTCGAACTGACGAAACACTGGGCCGCCTGCAGCGGAGCGCGCGAACTTAACCACTCGGCCACGGGGCCAGCCCCATCCATGATTTTTATATAAATCTAAAACTGTTGTAAAATACAAAGTTTATAAATAAACATATATACTCACAAACAAACATGAAGGAAACGGAAGGCACATGGATAAATTATGTCAACAATTTAACTGACTCAGTATCTTTCTTTGTGGCATATATATTTCAGCAGAATCCCAGATGTAATAAAAATATCTAGCCTTATTTTCACTTTTTAACAAAAGGAGGAAAATATTTTACAGTAAAAAAAAATGGACACTGTTTTGCTGAAGTGTGCTTGGTTAGAGTAGGTGAAAATAAGAAATTTTGACTCACATTGCCTAAAGTTTCATCTCAGCTCCGTCACTTGAAAGTTGTATGAACTTTTGCAGTATACATAATCTCTCTGCAATCTAACTCCTTCATCTGTAAAAGAGGTAAAATATATGTATACAACTAATAATGTTCTAGCATATAACAAGTCCTTATAACAGCCCCTATGGTATAATAAATGCTCAATAAATGTTGGCTGTTGTTACAATTGGCATGACCCCAAGAACCATCCATTTCCACATATGTATTGTTCTTAATATGGACAAATATTTGACTATATTGATACATAAAAATAAGTCAATAAAATTTATCTAAATGTAGCCTTATAGATGTGAAGGTCAGAAAATTCCATATTGATCACTAAGGCATCAAAAGGGAGAGTCCAAGTGCCTCTCCTTGCTTCTCCTCCTTCACTCCTTTCTTTCTCACTTTTTCCTTTCCTTTTTCCTACTCCTTTCAAATGTGGGAGTGACAGTGATTACAAATGAAATACAAAGAAAAATGGAGAGGTCATATTATAGAGTCCTGGCCTGAGATGGTTGGACTTAATTGGGCAAGCCTGAGAATTACATGAAACCAAACTGGTGATATATAATCACCTCAGTATTTCTAACTAACATAGTGATCTTCAGAGTCACAACGCTTAACCAAAATAAGTGAGTAGAATAAATGCTGTCTTTGTTGCTTGGAAGTTCATGCATTCGGTTTATTCAGATATTGGTTAACGACTAATATGTACTAAACCCAGGGCTAATCACGGTGCAATAATACTAGCAATCAAGACACCATTCCTGTCCTTAGAAAAAGTATCCAGTTAGTGTGGAAGATGGTGAGGGTTAAATATTAAACAGGAAAGCTATTTAAACATATAACGGCTGAAACATTTCCAAATCCGGCGAAAACTATAAATTCAGATACAAGAAGCTCCATAAACCCCACAGACAAGGAAAAGGAAGCAAACTACACCAAGAAACTTTATAATAAAATTGCTCAAAACCACTAATAAATTAAAAAATCTTTTAAAACAGCCAGAGTAAAAAAGACTCATTATGAACAGAGGAACAAAGATGAGGACTACTGCAGATTTCTCACCAAAAATAATGCAATGAGGGGCTGGCCCGGTGGTACAGTGGTTAAGCTCACATGCTGCGCTTCAGTGGCCTGGGGTTTGCTGGTTCAAATCCCAGGCAAGGACCTATGCACTGCTTATTAAGCCATGCTATGGCAGGCATCCCACATATAAAGTAGAGGAAGATGGGCATGGATGTTAATTCAGGGCTAGTCTTCCTCAGCCAAAAGAGGAGGGTTGGTGGCTGATGTTAGCTCAGGGATAATCTCCCTCAAAAAAATTAATAATAATAATCCAAGTGAGAAGACAGTGGAGGGATTGATAGGAGTGCATTCCCACAGCCTCCTCCCACCTTTTCTTTGGCAGAAATTAACAAGTCGATTCTAACATTTCTGTGAAATTTGAGGAAACATGAAGAGCTGAAACAACTTCAAAAAAGGGAAACAAAATTGGAGATCTTACACTAGCTGATTTCAAAATGTATAATAATGTTAAAATAATTAAAACAGTGTGAAATTGAAGTAAGGACATATACACAAAAGTGCAAACTAATAGCCCAGAAAAATATCTACATAATTATGGTCAATTGACTTTGAACAAATGTGCCAAGGCACTTCAATAGGGAAAGGATATTCTTTTCAACAAATGGTACTGGAATAATTGGATATTTATATGCCAAAAATAATAAACTGATAATTTTACCTCATAGCATGTACAAAATCCACACCATAAGTCAAAATTAACCATGTATAAATATTTATGAGCTAAAACTAGAAAACTTCTAGAAGAAAACATAAGCAAAATATTTGTGACCTTAGGTTAGGTAAATATTTCTTAGGTATACCACCATAAGGAAGGACATTACATAAAAAAAAATTGATACCTTGGATTTCATCAAAATTGAAATCTTTTGCTCTTCAAAAGATACCTTTAAGAAAATAAGAAGAGGGGCTGGCCCCGTGGCCGTGTGGTTAAGTTCGTGCGCTCCGCTGCAGGCGGCCCAGTGTTTCGTTGGTTCGAATCCTGGGTGCGGACATGGCACTGCTCATCAAACCACGCTGAAGCAGCGTCCCACATGCCACAACTAGGATCCACAACGAAGAATATACAACTATGTACTGGGGGGCTTTGGGGAGAAAAAGGAAAAATAAAATCTTTAAAAAAAAAAAGAAAATAAGAAGAGAGGTCATAGACTCAGAGAAAATATCTGTAAATCATATATCTGATAAAGGGTGATCAAAGCATTCTAAAATTAGATTAAGATGATGGTTGTAGAGCTGTATAAAGTTACAAAAATAAGAACGGCGAAACATACAGTTACATTGGGTAAATTTGTGACATGTAAATTATACATCAATAAAACTGATTAAACATCAATAAAATAGAATTCAGGAAAATAGAGTGAATTAATAAATAGCTTTTCAATAATTATAGAAATTGAATTTGCTGTCAAAAACATTTACACACACACACACAATTATAACCCAGTTCTAGGTGGTTTCAACAATGAATTCTAACAAACATTTAAGGAAGAAATAACATTAATTCAACAAAAATTCTGTAGTATTTTGGCTTACAAAGGAGGAAGAAACTCTCCAACTGGTTTTATGAGTTCATCAATACCATGATATTCAGATATCTCAAAAACACTACGAGAAAATAAAATTAAAGATCAATATTCCTCATGAGCATAAAGACAAAAGTCATTAACAAAATAATAGAAAAATGAATCCAGCGACATATAAAAGTATAATAAGCAAGACCAAGTGAGATTTACTGTAGAAATACAAGCTTGGTTTAACATTAGGAATGAATCAATATAACACATAATATTAACAGAATAATAGAAAAAATCTATGATTGTCTCAATAGATGCAGAAAATATTTTGATAAAATTTAAAATGCACTTATAAATGGAAGGGAGAAACTGTTAGCTTTCTAGGAAAAGAACTTCCTCTATCAGATAAAGGGCATCTACAAAAATCACACAGCTAATATGATATTAAGAGAAACATAAATCTCTTTACCCCAAAGTTTGGGAACAGGCTAAGTGTGTTTACTCTCACCACTTATATTCAAAATTGTTCCAGAGGTCCTAGCCAGTGCAATAAAGCAAGAAAAAGAAACAAAATGCATTAAATAAGAAAAGAGGTATGACTTCTATTATTTGTCAACAACATAATTATAGACATAGAAACTCTGCTTAAATCAATAATAACACTCATAAGTGAACTTAGCAAGGTGACAGTATACAAGATCAATATTCAAAAACCTATTTTATTTCTATATATCATCAGGAAATAATCCAAAAATAAAAATAAAATACTATTGCCAAAACCTTGGAAAATATAAACACTTGAGAATAAAAGACAGGAGAATATCTTGCTGAAGTTGGGGTAGACAAAGATTTCTTGGACAATGCTTAAAAGTCCTAATCATAAAATCAAAAGAAAATCATAAATTGGACCTCATTAAATGCACCAAACACCATTACAAAAATGAACAGACAAGAATAGAATAGGCAGGAAAAAATACTAACAGTCCATTAACAAACCAAACTCATCTATGGTGATCCAAATCTGAATGCAATTATTTCGACGAGGCGTGGGAATGACTGGAAATGGCATAAGGAAACATTCTGGGGCTGATGGGAATGTTCAGTATCTTGTTGTGAATGATAGTTACTGAGATGCATACAGTTACCAAAAATCACCGAATGGAATAGTTGAGACCTATGTATTTTATGTTAGTTACACCTTAAGTAAAAAAACAAAAAAGAATAGTAATAAAAAAATAGTTTTAAAATTTTACCAGAGCAAAACACTCTTTGCCTGGATAGAGAACTCAACAAGAAGTCCACAAATAGAAAGGGGGAAGGAATTAGTTTTACAAAAGGAAATTAAATAAATGATTATGGGTGAGGCAGTAGAGTTGCGATCTAGATATTTTGGATCCACTAAAGAGTTAATCACCTCTTGGTCTAAAAAGGGGGTGAGTCTCCAGAGAAAAGAATTTTCTACTAAAAAATGCAGACTGATCAAAATTCTTACTAGCAACTCAATCCAGGTATTGTTAAAATGCATGATTCATTATTTTGACATCTAAATGTCATAACTATCTTTGATCCTTTTCCTTGGGGATACCTTGACTAAATGTGATAGAATGGTGGAAAGTCAGGGGGAGTGGGTGAGCAAAGAATCTCTTTTCCTGGATCTCCCTACTCTTACACAAAAGGTAATTATGCTTAGCTCCACCCTCACCCCCCTAAGCCTTACTGGGGCTCTGAAAATCCTGGACAGATTTCAGACACTGCAGGGTCGTTGTTCTCTTTTCTGAAATATAGTCCTGCTGCCTTTCCTCACTGCTAGGTGGGTCTCTGAGTGGAGGTGGCAATTCCTGCGCGCGCACACACACACACAGAGACACACATTTCTTTTCTCTCATCACATAAACCAGTAGACAATTGGATGGCATTTCCTTGGCTACAATGGGCTCCTAAGAGATCTTCCAGTTATTCCTGCTATTTAGTTAATCAATCATGTCACGCCATGGTTACTGGAAGCGTGTTGGCTAAGATGATCAGCCACGTCCCCTGCAATAAAACTCAACGGGAAAGCAATAAGAATTCTTTAGTTACAAAAGGAGCCCTATCTCCCCATCATTTCAATCCATCCTTGTAAAAGTTGGAGGATGCCCTTATATTTTCGTTTGAGCTTTTGGTCCTATGCATGCAATAGAGAGGAAATTCCACCACTAGATGAATGCCTGTATACTTTATATACTTTACTGTACAACTTAAAATAGCAGCGAGGTGAAAAACTACTGGAATAAATTACTTGTTAGTGATTCTTCCCAAGTGCTTTTTCAGAGGTCTCAATAACAAAAGTCAGCCTTTTGGTAAACACGGAAACTGAGGCAAGCGGAGTATCAGTTACACGGCCAAGATTCCTTTGAATTACAGAGTCTGAGACAGTAATTGTAATCAGAATTCTAGTCTTCTCCTTTGAAAGAACTAAGAACATTCTTTCCACACAAAGATGAATTTAGCAGCATGTAATTTTGCTTCTTATCCACTAAATGTGGGATTGAATTAGAGTTTACCTACAGAAATCTAATTTGTAGTTTTGAAAATAAGCAAAAAGCTGTTAGACTGCAGTGTTGATATTCTGATCACATTACATATGCATAAGCAGATAGTATCAAGCAAAGCTTTATTTACATTTCGTAAGTGTTTTTTCATTTTGTGTAAACTAATGAGTGGTGCTGTTAGGGAATATGTGTATCCCTCTATGTGTAATGGATTAAGTGTGAGTCCTGTGAAACACTAGGCCATAAATCAGGCTGTGTTCTCTATGCCTAATTAAGGGTTTAAAGGGGAAAAAGGTAAATTCTTGAGTGAACAGCTGTACTCAGAAGCAGAGTTTATTTCACAAAGGAAGCAGATAGATAAAGCAGAAAAAAAGAGCAATTTAAGAAAGTGAAAAAGAGGAAAACTATGAAAATACTTTAGCCACTTTATTCTGCTTCTCCTCAGATTTAAGAATGCTTTAGCTGCTAAAGGGTCCAGATATAACAGGAAAATTATTTTTCAGTTAAAGCCCTGAAATGTAATAATGATACAAATTTACCAGAGAATTAAAAATGAGTGTCAAATAGCTCTAATCAATGAAAAAAAGGAAAACCATATGCATTGACAATGCAAATAAAAGCAGCTGCCCAAAAGTTTTGAAGAAAATTCATGCTTTTTTCCTTTTTAGTTACATATATCTCTATAATTAGAATACATTGAAACCTTAAAATATTAAACTGTTGTAGATTTCACGTCAAAAGCAAAATAATCACAGTTAATCCGCTCATTTCCTAGGGGAAGAATTGTCGTGAGTTTAGATAAAATTAGTCTCAGAAATATTATTAAAACACTTCTGTATGTTCCTGGAGTGCAGCTAATGTTTATATTCATAGAATAAACTGACTTTAAATGACTATATTGAAAGATTTGAAAAGTGTGTTACAGAGGACATATGGGATTAGAATAGACAAGGTCAAAATTCATTGGCCTTTAAGAGCTTCACTCAGTAATATCTGACTGTACATAATTAATAACACTGATATTTGGCTTTATTTCACTTTGTGTTACTCCTGAACTGCTCAGTGAAGAATAGGAGAGGGGAAGAAAAACCAAATATATCTTGATTGGCTGGACTTTTATTGTACTTACAATAAAGGGATTAATTTATTAAATTTCCAGTCACTTTTTTTTTTATCCAGTAAATATTTATTGTGGCCCAGATTATGACAAGTAACTTGCTTAGTGCTGGAGATTCAGTGAATCAGGCAGTGGATAGAGGAGATGAGGTGACCACCTTTACGGAATTTCCTGACTAGTCAGATCCTAATTGATCATTAACAAAAAATATTGAAGAAAATAAGATTGTTAAGTGTTCTTATTTGTAGAATCCGGAGATTCTGTTTATGCATAGTAAATGTAATTCAGAAGTAAAACTCATGTTGCATGATCATCAAGACCACCTAAGACCTCATCCATCTCCCCTGTAATCCTTGCTTCCATTTTCTCCCCTCAACTTTTATTACTCCTTCCCCACCCCACCTTCTGCTCTGTGTTGTGCCTGCTGGTGCGTATGTGTGGGGGAGGGGTGGGAGAGATTTCCATTCATTCCAGACTTCCACATGCAATGGGAGTGTGGGATGGCAATGACAGCAATTTTAGTCTCTTATTTCTGCTTGAAACACCTAAACTTTCCTGTATTTGGTTAACATTTTGATTAGGATCCATGGTGAAACCTTGTATTTCCTGAGAGACCAGACATGACACAACAACTTCTGTTCCCAAATTCTTAAGTCTCTCTTCTCTTAATATTGAATTGTTAATCCTTTTCCAGTACGCCATCACTCCTATTTTGTCTTATATCAATTGCCATTTATCACTGTTTGGGTTTGATCTGGAATGAGTGTTTATCAATTGTTAAACATGTTGTAAGATAAAACAAAATAACATTCCAGGAGATGAAAAGATCTGCTGGAATTGATGAAGGAGACATGCACAACAGGAGTCTGAATTGTTGAATTCCAAACCTAAAAGCAGAAATGGAAATAAAGCAAGCAGGGGAATGGAGGGAAGGTGCTGTTCCACGCCGGATGAACTCCAGAGCTTTCTCTATCGCTGTATAACTGGGATGGAGATCTAAGAAAAGGAAGAATTTGTAAGCAGTTCTAACTGGAACTTGTGCTCTTTGAGGTATTTCTCTCTCCTCATTTGAAGAAAGGGTTCGTGAAATACATGTGTTCTTACATAAAATTTAAACGAATCCTAGCGGAGCTCGGTAGATATCATCTACCCATTTGAATATTTTCTTAGTTCTAAATTGTCCTGACCTTTACTGCACTTATATTTGGAAAAGCTTCTCTTCATTTCTACAAATGTGAATGTTCAAATCCTACCCATCCTTCAAATCCCATTTCAAAGGACATTTCCTTCTTAAAGGCTTCTTTAGTCTCCCCAGCAGAGAGTTCTTTCTTTTATAAATTTTCACATAATTTTACTTGTACATTTCTTGTGACATTCATCACTTTCTACCTCTGTTAAAAAAAGATATGCATGTAGTTTACCAAACTATAAAAGGTCTGCAGTCGATTCACATATTCCCTCCTCCTGCCACAAACATTGGTGAGAGAGTGAGCGAGTCATAAGGAAAAGAATGTACATAGGTAAACAGTAACAACTTCTCTAGAACGGTGGCCCACCTCTATTCTGGTGCTCTGTGAGATATGCTATTTTGGCATAGGATATTCATGAGTCTTTAACCATATTTACCTGCTATGGATTATTTATACTCAAATACCCAAAAGTAGAGGTAGAATCTAAGAGTCACTTCATAATACTGGTTATTTATACTTGGCCCACTGTCAAAGAATGGGGACATAAACAACACCTTTGTGTTTTAGTTTTTTTAAATATACATCTTATATCTGCTTAAGTGGGACGATAAATAATAAGTTACTGCAAAGCAACTGAATATATGTTTTCCTTTAGCTGGCTCCCAAACTTCTTATTAAGCACTATTTCACAGAAAATAACAAATTGTATGTTAGGCTCTGATTGCTTAAAACAGGTATTTCTGAGTAGAAAACATTAGAATGAGAACACTTTGAAAATACATCAATTATTTTAGCCATAAAGAGACTTCTTGAAAATAAAAGCAGATGTGAACATGATTCAAATTTAATACATTTGAAATGTAAAGTAAAAATATAATACACCTGGATAGAGTTATGCAAATTGCATGGGTAAATTTTTCCTCCGGGGATAACTTCAGTGTGTTCTCTAAATCCATTTTTTTAAAAAAGAAAAAGTGGAGATAATCTTTGATATTTCCTTAAATTGATGCACAGTTTTTTCTTATTCTAACGAATTAATAAGCCAAATATTTTTAAAGAATTAACATAATTAGCTCTTTATGATTATGAACTGCCTCTGCTTGATTTTTGGTAATCAAACATTTTTATTACTTCAGTCGTTTGACACTGTTCTCAAAGGAAACATCTTACTATAATTGTTCTCATTCTTAGACATACGTCTTTTCATTAGATGTGGATGCTCATTTCCAGTTACGAGCATTTATTTTTAAGCACTGCAGTTTAGAATAATAGAAACAACATGGGATTGGGGTCAAAAGACAAGTTCAGTTCTTTAAGCTGACTTAGCAAGAGATCTGGGGTACAATGTAATGTTTTTAAGCTTCATTTTCTCAGTTGTGCAGTACAGGGAAAAACAAATCTAACTGTGTCGTTTTCAGGATTAAATGAGATAATGTATATGAAAAAACAAAGTACTATTTACATTCCATTAGTATTACATTCAGGAAATAACCTTACGTACATAACCCAGTGTGAGTGCCCTGTTTGTTTTTTAGATACTCAAGATAAACACATAGTTAATGTGTGTGTCATAGAGCCATTTCTTTCTTTGCTTAACAATAACTTCATTGACCTAAACAATTTACCAGCAGTTTAAGAAGTCAGAAAGTTTACAATAAACTTTGAAGTCTTAAAATATTTTTTGGTAGTTCGCTAACAAGGTTAACAATCCAACTCTTCATGCACACCAAACCTGGCAGTTATAAATAATTTTAAAACTACGCCAGCGTTAGCTGTGCAGTTTTTACATATGCATCATGTTTTACGCCACAGAATGATGACTGTAGGCTATCAAAAATAATTAGCGCTAAGGCAGGGCATGGCATCGCTCCACGGCCACAGCTCTTTGGTCTTGCACTGTTTAAGATGATGTAGGTGGCACAACGTTGTGTCAAGTTGCACGTTCAATATCAGTTCTATATGAGAAGAGGCTGATTTTGTACCCTTTCGACGAGGCTGTGGGATGCCACCCAGCCAAGCAGAAAAGGGTTAAAGGAGTCCAGCAGAGGGGAGTAGTGCGGAGTGAGTGTGTGCGAGAGTGTGTGTGTGTGAGTGGAAGCGCACAGAACACAGCATCTAGTTGCGGAGCGGACTCGTACACAACTTCCGAAGGCCACTCTGTCCGCGGTCCTCGGCCCTGGCGGGGCCTGCACGCAGCCGCCAGCGCCCGGCGGGGTTTGGGGGCTGCTTTGGAGCGAGAGGGGTCTCGCGAGGGTTTCAGGGCGTGGCTGGAGTGGGGGGCGCGCGGCGAGTGTGCGCGGGTGTGCGCGCGCGAGAGGGCGAGTGTGAGCGCGGTGAGTGTGAGCGCGGCGAGTGTGCGGCCGCGTCGCCATTCCCCGTGACGTCAGAGTGTATTGTTGTGAGCGGGGCCGAGCGGAGCATCCCTGGAGCTGTCACCGCGGCAGCCGCGGCGGCGGCGCAGCGCGAGCCCCGCACGAGCGAGCCCGGCCGGCGCCGCCCCCGCCCGCGTCCCCAGCCCCGCCGCCGCCGACGCCCCCGCCCCCGGCCCGCCCGCCGCGCGCCGCCGCCGCCACCCGCGCGCCCCCACCCACCCCACCCCCTCGCTCCATCCCTCCCACCCGCCGCCGCCGCCGCCCGCGCGCCTCCCCCCGCGGAGCGAGTGCGGGTCACCGGGTCACTGGGTCATTGTCTCCGCGCCCGAACCCCGAGCACCCCGTGGAATCCCCCACGTCATCATCAGAACCATCAATGAGATGCAAACATGAAAGACAAGAGGAAGAAGAAGGACCGCACCTGGGCCGAGGCTGCCCGCCTGGTACGTACCGCCCCCCGCCCGCCGCCCGCGCGTCCCGCCAGCCCCGCCGCTCGCCCCGCGCCGGCGGACACGGCCACTTTCAGCCCGAGCCGCCGCCCGCTCGCCGGCCTCCTGCTCTTTGTTATTCCGCGGGAGTGGGCTCGCCCGGGGGCCCCTGTGTGTGCGTGCGCGCGCGGAGGGGCGCCGCGATTAGCTCGGGGAGCCCCGCGCCCGCCGCGCCCGGGACCGCCCGGGACACTTCTCCCAGTACTTCGCTCTCGGGCTCGGCTGTGCCTTCGCCACGGGTGAATTTCCGAGCGCTCGGCCCGGCTCGACTTTCCTCTCTGCCGCTCCGGAGACCTTTGTGTGGCAATTACCACTCCCTCCCGGCCCCTCCACCCCCCGGAATTTCATCAATAACTCTCTGTGCACGGTCTGTGTGTATGTTCGGCGTTTGTGAGTTCATACATTTTACACGTGCATGCACAGTGTGTGTCCGACTCGGACTTGTGGGGCGTGTGCATGTGGGCTAGGTCTTTGCGTGTCTGTGTGCCGTGTCGTGTGCGTTAGGTACGCACACTTAGGCGTGCATGTTTTGTGTGGCTCAAGTTCGTTTATATTTGTAGGTATTGTGCTGTGCTCGGTGTTTGTGTGTACATTCTGTGCACGTGTGTGCAATTTGTGAGTGTGTCGGGGTGTGTGTGTGTTTGGTGAAGTTGAGTCGGTGTCATTTGTAGCGGGAGGTTATTAAGAGTGTACAGCTAGGTATGTTTTACTGCCGGCTTCCTGGGCGGTGTTACTTGGCTGCTTTTCCTTTTCTTGAACCTTTCGGAGCTTACGTTTTAATCATCGAAAGAATGTCTCTATAGAAATGCTGGTTGGCAGAGGGGCGTCGGCGTCTTTGGTTTGGTGCATGTGTATGTGTGGATTTTTCTTTTTTTTTACATCTTTTAAAGGACAGCTGTAAATGGATTTTTTTAAAGGATATTTCTGTACAGTGTGTCTCACGGGAATGCAGGGCATTACATTTGAAGCTCAGCCTTTCAGGGTTTTGGCTTCGTAAATTAAATATTTATTCACCAACTTACCGTCTGTTATAAATTGGCCAAAAGAAAGCAGACTGCATGCAACCGGGGGATGCAGGGGAAGACCCCAGGACATGTTCTTGGGTTGACTTCGTAAAGATTGTTTTGCTATAACTGTGGTCTTTTTTTTTTTTTTTTTAAGCTTTTGAATAACTACATCATGCTCAAGGAGAACATTTGTCAAAAGTAATTATCTGAGTTTGGTTGAAGGGCCTTGCTGGTATGTCTCTGGATTCTAGCAAAGGGTTTTAGATAATTGGCTCTCTTGCCCTGCGAAGAAGTGACAAAAGTCTTTCTTTTAATTGCAGTCTAGTTATTGGCATCGGAAGTGGCCAGGCCCCTTTACTTCGTCTCTTAGTTTGTAGAAGTGTGTTATGATTTCTCCTCTTATCTGCGATTGTGTTAATTACGAAATCACTCACTCACTGTGGATGAATGGGCAGGTGATAGTCATTCTCTAATGAACTGCATCTGGGGGAGGAAATTTATTTGTGAGGACTCTGTGAAAAGTAAGCAGTAAGTGTTAAGTAGACGCCAGATTGATGTTATCACTGAATTTTTGCTAGAGCATAGTACGTTACTTATTGTTTGCCCAGCCATTAATTCAGAATTGTGTGGGGGTGTGCTAGGATTCTGAAATGCATTATTCAGGTTCCTTGGAGTGGCAATTAAGTAGTATTATAGCGCTTCAGTGTATGTGTTTTAAACAAGTGAAAAATGAGTTGATTTATAAATATTTTTAAATAATGATTTGTGAGTTAACCGTATCTGCCTGCAGAGAATTATTTACTAAGTAACGTTATTCTGATGGAATTTAAAGCTAACCATTTGTATTGAATCCGTGTATGTTACTATTCTTGAAAGTAGTATGGTTTATTTGATCTAATCATGATATATTGGTATTGATAAATCTTGAAATAGATTTCTGAGTCACAGTTTTTTGTTAGAAGTTGCATTTTCCTTTTACAAAGTTCCTTGATGGGAAGAGACACACTAGGAGTCATCAACACAAAAGAATTAATGATAGACCAGATGTCTCTATTTTAACCGGACATATTGAACTAGTAGTTATGGTAATTTTTCAATTTGGTTCAAGTTATTTTTCCCCTGGTAGTTGTACAAATGTGTATGTATTCAAAATGTGACAGTTGAAATAAAATACTGAATAAAATAGAAAGTAATTGTACTGGAAATATCCTTTTCAGAAATTTGTGATTTGTAAACGTGACTTATGATCATTCTCATTTTGTGAATAAAAGAGAAATGGATCCATTTAGGTAATAGTGATATTTTTTATGTTTTCTTTATGATTACCTAAATGCATATAGATTTAAACTCTCTTCCAAAATTGAATGAAGAAAATTTTGTTCTTATAATTGATAGTATTACTTTACACGCAATGAAAAAGCAATGCCTTTTTTTGGGGGGGGGCATTTCTGTGATATAAATACTATCATACATATTTTACTCTGCCCCTGCTGATTTTGCTGTGGTGGTGGTGGTTAAGGACTTTTAGCCTTTTCTCCCTCAAATGTTAAACCAGGTATCTGATTTTAAAAGCAGAGACTAAGGATGGACTGAAAAAATGCCGCTCGGTATGTGGTTCTTGCAATATATGAACTAAAGAGAAAGTATCTAAATTAACCTTAAGAATAACCTTCCAATTCATACAGTGTGTGTATCTATATCTCCTACTGGAGAGAGTGTGTGTGTGTGTGTGTATGTATGTGATTATCTTGAACAAGAAGATATCAGGGGAGAGGAAATGCAAAGTAGATTTTTTGAACTGTGACCAGCAGCTTATGTTTAAATGTAGCTTTGCATTCATTTTTAAGGAAAATGTATATGGAAGAAGAGCAATGCTTTCTAGAGTAACTAAGAACTTCCAGTCAACAACAGAATATTTGTTTTCTTTCTTTGTGAGAAAAGTATATGGTCTCCAAATCTGTAAACTCTGGAAACTCCAGGGATTTTGTTTGGTAGAGAGATGCAGCCCTCCAGCTCTACCAATTTGCTCACACAAGTCTGTAATGTTTGTATGTGGTGGGCTTGCTTGGCGTAGGAAAGAAGGAATGGTGCTGTAAGTTCCCTGTATTTTCAGGAATGCAATGATTATTAACAGGCTGCCATTTTAAAACAGTAATACCACATCTTTTTTCTTTTTTTTTCTTTCTTTCTGCCCTGCATCAGTTGCAGAAATTTCAGCCTTCTCCCCTCCCCCTCGGCCCTCTGCAGTTGTGGTGGTTACTTTGCGCATTGCCATTTAATATGGAGTCGGCTCCCAAACCAGATGCATTTTCATCTGTTTTATCTGCTCTTCTAAGGTTGTAGAGTCTCAGAGGATCCCACAATCACATGGAAGTATCTTCTGTCTTAATATTTGTAGACCACAATAAGAATAAAAATCAAAACCATAACTCATGTCGAGCTGGGGCTTTGACTTTAATCCTTTTGACTTTTATCTCAAGTCTTCACTCTGTTACTATAAATACAGTTTAAACCATTGTGAAAGGATCTTCATGCTTCTTTGTAAAAAATGGGGATTTGACAGGACTTTGTTTTACTGCACTAAGGGGTTTCTTTGTTACTGGCTTAACACAGAACATACTGTTATTTATATATTTATTCTAGGTTAATTCTTTTTTTTTTTGACACGCAAAAATGTTGTTGCTTTGAGAAGCGCTTTTTGATAGTTTCATCATTTTGTTCTATAGGGAATGCTGCTGTTAAGATAATGGTTCAATGTATTAATTTGTTCCCTGAGTTTCCTTCTATTTGTTTCATTCTTTACAATCTTTGTTTGGTCTCAGTGGCACCTGAAAATAAATCTTAACAATCTTCAATAGCTTTGTGCTTGGTAACATGGCTGATTTATTTGCTCGTGGTTTAGATACATTCACACAGATAATGAATATCAGTGGGTGGTGGGTTTTTTTTTTTTGGTAGTTCAAGGTGACCTTTGGAGAAACATTTTAAATGGCAAATTTGCCTCATTGTTGGGAGAAAACAGGCACATATCCCTTTATGCCATAGCAGGTTTACTGAAGGTTTTAAGTAGATTGAAATTTCATAAATCAGATTGTATTAAATATTAAGTAGGGGGTTTATTAATTAAAGGAAATCTATGTGAATCTTTTGCACAGAGAAGGTTCGTTTGCTTAATGCCTTGTATCTTAGATAAACTCTTAGGGTTTCTATAAAATAAAGCTGAATGATATTGGTAGCTGTTAAAACAGAAAACAATTCATAATTGTTAATTTACTAGTTGCCTTGCCTTTGTATTTTAGAAATAAGTGTAATTTTCCAGGGATGATGAACGTAAGGATGGAGGGGAGGGCATTGGTACTGCTTTTGGCGTTTTCTCATTGTGCTAGTGGTGCTTGGGTTTTAGGTGACGATCAGGCCTTAACAGTTGCGAACATTTTGACTTGAGATTTGGGGTAAGCCCCAAAGGGACACATGAGCATAATTGACAATGCTTATTGGCTTACAAGCCTGACTAACGTACTTGGCAAATGGAGTTTTATTTCCAATCTCTTACATTTCAGTTGGTTTGATTCAGCTGTTTTCTGTGATCTACACAGAGACAGCATCATCTCTTTATGTCTAGGTCTCATCGTCTCTTTTTCCAGATATGGAAGCTAAATTTTCATTTTGCGGTTTGAAACATGGAAAAGACTTTAGCAAGCTCTGCGCCTATTTAGAAAAAAAGAGTTTCAAGTTGGAAACAAACATGTTTGAAATAATGAGAAATGTGAACTTAGGTCCAGTGTTTAGGTTGTTAATTTTTTATTTCCTGCTGACATGAAAGGGAATTTTAAGAATTGCTTAAGTTTTTCTCTTTGACAAATTATTTGGTAGCAGATGATTCCTTGGGTGTCAGAAATGGCCTCTTCTTGGCATACAGTAGTTTTCAAACTTGTAGAGTTATAAAGGAATTTCACCACAGAAAAGCTAACTTGTAAAGTAATTAAATTTAATATTTAATAATCTAATAGTTTAAACACTTCACTGAAAGACATTGGAAATGTGAAGTATGGATCCTAAATATTTTGCGAACTCTTATGTATATGCTTCAAATCCTGGGAAGGATACAAATACATATCCTCAAGGAGTGTAGAGTTCAGTAGGAGAGACAAGAAAAACTGGAGGGTGACTGAGCAGACACCATCTGTAGGTGTCAAATGAATGATCAAGCAGGTGGTAGTTTACAGATTTACAGAAGGGAGAAGCAGTATGATGTGTGGTGATTGTAGAAGGCTTAATGGATTAGGTGAAACTTGGTTTGTCTTTGAAATATGAGTAAGATTAAACAGATCATGAGAAGAGAACATTCTAAGAAGGGAGAATGGCATGGGTAAAGGTGTAGTGCCAGGCAAGAGGGATGGGTTCAGGGGGCAATGAGCAGAAAAGTCTAGAAATATCAGAAGACTTGAGGGGATAGGCACTGCAATAAAGTTGAATATTAAATTGTGACCAGGGGTTTGAAAGTCATTTTAAGACAGTTTTACCTTGTAAATTATAGCGTGGAGCTAATGGGGTAGATGGTAATAGAAAGAGAATTAACACACACACACACACACACACACACACACACACACACACACACAAAACCTGAAACGAAAATCCTTATAAAGAGGGGACACCAGTGGTCTGGGGGTGTCTCTGAATGCTTCCATTGCTTGGTAATAGAGTCTGAAAACAAAATTGATGTTAGAAACGTTTTATTATAAATAACACAACTTAATTCTGTCCCATGTCCTTTGCCAGTGCGGCAAAGTAAACATCAGTAAGTAATAATATACATTACATTTGTAGAAAACATACACAGAGCACTCTGTTTTCTGAAGTCTCTTGAGATCAGTAGGTAGCTAGGGTTACCTCAGTAACTCAGTCTCCGAGTGTGTGGTTTAATGATGTGCCGAATCTCATCACCCTGTCTGTAAGGAGCAGGGCTGGAACAGGATCTTTTTAAAATTCTGTGCTGTCTTTCTGATTTTTTTAAAATAACACAGGCATTTTAACTGTATGAATTTAACTGATTTGTTGCACGGAGGCATAGGGAGGATCCAAGCCAACGTCAGACTTATTCTCTGCCTTGCACATTGCCTGCTTTTTATTTCTGTCTTTTTCTTTAAGCATCAAAAGTCTGCATGAAATTATTATTATTATTATTATTATTATTATTATTATTAATCTATAATTTAAAGTC
Organism: Equus asinus; assembly: GCF_041296235.1. Lineage (NCBI taxonomy): Eukaryota > Metazoa > Chordata > Mammalia > Perissodactyla > Equidae > Equus > Equus asinus. The sequence goes on along the minus strand of NC_091796.1, from coordinate 39,953,381 downwards.
CTCCCCCACCCCCTGACCCCCAAAAGTTGTCAGTAGATGCAGGCTCCTTCCTGATAGGGCTGGGAGGAGGGGCATCTGTATAGAACCACTTTCAGCTATTTGCCAGCACTGAGTGCCTTGATTGTTCTGCCTTTGTCTGCTCTCAGTTGGGAGCTGTGGAAATCTAGCCAGGACTAAAACTTTCCCTGAAGAGCCCTTGGGGAACAAATAGAAACATTATATGATTAGCCACATTGTTTTCATTATTGAATAAATCTACATAAAAGGGTAGCAATTAACAGCTGTATCAGCCTGAATTTAGACACCTACCTCTCCTCTTCCCTCAATATTCCCACTTGAAGTGGTAACAATTAACTGTTGCTGGTTTTAATGTCAGCAACTGACAACACTAAATTGGGAATAGGCACTTCTCCTGGTTGATTGACATATAGCCCTCTGACACATTCTTATGTAGTTTTAAGGCAAATTCATGCCCTGGGGTTAGAGCCAAAGGGCTTGTCAGAACATTGACTTTAATAGCTGAAATATATAACTTAAATGCCATCTAAGACCTTAGCTTTGGCGGAACTTTAGAACCTGAGGAATTCTCCAAGGCAACGCAATTTATACTTAGTGGACAAGCTTAGATATTCGAAGATACTTTTCTAAGTTTCTAGATGTGTAATTTACTTTTTGATACAGTTATTTGCCATGGGTTTATTTTGCATACCTTTAGCGTAAATTAGTCCGTGAAAAACTAGATAATGATTTTTAAAATAATTCCACAATTGGTATTTTTTTAGCAAGTCTTCTAATTTTCTTTAGGTAGTCAATAATTGATTTCTGAATATATTATTTATGAGTTAAAGAAGGGAATAGGATGGACCCACTTCACCTTATTCAGAAGACATGACATTTCCAAGATTTTGTTAACTATCATGTATTAGAACCTATTTTAATAATTTCAAGAAGCTGGAAATTGAGATGGGGTTTGGGGGCTTGTTTTCCAGCTCAGTCATAGAGAAGACAAGATATAGTGAGGCTGTTGGTTATTCTTAGTTTTTTTTATGTGAAAAATAAAGGACTGCATATGTAATTTGTACATATACCAAAAGCTTGTTGACATGGCTGCAGAACCAAGTCACTGTCTGGACCATCAGGACTCTGTATGACCCTCTGTCCTACCTCCTTCCTCCCCTTCCCCACCATGCACACACAACAGATACGCTCTTATTTTAAAAAGTATTTATAAGAAAATTGTCTGCCTTTAAAATATGTGTTATAGTATCTTTATATTGTGGTCAGAAAGTGTCCTAATGTGTTTCCTAAATCCTTTCTCTTTAGTTTAATTTCATGTCTTTCTTAAATCAATCCTAGAAATTCAATTAAAACATTTTACATCAAACTTCTTCGATGTTCTTGTTTTTCTCTTCCCATCATTCTTCTCTTTCATGCTTGCTTGAGGGTCCCTTTCTCCTGTTTTTACCCTTTAGTGTTGATGTATCTCCAAATTCTGCCTACCTACCTCCTTTTTAGTCTCATTGTCCCCTTCCTTTGGCAGTCTCACCCACCCCAGTGGCAGTTCTCCCATAATGAGGACTCCAGCCTTGATCTTTTCCCTAAATTTCAGACTTATATTAACAGTTCTTATTGTTTATCTCTATGTACTATGGATATTTCAAATGAAGTTTATCCAGTTCTGTTAAACACTTATTGAATACCTTCCACAAAGGTGTCATGCATAGGGCACACAAAGAGGAATGTGGTAGAGTTCCTGTTTGGGATGAACTTATCTGTGTGTACCTGAACATGTGGTATCTGTGGAGAGTGTTAAATTCTGTCTTCTAAATATAGCTCACAGTCCACTCCTCTTTTCATTCACTATATTTTATCTGGTTCTGACCTCCAATTTCTTTTCCAAATCTTACTTACTGAACTGTATTTATCTTTCTAGAACAGATCTGATCTTACTGAATCATTCCTCTGCTTAAAAACTTTTGTGATTACCTTTAAAATCCAATAGGTCATGAAAGCTTGTTTCAATATTAGCAACACTTTTTTGTAAGTGGTATATGATTGTTTCCCCTAATATGTAGAATTTAGAATTTGTTCTCTCCATTATACATCACACCAGCCTTCCCATCTTGCAGCAATTTCTACAGCCTTAGATTTATTTTATATTATTTTAAAACACAACAAAGTATTTTTAGCAGTAGTTAATTAAATTTATCAACATTTTATCAACTTCTGTGTTCAACTTTATTTCTTGTATTATACTCCCCCTTATTTCTAAATTGCCTCCTTAGCAGCTTTTTTTTAAAAGTGAGAGTCTCTGGGTTCATAAACAGAGACTAAAATGTTTTTGTTTTACCCATCCCTTAAAAAAACTTTTTTGTTAAACTTTTGTATTTTGAGTTAATTATAGCCTCATATGAAATTATAAGAATTAAAAAAGAAAAGAGTGAGCAATGGCCACTACCTCTCCTGGTCATCCATACCCTCTCCCTAAATCCTTTCTATCCTCATAAATTTAATCTGAATACAGGCAAGATTGGGTGTTTAAAAGTGATCAAGAGCAGCCTTTAGAAAGGATGATTCCCAAAATATGCAGATTGCAATTAAAAAAGAGATCTTTTCACAAAGCTCAGCACATCTTTCATTAAAAGTAAAAAAAAGTGCAGAATCTTGGTGGGAGAAAACAAAGAGATCCCATGTTGCTCTCAGCTTTGGGTGCTAATTTAGTTAGTTATAAAAGTCTCAGCTGACAATTTTTTACCCTTAGTACTTTGGAAATATTTCTTCATTATGTTCTTGCCTCAGTAGTTGTGATACCTTGTCTGTGGTGAGTTTATTATTTTTTAAGAGGTAATATGCTTTTAGTATCTGAGAGGTATTACATGTTCTCTTTAATCTTGAAGTTCTGTAGTTTTAGTACTGTGTCTTAAATTTTTGTGGGTGGATTTGTCTTTATTCTGCTTGGTACCTTGAGTATGCTTTTTTTTTCCTTTTTTGAGTGTACTACTTGTTGCCTTTTTTATGCTTTAAAATTTTAATCATGTTGTGATATAGAATTTACTTATTGTATTGTATTCCCAACAGGCCATGAATTCTTTGAAATCTAAGAGTTTCCTTAGTGTCTAGCAGATTTACCATATCTAGCTTATGGGTTGGAAATGATTTAAGAAGAATGTCGAAAGGGCTCCCATAATACAGAACAGGATACAGCAATGAATGTGTTGGCTTTATCAGTCAGAAAGATGGGTTACAAGTGACAGAAAACAATTCCTACCACCAAGTAGAAAAGGAGTTTTTTGGAAGCCATAAAGTAGTTCATATAATTATCAGGAAGGATCCGAAAACCCAGGCTGGAAAAGTAGGCAGGGATCAATAGAGGCTGGGCAGCAAAAACACACAGACAAAGTCATGCTTCAAAAATAGTCTAGTTGGGATATTGCTGTGGGCATCACCACCACTACTAATGGTCACCACTGAGACTTAGTGCTGACATGAGACACTACAAATTCTCCCAGTGTATCATACAAATGTATCATAACCTGCTTTGCCTTTGCATCTCATGCTCAAATTCAAATTCACGGGCAGATGGATCTCATTGTCAGACTCTAGTTCCCATAACTGTACCTTAGCTGCTAGAGTCTGATGAGAAGCTGTGTATGGTCTCTTCAATACTGTAATGGAAACATCTCCATTTGTACTTTCATAGCAACATAATAAAGTCAACAAGATTAAAACTGACTGCCTCATCTCTTTCCCACCTCCTGCTCCCAGCAAGCCTACTCCCCCTTTCTTTCATCTCTCAGTGAAAGCTACCACCATCTTCACAGTTGTTCAACTGGAAACTTTCTTGTCATCATTAATGCCTTTTTGTATTTTTTTCCCCTTTTATCCAGGAATCACTGAGTTCTGCCAGTTTTATCTCCTTTTATTTAAATCTTCAAATCCTTTTCTTTGCATGCTACACTTACATCCATTTCCACTGTAATTTACCTTGACACAGACAGTATATGGGTTAGGGAAAGAATATAGATTAATGATGGGCCTAAAAGTCTGGCAGATTTGTGTTTGAGTATCAAATCTGCCACTTACATGTGTTTGACCTTGGGCAAATTATTTAACGTCTCTGAATTTCAGTTCCATTGTCTATTAAAAGGGAATAATAACATCGAAGAGTGGTTGGAATATTTAAATAAGATGATGCGTATAATGTACTTAGTGCAGTGTCTGACGTTACAAGATGCCAGTTAATGTTAGTATCTGGTTGTTTCTATCTTCTCATTAAGTTGCTGCAGCAACCTTATAACTGGTTTCACCTACTCTAGACTTGCTTCCACTCAGAATCACTGTCCTTTATTAGATGCATAACCAGTTCTTTAAAGATAACACTGGTTCGTGGTACCCCCTTGGGTCTGACTCAGTTCCTGTAGAAAACAGATGGCATTATCTTAAAGGGGTGATTAAAGAAAGTTAGGGCACAGTCAAAGAAAAGAACAAGGGATAGTGAGGTAAATCAGGAGTATCACCAGCAGGAAGTTGTTAGTACCCTTAGACTTGAAGGGCCAAGAAGAGCAGGGAGTGGTTACTGTAGTGCTGTGGGCTATGATTGTAGGAGAAGGGTGCCTGGCAGGAACTGGCTCTAGATAGTGGAATGTAGCCACTGCTAGCCCTCAGCCCTGCAAGGGGGGACATGGACATCAGTACTCTGATTCCTCTCTCCTTCCACTCATTGATCTCCAGTTGGTGATTTCTATTGGCTGACCCCATCCAGAAGCCAGAGGAGATGGGATCTCCGTTGAGGAAATTTGTAGATATCAATGTACTGGGTCACAGATCTGGGTGGAGAAGGGTAGAGACTGAATCTGGAGCTGCTAATGGGGAATATCGAAAATACTTTTTCGAAAAACTTTTTAATAGCTTCCCATTATTTTAAGAAATTGTTCTACTTGTCGCAGAATACTTCAGGTTTGTCTTTTGCATACTTCACCAGTTTCGTTGCTTGATTCTCTTTGCATTGGCCTTCTAAACTCCAGTCATATAGAAGTACTGTTAGATCTTTGAATTTATCATGCTGTCCCATATTTTGCCTTGACTTTGTACATGTTGTTCCTTCTCTTTGTAAAATTCTCCCTCCTCACCCACTCCCTTCTTTTTATCTGGTAGATTCCTACACTTCAGATTTCAGCTTCCTCTGAGAAGTTGTGTGTGTTCCCAAAGCACTTTCTAATTGTGACAATATATTGTAATTGATTGTTTACTTTTCTTGTTTATTATTGTTTCCTGAGTGCCTAATGCACTACCCTATGGTAAGTTGGTGCTGATTATAGTTGAACAAACTGGGTGAATCAAAGAAGATTTTTCAGGGGAGCTGTTAAGGTTGAGTCTTTAAAAGTTTTCAACAGATCTGTAGAACTATAAAACTTATGTCTTGATTTTTTTCTGTGTCATTGCTGAAATGTCACTGTATAATCTAGAGAAGGGGTCATATTTCCCAAGAATCAGTTGGACAACTGATGGATTTTGAAAGTCTGTGTCTACTTTTAGCCCACTGGCACCTTTTATTTCTTTGGGATAATAATTTGATCGTCATCATGCTTAATGGCACTAGAAAATATTCAGTTCCTGCCATTAATATGTTAGGTGCCATGTGAATGAAATAAGATATGGACCTTGACCTTCGGGAAATTAACTTAAAAAAAAAAACAAACCTTAGGGCCCAAGAGATACTTCTCTGTAAATTTAAAGTTATGTAGTATAGTAGAAATTCAATAACATAAATCTTCCATGTTTAATTTTAATAAAGTACAGTGATGATCTATAAAGGCTTGCTATGACTGCCAAAACATGAGAAGAATTACCTAGTACATTAATTACAACACAGATTGGAATTGTGTGGAAAGTAAATAATCTCCTTTACACATGTAAATGAAATATTTATAGGCTTGGTGTCATACCCTCCTTTTGAGAGTGTAGGTATCTGATATAATGATGTAATAATCTTGGTACATCAGTTATAAAATATTACTATTACTACAGTAACGCTAATAATAATGGTTAATAAGAGCTATTACTTATTGGGTAGTTATATGCCTGACATTGCACTAACTTGTTATATGCATTTTAATGTTTAATCCTAAGAGCAAACCTAGGAGGTGCATTGTAATATTATTCACATTTTTTAAATGAAGAAATTGAGATTTAGTATCTGTTAGTTGAGTTCCTCTCAGTTGCAAGTGAAGTAAATTTAACTCAAACTAGTTTATCCAAAAAGGCTCACATCACTGAGAAATTACAACTTCAATTGTAAGTGTATATAGAGATTTAGAGAATGTCATCAAGGTATTTGCATTCTGTCCATCTTTTGTCTTTGTCTTTTCTTGGCTTCCTACTGTGGGCAGGATTCCACCCGAGTCTTGGGCAAAGTAAGATTGTCACTAGCACCGCAGACGTGTATCCCCCAAGCTTAGCACACCAGCATAAAAAGAATCAATCCCTCAGGCTGGCCCCATGGCATAGTGGTTAGGTTCATGAGCTCTGCTTTGCTGGCCCAGCGTTTGTGGGTTCAGATCTCGGGTGCGGACTTGTGTACCGCTCATCAAGCCATGCTGAGGTGGCACCCTACATGCAAAATAAAGGAACATTGGCACAGATATTGGCTCAGCGACAGTCTTCCTCAAGCAAAATAAGGAGGATTGGTAACAGATCTTAGCTCAGGGCCAGTCTTCCTCACCAAAACAAACAAACAAAAAAACCGAAAAAACGCAACCAACCAAACAAAAAGAATCAATCTCTCTATTATTATTATTGTTATTGTTATTATTTTAAAATGCCAGTCCCAGAGAAGTCTTCACTTTGTCCAACTTGGCTGATATACCCATCCCTCACCAACAGAAATGGCCAAGATCAGGTAACATGATTGATTGTCACATAAGGATCACATGAAGTAGAGGATAATTACACAAAAGCACCAATAAAAGGCAGATGACAAGTATATTGGGAAAACAAATTATAAATGCCATTGCCTTCACTCCAGGGAGGGTGAATTACTTTGCTGAGCTAGTAAGTAGTGGAACAGTGATTCAAATCCATGGTTGCCCAACTTTAGGGCTCTAGACCTTAAGTATGTTAGTGTAGACATTTTCTCATTTATTCTTTCTGGGATTATTTTTATGATATTCATTTTATACTTAATGTTAAAGCCAAGGCAGTCATTGCAAAGATTCTAAGGATTTCTTTGGTTTGTTTCCTCTGAAAATTACTTTCTTAATTTAGAGGCTAGAAGTTACAAGGGGTGGTTTCTGTTCTGTTTTTTTCAGAGACCAGTTTCTTTAGAGTTATATGTGAATAATCCATATATAGTATTTATAACACAGTTTAACACAATTTAGGATCTGAATTCACAAAATATATAATTCTAGATAAAGCTTCGAGGCACTTTCTGGATACAAGTAAATATTTTTATTCACTGTCTAAATGCCGCGTTTTCTTCCTCAGACTTGATCATGATCCTTAGAGGATGTTAGTTTAGCAAAAGAGAGCAAACTTTTCTTCTCCATCATGTAGATGCTCACTCATTTCTCTGAATATTGAGGTAGGATCAGCGTAAGATAATGACTCCTTGTTTCATGCAGATTCTGTGGATGTCACAATCCTGTGGCTGTCACTTCTCGTCTGTTCATCTAAGGGCATTTCTCTTCTCCTAGAACTTAAATGAAACCAAGATAGTACTTTAGAAAATTTCTTCTCCTTCTCCCTCTGTTATTTTTTCCAGCATTATGGAAATTTAACCATACCTCTTCAGCTTGGATGAAGGTGGATGGTTGCTGAGAGTTGATGTTTATTCTTGTATAAAGAGAAGAACACATTTAATCGACCAAGATCTTTAATGAGGAAATGAGAAAAATAAAGACGTTTAAACGTAAACAAAAATGTTATCTCCTATTCTCATCCTTTCTCCAATTTTTATACATCTTTCTTGTCACTTTTTAGCTAATACTGTCTTCACAAATCAAGTTCCAGTGACTAAACAGAAGTAGAAGGACTATCAGCAGGAAAAAAATCAATAAGCAAATGCAGATACTGCATTTCCTTTTAATCTTCTAATGACTCTGCTTTTTTTTTTTTTCTTTTTGTAGAAGTCACTATTTACTGAGCTCAGCTTCAGGGTAGTAAATGCAAGATTCATGAAAGTTAAACATTTTCTCATTTGTTAAAAGCTGCAGTGGAGAATGAGGCCTTTCTTATTTGGTCCAGTCTTCCCACTTCATCTTTTCATGAAACTTTCTCTCTTAGTCTATTGGTACAAGGTGAGAGTAGGAGGCAACTTTAGGGAAAGAAACAACTTCAAGTACATTAAAGGTGTCATCAGAAAAATGAATGGTGACGAAACAAACAGTAGGACTTTAATATAATGTAGTGTTTTGTTATAATTTTTTTCTGTGTATTTGTGCATTTATCTTTGTGTTGGGTAGAGTCCGCAGAGAAATAAAATGGTCTTCTACTAAGTTATTTAAAGAAAATCTTTCTCTGTCTTTAATGAATGGTTGACTGGATATTTCCTTAGAGTCAGTCGTTTGGTGCATAATTCTTTCATATTTCCTTCTTGGGGACATGTGGTGGGGTGGTACTTCTTTCCCCCTTGAAGTTAGGCATTTCATATGAGTTGCTTTGTTTCCTCTGGCCTGAAAGTTTTAAGAGCCAGTGTTTGATTCTCCTTATTTCTTTCTGGGCTGTGTTGATCGCAGAAGCTTATGACAAGATGGAATTTCAGCCAGCCTGGTTCTTGGTGGGACATATAGATTTGAGCGAGAAATAAGCAATTGTTTTAATCCACTGAGATTTCGAGGTTGGTTTTTGCTGTTCTGTATCCCTGCCTATCCTGACAGATACAGTCCTTATAGCAAAACAGGTGTTTTCATTCCAGGCCGCCTTTCACCTTTGTTTGTGAGAAACTAATTGCATAATTATATGCTTAAGAGGTAAGAAAGGCAAAAGAGGTTAAGTCTCTTTTTTTCTTCTTCATTACATTAAATTGCTTGTAAAATTGTCCTCTCCAGTATTTATGCTTTGATATTTTTAAACCAGTAAACAATAGAGAATTTTCATTACAAGGAAAATTCTTTTACATTCTATCTTAAGATAATTCTGTTTATATTTTGCCATATAAAATAATTGCTTTTCTTTCCATCTGTCTACTGAGGAGGAAAGTTTTCTAACGAGAAAGAGTGGAACAATTATTGTTAAGAGGGAGTTGAATTCCAAGATAGTTAAAGAGATAGAAAAAGGGCACCTGGACATTTTGAATGAGTTCAAGTTCCCAAGTCCAGACAAATTGTGTTTCATTGAAAAGGCATGGCCAGATTTCCACACCATTGAGAAGAGGAAAGCAGACACTGTAATAACACCTCTTTCTTTCTTTCTCTCTCTCTCTTTTTGGCCTTGAGGAGTGCTGGTAGAGAGGCGCACCCCTGCTAAGGGATTACGTTTCCCAGTCTGTCTCAGAGATTCCTGTCTACATTTCCCTTCCATGGAGGGCTCAGTCGCCCTCGGGCTGTTTCCCACCAGTTTCCACTCTTCTCTAGATACAGCATACAGAACTCCTGACAGCTGACAGACTCCCCATTGAGCCCTACTCCTTCATGTAGGAAAAGGGAAAAAAAGTGAAGAAAACTTGTCTTGAAAGCCTGTAGACTTTCATACCACAAGGAATGTGTTGACCATATGCATCTTAAACCAGATGAACAATGTTTGTCCAGCCCTTCAACTCCCCAGTATGCAGCCATACATATCTGTTCTATGTTGTAAAGTAAAAACTCAAAACCAGATTTCCTAGAATTTTCTACTAATCTTTCGCTGAAATGGGGATAGACAATCCCTTACATGTTACATTATCCCTTACACGTTAAATTATATTCTTCATTATGGCATAGTTTATATGCAGGAGACATTGATTTTCACAGTGAATTCCTTCAAAATTTTTTGGCCTTTATATGGGGGTGTAGCTACTTAGTTATAATTCTTATAGGAAAGTTCACCAGTGAATTGCTAGAGTCACAAGACAGACTTTCATCATTCTGTTTCAGTTCCCAATAATATGGAGATGATGTGTTTAAGTTTATGTTTCCTTTGCAGCAGGAATTTCCTACAGAATATCCCAATGTTTGTTCCCCTGTATGTTCTCTATACCTGACGGCAGGCGTACTTGTTTCTTAAAACCTGAATGTCAAGGTACTTAACAGAACTTTCAAAGCTTTCTCTACAGATAGCTTCCACGGAGAGGATCTGATTCCTTGTGGGCCTCGTGCCTACTGCCTGTAGTTGAGTGAACCTGAGAAAAACATCTGGCCTAATTTATCTTCAGGCGTAATTTAATAACGCTGAATGGTGACCTCTGGGAAAAATCTGAGTAAGACTTTATGTAAGTGCTAATTTAGAGCTGGTTAATAGGTAACTCTTATGTGTATCTCTTTCAAAGAGAGAGATATTTTGATCACATCAGAGTTAATCTTTTTTCTTCAGTCTGACATCTAAACATGACATTATAGTATAATGAGCTCTCAGCCTGGTTGTATGCAGAACTCAACTGGTAAAATCCGGATTGAGGAAGGCTAGAAAGCAAGAGGGACTATCTGATTTCATAAAGAATCTTTTGTGGGCAAAAATAAGCTTTAGTATTCGATTGCCTCCTTAAAGAGACTCAGCCCATGTTTCATATCAATAAATATTGGCTGATTGAAACCAGTTCTGTTTGCTTTGTGCCCTGATAAATATGGCCTTCATTCTTCTAGCACATAGTTTAAGAAACAGGATGGAAAAGGAGGTAGATGGAGAGGGTTGGAAAACTTGGCTAATATTGAGTTGGATAGTAAATAAAGTAGAATATAAAGTATCTATTTAGCATAAATTTTGATGCAGATACTTTATATCATAATTACTTGAGTATAGTAAATCTGATGGGAGATCTTTGATTTGGTTTTTAGTATAAACAGTTATGGTAGAGTTTTATCCATGACTCCAATTGAAAACAGGGAAGCACGTATCACATAAGCCTTTTGGCCTGTAGAAGGCCTCTAGGTCATAATGCAAAAATCTTAGAACACCTGCTTCATATTTTTAAAATGTTGGCCCTCTTTTTGAAGCCTGGGATTCAGAGATTCTTTCAGCTATTACTCATCTAAGTTGAGTTCTAGGTAGACCTCTTACTGCTAGAATTATTTATAGCTTTGCCTGGTCAGTTCCTAATTTTATACAGTTGTTTAATTTTTTAACTATTGTCTCTGAATGGATCAAAGTGCATATTTGATAAAGGGCTAATAGTCTGCATTCACAAATTTTATTACATTGAAAATTTAGGTTGCCAATGATGAAGTAAGTTTTAGCAATAGCTGCTCTTCTGTTCATCCTCTAAAGGAATCAAAAATTAACATCAGACTCAGAAACATCATATATTTTGTACTTTAAAAAATATTCTATGAAAGGAACCAATTAAAGTCTTAATAGTATAACAAACACATTGCTCATTAGCATTTGGTCATGAGCAATGACTAAAACCCAACTCTAACCAATATGGTTAGAAGGAGAATTTGTTGGAAGACTTGTATAAACATAAACCAGTATAGGAGAATAAAGGTCCTCATTAACACCTGGAAAGAAGGAATGACTGTGTCCAGGACTCTCTTGTCTCTGTTTTTCTCTGTACAGAAGCCTTCTTTTCTGAGCCTGGCTTCTTCCACATGGCTAGGAACATGGCTTTCAGCAAATCTCAGCATCTCGTCCGTCACCTGGGGTTATTACCAGAAAGCAACTGAGATTTGTTTTCTTTAGTTTTAGGCTAATATATCTGGGGAAGATCAATGATTGGCCCTCCTTGTGTACTTCCCCTCCCACCCCCATCCTATCACCCCATCATTAGCAGGTAACTCTTCAGTATCTACAGGAATATGACAACTGCCATTAAATCAAAGTGGGAAAGGGCATTTTTCAGAAAAGAATAAGGAGTTGTGCACAGAAAACAATAAATTGTGTACATCAGTCCTTGTCATTTATTCATCTCGTTTTCCTTCATTAAGCAAGTTTTTATTAAGCACCTACCATATGCCAGTTACTGGAAATAAAGCAGTGACCAAAAAGAAAAAAAAAATACCGTGATAATTTTCACTACTTCCATAGAATCTGAATTATAATACCACCGCTGGAAATAGGGTAGGCAAGGGTCATTTCTAGGTAGACTAGCATTTTGAATGAATATGAAAGAAGACAAATGGTTTAGTCTCCTTCCTTTTATTTGAAATCCATTTCTAAGTCAATTAGATGTTTGCCACCCTCCCTCCCCAGTTGTGGTAAACCAGAGGACAAGTGTCTCCAGAGATGGTGATGACTTGTTTTATTGTATTTCGTTTTGGTGTATGTGTGTACTTGGTAAATATTTGTTGAATCAATGAGTTATTGAGGAGATAATGCTGTTGTCTAACTATAGTTAGGAGAAAAGGGTTACTATTAACTGTGGCAAAGCAAACATCATTGTCTTTGTCATTCTTCAACATTCAAGTGGTCAGAATCAAATAATTCCATATAACAAAGTCATTTTCTACACTTATCTCAAGATATATTTTGCAACTAATTCCTTCTGGCAGCTCCATCTGGATGCTGTGTCATTTCAGACTAGTCTGTGAGAATAACACTGAAGAATTTTCCTGACTCAGGTTGAATGATGAGTCATGTTCGTTTTCAGAAAAATTTAGTACACCTGTATTTTATTTTTTCCGCTATGCCTTACAGTATAAGGCATATAACTGTTTCTGTTGTTTGAATACTCATTTTTCTTTTGGAACAAATTTTTAAATTAGTTATTAAATAATATGTAATTTATATAATATATACATAAATTATACCATATAGAGATTGTGTTCATGTACAATTTAAAGATTATGAAGATATTTTGCACTGCTAAATACAAAAATATAAAAAAAGGTATCAAATTTCCTCCTTCAGCTTTTGCTTTCTACTACTCTCCAGGGTAACAGTTGTTAACTGTTTAAATGTTTTTATGTGATATGAATGTGTATGTGGGGGTTTGTGTGTGTGTATATGTGTACACCACATACACTTGAATATCTCTCTATACATATTGTTCTTCAACTTGCTTACTTTTACTCATTACTTCCTCAGGGACATCCTTCCATGTCAGTACATATTCTCTTTGTAATGGCAGTACCTTATTTTAAGGGGTGTATTTGCCTTCATTTATTTAACCATCTCCCTGTTAGACTATGTCTTTTTAACAAGAAAATTTGAATAATGCTTTGTTGAATATGCAGGATGGGCTGTGAATTTCTGTAAGAAAAATACCTAAAGATGGACCAGGTTCAGCAAATGGGACCCCCCTACCTTTTACATTTTAGTACTTCTGTTAAATTACCCTCCAAGTAAGTTTGCACCATTTGCTACAAGGTAGTATATTGTGAGGGTGGAAGACTTGGAGTCCACATCCATGAGTTTGAATCCTGGCTCTGATTCTCACTTGGGAATAGTCTGGTATAAGTGAATTAATATATCTGTGTCTCAGTTTTCTTGTCTACAAAAAAATAATACCTACCTTAATAGGTGATTTTGAGAATTAAATATGTTAACATAAGTCAAGTTCTTATAAAAGTGCCTAGCCTATTCCTATTGCAAAATGCTGTCTAGCATTATGTAAGTACTACCTGCTGTTATTAACACAAGCACCTTGTAAGGATTCCCAAGATATGGAAATTTGGAGTCTCAAACGATTGCTGCTTTTGAAAGTTATTCTGAGGAGAATGCTGGCTTTGACTGCAGATTTCTATGTAGATAGGTGTTTTGTCTCCCATATGTGGACAAAAATACATGTTAACCTCCTTAATTGTCATAATATTGTATTAATTCTGCCATCTGCAGGTCTAGTTTTCAGTGACTTTATCTATCTATAGTAGTAAAATATAAATATAAACTCCAAGTTTTTAGAGTAGCTAATCTTAATTCAATCAAGTTTGAGCTTGGGAAGACTATCTACTTGGATTATTTCATCTAATTATTCTCAATTATATTTTTATGTTATATTTAGATTTTTATGAGCGATTCTACAGCAAAATTTATACATGTTCTGTGCTTGCTGTTTCTGGAACTCTCATTGAAGATCTTATCCATTACCACCCAGTTCCTATATATGAATTCCCATATGAGACAATTCTATTAATTTAGAAGTAGGAAAACCTTTATCTGCTCTGACAAACTAATGTTTCTTTCATTCAGTTAATGAGAATTAACTGACTACCGGACAGCCGTTGTGGCTCTACATTTTAGCTGCCACGAAATTAGTACAGTGTTCTAGATCAGAGTCGCAGCGTCTTTATCGTTGGGCATGATTTCTCATTTTTGAAAGAATTCATTGTATTTTCTCCTTTAAATTACTGCAGAATTTTTTTTTTAAGATTTTATTTTTTTCCTTTTTCTCCCCAAAGCCCCCTGGTACATAGTTGTATATTCTTCGTTGTGGGTCCTTCTGGTTGTGGCATGTGGGACGCTGCCTCAGCGTGGTTTGATGAGTAGTGCCATGTCCGCACCCAGGATTCGAACCAAGGAAACACTGGGCCGCCTGCAGCGGAGCTCGAGAACTTAACCACTTGGCCACGGGGCCAGCCCCGACTGCAGAATTGTTTTAAGAAGGTGTGATAAGGAAAATAACATAGACGTTATATCCACTGTGTTTTAGGTAGGATAGGAAATGATGAAACATGAGCTCCAGGACGATACACTGAAAGAGTCTGCACATACGATCAGGAGTGCTGCTGCTGATCGTGGGGAAAATCATGGAGAGCAGAGAGTGATTGTCGTGGAATTGAACCACCTGGGTTCAAATCTCGGCTCCACCACTTTGTAGCTGTGTGACTTTGGGAGAGTTAAATTAACTCCTCTGTTACCTCATCTGTTATCTATAAGATGAGGGCTATAATAGTCCCTATAAAATAAAATGGTTGTGATGAGGATTAAGTGAGCATGTATGCATCATGTTAGAATAATGCTTGATGCAGAGTAACTTCTGTGTAAATATTTGCTATTGTTATGATTATAAAAAGAAGGAAAAAGAAAATTTTTGAAACCACTGACCATTGAGCTTTATTTCAACTCTCAGTGAAATTCTAGAATGTATTATTAAACAAATGACCGTGAGCACTTAGAAATGGAAGTAGTGATTCCTGGAAGGCATTATGGATTCTCTAAGTTAATTCATGTCGAACTAAATTAATTTATTTTTGATAGGATTATTAGGCTAATACATCAGGAGGATTCCTCTGTTGGAGCCAAATTTCAGCCGGTCATCTGACATAGTCTATTGTGAAACTCTTAAACGTGATGGACAAATGTGAACGGGGTGATAGTATAATTAAATGAATTTGTAGCAGATTGAATGTCTATAGACAAAGTATATTGATTGGCTAATCAGTATCACTCTGAAAGGAGATGCCAGGGGCAGCCACAACTGTTTGTTGCTTTGTTTTCCATTGTTCAGCTTTGTCATGAATAACTGGGAGGAATACATCAAAGTCATGCTTGTCAAATGTGTGAATATCACAAAATAAAAAGGGAAACTGAACAGTTGGACAAGAGAATAATGATTCCAAAAGGACTTTATATGCTTGACCAACAACATGCAACTCAAAAGATGAAACTTAGATAAGTATTTCTCAAATTTGTGGATGCCGCAAAGTTTAGCTGTTAACCCTGCATAATCAGATATTTGGGAATAATAAGATTTTGGAGGCTGCAAAAATATATTGAAACAAACACTAGTGCATTAAGCAAAGACACATTTGTGTTTCACAAGTTTGGGAAATACACTACAGAATTATGCATGTGATTTCAGAAGCAAATGTTCAGAGAAAGACCTGGAAGTTTTAGTTGATTGACAATATGAGGACTGCTAAAAAGAGAAGGTGTCATATTACATTGTATTAAAGTAATTATAGGAGTTAGATAAAAGGGAAGTAATAGTTTCACTATATTACATTTTGATCAAACTATATTTAGAATATTTATCAATGATATTTAGCTAACATTTCAATTAGTATAGTTCTTAAAGATGTGCTGTATTTTAAAAGAGACATTGGCAAACTCAAGAATATTCAAAGAAAGGTGGTTTGGAAGGTAGAGTCTGTAAGCTATTTTATGTGAGGATTGTTGGAAGAAACTGAGGATTCGTTAACCTGGAAATAAAGGGAGACTGGGCCTCAAGTTGTTTTTTCTATCAGGTGGCAATATATCACATGAATAACTTACTGGACCCCATTTAGTAAATTCATATAAAACAATTCCCTTATTTAAGCTTATGTGTTAGGAATGTGCTTGTAATTTCTTACTAAATAATTCTCACATTCAAAGGCAAAAACAGGTAGTAGAAGAAGTGATGGGAAGCAGAACTTTTACTTGATGCACAGAAAAAAACTTTCTAATAATTAGTAGGTTCTGAATAAATTGACTACAAATTTCTATAATAGAAGGATTTCTTTCTTTCCTTTTGGTGAGGAAGATTGGCTCTGAGCCAACACCTGTTGCGAATCTCCTCTTTTTGCTTGAGGAAAATTGTCCCTGAACTAACATCTATGCCGATCTTACTCTATTTTGTATGTGGGATGCCACCACAGCAGTGGTGTAGGTCTGCACTCGGGATCTGAACCTGTGAATCCCAGGCTCCTGAAGTGGAGTGCACCGAACTTAACCACTACAGCACCAGGCTGGCCCTGGGATTTCTTTTTCATTAAAGAGGTGTTTCACTTTTTGAAACAGGTTTCAGATATATCATCATTTAAATAATTATTAATATTTTTCTTTAACGTTTTTTAGAAATTGTAGAAATTTTGGGTGTCTCTTGCTGTCTTCTTTCTGTGTAAAAAGAGAATGTCAGCTGTTTTAAAAGATTAGAAACTGACTGAGGTAGAGAAAAGTTGCCAAAATCCTACAGTAAATGAGAATTTACCTCTCAATTGTGTAGAATTTCACTGGCGCATTCAGGTAATGATCACTCTCTGAACTATTCGAGGCCTCAGAGAGCCATTTCTCTACTCTCAGCTGTGCTCAGGTGTTATGAAGCTGAGCAACTAAAATAGTTTTGCTGTAAGACAGAATTTCCTTCTGATGGATATTCTGTGATACTGTATATCATAGCTTCTTGAAAGTTTGTCTTTAATTATGTATTGTTGGAAGTAAGTTGTTACTGCTGCTATTCTCTATTTTTACTTGATTTGTAACACAAGTATCACAGAATAATTTGTCCCTGTAGTGTGCTATTCTTCCTAGGTAACAGGAGCAGTATCTAAAAGAGTGCTATAATGTGTAATCCCTCTTGTTAAATACAGGGAGAAAGGCTGTTGGGTCATGAAACTCCACAAAGCTTGGTGCGGGTTTACCTGTGAACCTATGGTGGAATAAGTTTGGCAGTGTCCGGCGATGAGAGATGGCAACATGTCACTAACCTGAGTTATAGAAACTCTGGTGCAGTTTATGCAGGAAATCTCAAAGAGAGACTGCATCTAATGTCCATCATTTTTTTATAGCTTTCTTCTTTGTATTGAAAAGATTCATGTTTCCAGGCTGTGCTCATGTTGGGGCTTCCCCCGCCCCATCAGTGGTATTAGCTAATGTTTAATAACATACTGCTGCGGGCAGTCATTTGGCACGTTGGAATCGTAAGTGCTTTACATTCATTATCTCATTGAGCCCTCACAGAATTTTTATAAGTGAGGAAATGAAGAAACTGAGATTCAGGGAGCTTAACTATCCTGTCTAAGATCAGATAGCTACTGAGCAGGGGTTCCTGGGTCATCTGACTCCAAAGCTCATAACCCTCGTTATTATTCTATAAAAATTCCTAATAGAGCGCGGCTCAAAACATCTCCCAGAATCAACTTGGTCTTTATCGAAGCCTACTTAGGAAATGCTACAATCTGGGAATACAGACGTGAATGAGGACCAAGGCCCTCGATCTCAAGAAGCTTGCGGTGTAGCTGGAGGAATATAATTAAACAGATAATGCGAATTAGTGACAGTTTTGACTGGGGCCATCAAGGGAAAGTACAGTTTACACCTTTTTCTGAGAGTTCAGGGAAATATCTGATTGTTCTTAAGTGTGAAATTGCTGAAGTGGGGATTATGAGGTGGATATTGTGTATAATATGTTGACTGTAGGCACTCTGTTTCTGTAAAACTCCTGTGCGTGAGGAGAAGCAGTTTAATTTAGTGGAACGAGCCAACTTCAGTGTCTGATGCTCTAGGACCCATCACTTACCAGCTCCCAGCTTCGAGAGCACTTGATCTTTTTGGAGGCTGCTTTTTTCCTAGGTGAAGTAGGCCTGATTCTCAAGGCTGTTATAAGAGAATTTCTGTCTCTTTTAAGTCATAATTTCACAAAGACTACTACAGCATATAATTTCCCGTAAAACGCATGCAAGTAGAAGAGAAAAATTGTAAGTATCCTCTTTAAAGCCTTAGCTAGTAAGCACATATGTTAGGAGCAGAGAACA
Source organism: Equus asinus (assembly GCF_041296235.1). Classification (NCBI taxonomy): domain Eukaryota; kingdom Metazoa; phylum Chordata; class Mammalia; order Perissodactyla; family Equidae; genus Equus; species Equus asinus. Next base: position 39,934,854 of record NC_091796.1, on the reverse strand, counting down.
ACCTAATTGAGCTGCAGATATTGGGCAGCTGGTGAGGTGCTGTCACTTTTTATGCGATTTATTTCCTCCTCTGACAACTACGGGTGTTCCAAATTCGTGTTTCTTCAAGATGACATGAACCTTTGAGGTTTCTCAAGAATAGTGGAAATAGGGAATGTTAAATATATGAGTTCTGGAGTCTATTGTAATATATGTAAAGCCCCTGGAGACTTAGCACAAAGGAGTGGTCTAATGAGTAGTAGCGGCTCTGTTATATTTAAACACTGTCATCGTCAGTATCATCTTGTATACGAGTCCTGTCCTTCCACTTGGTTGTTTTCATGACCTGGGACCGATTACTTCAATTTTGTGCATCTCAGAGAAAGTTAATCCTGCCTCCTCTATGCATATCACTGAGTAGTTGTAAGGGTCAAATAAAATAATATATGTTGTGTGGAAGCAAATGAAATAATCTGTGTTGTGTAATTGTAATTGTAGAGAGCTATATAGTGGTTTATTGCTGTAATCCCCAAAACATCTGTCTAAGACATGAGACCTTAAACAGCTAAACATTTTAATGAACTGCCAGTATGGATTGAGGGAAGACACATTAATGATAGAAAACGGGAGACAGCCTGGTGTTTGATACTCGTTTAGAATTCCACAAATCTAAACATATATCATTGATGTGATATTAAGTTGTGGAAATCTTTTTATTTTGCAATCAAATAAGCAAGCTCAGAAAATTTTATTTCGGGCCTGAAGGACCAAAATTTTAACCATTTGATGAACAGTGGTCTAACGTGTTTATCTGGGATACTTGAATTGACTTTTCTGTTTGAGAGACACCCAGGGAATCTTGAGTAAGCCCTAAAATCTTTGAAACATTTCATTTATTAGATTAAAATGTTTGAACCTAAAACAGAAAAATACGTTCTTAGCATGGCCTGTGCCCTCGATGATTTGGTAAACCATCTCTCTCCTCTTAACTATCTCACTATCCTTTTTTTCAGGTTTTTTCCTCTCCCTCCTACTGGGACATGTAGAAGTCTAGGGGAGGAGGTTTCTGGGCTAAGTTTGTCTTGCCTCAAAGCTGCATGAATCCAGGCGTCTTTGAGATAGACTCTGATGTAGTCAGTCATATAAGTACAGATGAAATCCAGTGGTGTCTCTGCCCATTCCACACATCTGTTCGTGTCCTCTTATGCATTGCTAGGAAGGTAACTCGTTGTCTATGTGCTCTGCATCCCTAGCCATGGAAACTCCCCTTTTTGGAGAGCAGTGCTGAATTTGAAACCTCCTGGGGAGTACCAGTGCAGAACAAAGAAGATCGTTGAGAACTCAGAGGACTTTCGTGCTCAGAGAGTGAGAGAGGAGTCACAAATAGAGCTGTAGTACAGGGGAACAATTTGTTTTACAAAGAAAGAAAGGACATTTTATGTAAAGATTGAGCACTGTGACAGACTCTGATTTGTATAGAAGAGACAGTGATAGCTGGCCAGTGGTTTCTAATTACAGTCGCTGTTGGCAGTGCTAGCTTTAATAATTCCAACTACGGACATTCTTAGGGAAACTCACCCATTTTAGGGGCTCGGTTTTGAGGAAATAAATTATAGAGCAGCTCAGTTTTCAGCAAAAATTTTTTTTGAAAGGGGCTAGAAAAGATCAGTTTTAATCCAAAGTAAATAATGTGGGAAAGAGAAAACATAGAGCTATTGAAAAGGAGACACAATTCACATTATTTGTAGAAAATATGATTCTGTACTTCTATACTATGAGAACTATTAAGAATTCAACTAGCTGTTCATATAGATAATAATTATCACAATTCAATGGCTTTTATATGTATTAGCAATAAAATGTGAGAATATTATATGAAAAAGTATATTCATAGTTGTAACCAAAAATATAAAATAATAAAAAGCTTATTACAATTTATAAAATAAAACTTAAACACATGGAACAATATGTGTAAATTTCTTAAAAATTTAATTAGATGTCTCATTTAATTCCAATCTAAATTTCATCTGGAAATATAAAGAAATGAACAATTAAAAATTTAAGAAGGAGTAGTGAGAGCAGTGTCCTATCCAGATAGTGAAGTGTATTATAATATTACAGCAATTTAAAACAGTGTGATGCTGGCACAGCAATTGATTGAAAGATCAGGGGAACATAGCAGGACTCCTGGACCAGCCCCAAGGACAGTGGTTTGCAGTTGATTCCAGAGACCCTGAAAATTCCCAGAAGTGCCGTTAGCCATTAGAGTATGGTGGCTCTGAGCTCTCTCATCTCCACCTCAACAAGAACAACTCTGCTTTTGTGCATTTTACGTATTGAGTTCCCACATTTATATGTTAGTTTCACATGCAAAAGAATTTTTGTTGCCCTTACATTAATATATGGTAGAGGATGCCTCACTAATGATGACTGGCTTATGAAACAAATTATGTTGGGGAAACTTCGTAACAGGAGGTGGGGGCTAAAGCTTCACCTTGGTGGAAAAAGATAAATTCCAGATGATTAAAAATTAAAACCAGGTGCCAGCCCATGGTGGTTTAAGTTTGATGCCCTCTGCTTTGGCGGCCTGGGTTCCTGGGTTTGGATCCCAGGCACGGACCTACACAACTCATTAGCCATGCTGTGGTGGCGACCCACATACAAAATAGGGGAAGATCAGCACAGATGTTAGCTCAGGGACAGTCTTCCTCAGCAAAAAAATAAAAATAAAAAAAGTACTTGAAAGAAATATTTGTAGATATTTGTATATTCTCCAGACAAAAGTTTCTAAACATAAAGCAGTAGAAGTCACAAAGGAAAAATCTGATGGAGTTGTTCATGTGAAAACAAAACTTTGCACATCTCCCTAAAATATCCAGAAAATAAGCAACAAAAGGAATAAATATCTATTATTAATATGCAAGACAATATTATTCTTACTGTATAAAGAGCTTTTTACGCATTAAGAAAAACAGACATATCCCTAGTGTCATATCCTGTGTTATTAATTTGAAAAAATCTTTATCCTCATTAGTATTTACAGAAGTATAATTAAAATAACAATGAATTACCACTTATTTGACCTACTAAGTTGGCTAAACAGATAATGCTTGATACTGGCAAAGTTGTGATGAGAGGCAGGTTCCGTTCTGCTTCGCGAGAGTATAAATTGTTAAAATCTTTCTGGAAACAGTTGGCAGTGTATCAAGAAACATGACAGAGCTCACATACTTTGACTCAATAATAGTTGAAGAATGTTACATTTAATATAGTCTTTGGAAATTTATTTTTATTAATTGAATCTTTAAAACAACGTAAATGCCTATCCTCAGTGAAGGGTTATGATGCTCCTTTTGAAGAGGCAGTTACATGGAGAAAAGTAAGACAGCTAACAATATATATAAATACTTTATATAATTATAATTATCTTAAAAATAATATGTATGGATAGAAGACACTAGAAGGAAAACAAAAGTGGTTGATATTCTTGGTTGTAGGCTTGTGGGTGCATTTTGTTTTCTATAATGTGGATCTGAGTTTGCATTTTTCCAGGTTTTGCTATCAGAAAGCAAAATTATTTCAAATAATTATCATCCATGGAAAAGTTTAAAACTGGATTTCCTATTTTGTCACAATTACATGATTATGGCCCAAGCCAGTTTGAACCTGTTTTGATTATCTGCAATATTTATTGGCCCTATTTCTAGAAAAATCAGATTACGATAAATACTCTTAAAAATTGTGACTAATACTGCTCCCTTTCTTGCTGCATTGCGTCACTGGCCCCAGTTTCTAAAGAGGTAGGTATAAGCTGGAAAACAGTTGGAGGAATGTGTTACCTTCAAAATAAGTATTATGTAACCCTGAAACATGTT